>NW_028125736.1:0-318602 GCF_965194825.1 Balaenoptera physalus
ACACTCTAAGCAAATTGACTCTGATAAGAAATAGAAATTATATTTAAAAAGCAAACATAAGTTAGGAGACATAAACTTCTGGGGGCTTGTCCCAGCACATTGCACTCTAATTTAAAAGCTCGGAACACTACCTCCAGGAAGACTCTGTTGTCCTAGTAACAAGACTTGAGAACGTAATAATGCTGCCGCCTTGTGGCTGTCTCCAAAAACAGCACCTTTAAACCCAGTGCCAATGGTTGCTTATATAGTCACAAGGACTGCACGGTTGTAAATGACACAGGCACTCAAAAAATGCCCTGGGGTAGGGAATAGGCAAGAAAATTCAACACATAAGAAACTTTTCAAGAAATCAATAAGAGGAGGGAAGTTGTACTCACTCATTTTAAAAAAAAGGAAAAGAAAAAATAGGACATGCCTAAAGCTCAGCATAAGGAATTATTAGCCACATGCGTATCCAACCTCCAAAAAGGTTTCAGCTCACACCAGTCATGACCATCAGCAAAAAGTCTACAAACTATAAATGCTGAAGGGGTTTTAGAGAAGTGTGTACCTTCTAGCTGCTGGTGGGATATAAAGTCGTAACAGCACTAATGCAAACTGAATCGAGCTGCTTGAAAACGTAAAAATTGAGCTACCATATGATGCGGCAGGGCACCTTTTGGGCCTATAACCTAAGACCACCAGAATCGGAAAGACAGAGGCAGGCAAATGTGCACTGCAACAATACTGAAATAGCAAAGACATGGAAGCAAAAAAAAAGGTCCATAAACAGATGAATGGACAAAGACGAAGTGGGATACGTACCAAATGGAAGAGTAGCCTCGGGAAAAAAATGAACAATGCCGTTTTCAGGACTACAGTTGAGCCTAGAAATAATCATATAAGGTTAAGTAAGTCAAAAGGGTATGACAAATATCCTATGACATCATTTATACATGTTATCCTAAGATTGCTACCAATGAACATATTTCCACAGAAAAAGACACTCACAGACTTATCAAATAAACTAATGGCTAGCCAAAATGAAAGGTGGGAGGATGGGTAAATTAGGACAATGGGGTTAAAATACATATACTAATGTATGTTAAATGTATATAAACATATAACATATGAAATATATAAATAATATAATCACCAATACCTTTAAAATATACATTCTGTAATCACATACATGCTAACAGGTTCGAAGATGAACAGACATATGTATGAATCATTGAGCAGATTCTGTACAGCCAGAAAACCACAACACTCTAATCAAATTTACTCCGATAAGAAATAGAAATTAAATTTAAAAAACAAACATAAGTTAGGAGACATAAACTTCTGGGGGCTTGTCCCAGCACATTGCACTCTAATTTACAAGCTCGGAACACTACCTCCAGGAAGACTGTGTTGTCCTAGTAACAAGACTTGAGAACGTAATAATGCTGCCGCCTTTTGGCTGCTTCCCACAACAGTAGCTTTAAACCCAGTGCCAATGGTTGCTTATATAGTCACAAGGACTGCAGGGCTGTAAAAGACACAGGCCCTCAAAAAATGCCCTGGGGTATGGAATTGGCAAGAAAATTCAACACATGAGTAACTTTTCAAGAAGTCAATAAGAGGAGGGAAGTTGTACTCACTCTTTAAAAAAAAAGGAAAAGAAAAAAAAAGGACATGCCTAAAGCTCAGTATAAGGAATTATTAGCCACATGCAAATTCAAATTCAAAAAGGTTTCAGGTGACACCAGTCATGACCATCAGCAAAAAGTCTACAAACTATAAATGCTGAAGGGGTTTTAGAGAATTGTGTACATTCTACCTGCTGGTGGGATGTAAAGTGGTAACAGCACTAACGCATAGTGAATGGAGCTGCTTGAAAAGGTAAAAATTGAGTTACCATATGATGCGGCAGGGCACCTTTTGGGCCTATAACCTAAGACCACCAAAATCGGAAATACAGAGGCAGGCAAATGTGCACTGCAACAATACTGAAATACCCAAGACATGGAAGCAAAAAATGGTCCATAAACAGGTGAATGGACAAAGAAGAAGTGGTATATGGACAGAATGGAAGAGTAGCCTCGGGAAAAAAATGAACAATGCCGTTTTCAGAACTACAGTTGAGACTAGAAATAGTCATATAAGGGTAAGTTAGTCAAAAGGGTATGACAAATATCCTATGATATCATTTATACATGTTATCCTAAGATTGCTACCAATGAACATATTTCCACAAAAAAAGACACTCACAGACTTATCAAATAAACTAATGGTTAGCCAAAATGAAAGGTGGGAGGATGGGTAAATTAGGACTATGGGGTTAACATACATATACTAATGTATGTTAAATGTATATAAACATATAACATATGAACTATATAAAATATATAATCACCAAACCTTTAAAATATACATTCTGTAATCACATACATGATAACAGGTTCCGAAGATGAACAGATATATGTATGAATCATTGAGCAGATTCTGTACAGCCAATCAAAACACTCTAATCAAATTTACTCCGATAAGAAATAGAAATTAAATTTAAAAAGCAAACATAAGTTAGGAGACATAAACTTCTGGGGGCTTGTCCCAGCACATTCCACTCTAATTTACAACCTTGGAAAACTACCTCCAGGAAGACTCTGTTGCCCTAGTAAGAAGAGTGGAGAACGTAATAATGCTGCCGCCTTGTGGCTGTTTCCCACAACAGCAGCTTTAAACCCAGTGCCAAAGGTTGCTTAATAGTCACAAGGACTCAAGGGCTCTAAATGACACCTGCATTCAAAAAATGCCCTGGGGTAGGGAATAGGCAAAAAAATTCAACACATGAGAAACTTTTCAAGAAGTCAATAAGAGGAGGGAAGTTGTACTCACTCTTTAAAACAAAAGGAAAAGAAAAAAATGACATGCCTAAAGCTCAGTATAAGGAATTATTAGCCACATGCAAATTCAAATTCAAAAAGGTTTCAGGTAACACCAGTCATGACCATCATCAAAAAGTCTACAAACTATAAATGCTGAAGGGGTTTTAGAGGAATGTGTACCTTCTAGCTGCTGGTGGGATGTAAAGAAGTAATACCACTAATGCAAACTGAATGGAGCTGCTTCAAAAGGTAAAAATTGAGTTACCATACGATGCGGCAGGGCACCTTTTGGGCCTATAACCTAAGACCACCAGAATCGGAAAGACAGAGGCAGGCAAATGTGCACTGCAACAATACTGAAATAGCCAAGACATGGAAGCAAAAAAAGGTCCATAAACAGATGAATGGACAAAGACGAAGTGGGATACGTACCAAATGGAATAGTAGCCTCGGGAAAAAAATGAACAATGCCGTTTTCAGGACTACAGTTGAGCCTAGAAATAATCATATAAGGTTAAGTAAGTCAAAAGGGTATGACAAATATCCTAGGACATCATTTATACATGTTATCCTAAGATTGCTACCAATGAACATATTTCCACAGAAAAAGACACTCACAGACTTATCAAATAAACTAATTGCTAGCCAAAATGAAAGGTGGGAGGATGGGTAAATTAGGACTATGGGGTTAAAATACATATACTAATGTATGTTAAATGTATATAAACATATAACATATGAAATATATAAATTATATAATCACCAATACCTTTAAAATATACATTCTGTAATCACATACATGCTAACAGGTTCGAAGATGAACAGACATATGTATGAATCATTGAGCAGATTCTGTACAGCCAGAAAACCACAACACTCTAATCAAATTTACTCCGATAAGAAATAGAAATTAAATTTAAAAAGCAAACATAAGTTAGGAGACATAAACTTCTGGGGGCTTGTCCCAGCATATTGCACTCTAATTTACAAGCTCAGAACACTACCTCCAGGAAGACTCTGTTCTCCTAGTAACAAGACTTGAGAACGCAATACTGCTGCCGCCTTGTGGCTGCTTCCCACAACAGCACTTTAAACCCAGTGCCAATGATTGCTTATATAGTCACAAGGACTGCAGGGCTGTAAATGACACAAGCCCTCAAAATATGCCCTGGGGTAGGGAATTGGCAAGAACATTCAACACATGAGAAATTTCCAAGAAGTCAATAAGAGGAGGGAAGTTGTACTCACTCTTTAAAAAAAAAAGGAAAAGAAAAAAAAGGACATGCCTAAAGCTTAGTATAAGGAATTATTAGCCACATACAAATTCAAATTCAAAAAGGTTTCAGCTCACACCAGTCATTACCATCAGCAAAATGTCTACAAACTATAAATGCTGAAGGGGTTTTAGAGATCTGTGTACCTTCTAGCTGCTGGTGGGATGTAAAGTGGAAACAGCACTAACGCAAACTGAATCGAGCTGCTTGAAAAGGTAAAAATTGAGCTACCAAATGATGCGGCAGGGCACCTTTTGGGCCTATAACCTAAGAACACCAAAATTGGAAAGACAGAGGCAGGCAAATATGCACTGCAACAATACTGAAATAGCCAAGATATGGAAGCAAAAAAAAGGTCCATAAACAGATGAATGGACAAAGAAGAAGTGGTATACGGACAGAATGGAATAGTAGCCTCGGGAGAAAAATGAACAATGCCATTTTCAGGACTAGAGTTGAGCCTAGAAATAATCATATAAGGTTAAGTAAGTCAAAAGGGTATGACAAATATCCTATGACATCATTTATACATGTTATCCTAAGATTGCTACCAATGAACATATTTCCACAGAAAAAGACACTCACAGACTTATCATATAAACTAATGGTTAGCCAAAATGAAAGGTG
Source organism: Balaenoptera physalus (assembly GCF_965194825.1). Classification (NCBI taxonomy): domain Eukaryota; kingdom Metazoa; phylum Chordata; class Mammalia; order Artiodactyla; family Balaenopteridae; genus Balaenoptera; species Balaenoptera physalus. The sequence continues at coordinate 4,751 of NW_028125736.1, forward strand.
GGAGGATGGGTAAATTAGGACTATGGGGTTAACATACATATACTAATGTATGTTAAATGTATATAAACATATAACATATAAATGATATGAATTATATATTCACCAATACCTTCAAAATATACATTCTGTAATCACATACATGGTAACAGGATCCGAAGATGAACAGACATATGTATGAATCATTGAGCAGATTCTGTACAGCCAGACAATCAAAACACTCTAATCAAATTTACTCCGATAAGAAATAGAAATTAAATTTAAAAAACAAACATAAGTTAGGAGACATAAACTTTTGGGGGCTTGTCCCAGCACATTGCACTCTAATTTACAAGCTCGGAACACTACCTCCAGGAAGACTGTGTTGTCCTAGTAACAAGACTTGAGAACGTAATAATGCTGCCGCCTTGTGGCTGCTTCCCACAACAGTAGCTTTAAACCCAGTGCCAATGGTTGCTTATATAGTCACAAGGACTGCAGGGCTGTAAAAGACACAGGCCCTCAAAAAATACCCTGGTGTAGGGAATTGGCAAGAAAATTCAACACATGAGAAATTTTCAAGAAGTCAATAAGAGTACGGAAGTTGTACTCACTCTTTAAAAAAAAGGAAAAGAAAAAAAGGACATGCCTAAAGCTCAGCATAAGGAATTATTAGCCACATGCGTATCCAACCTCCAAAAAGGTTTCAGCTCACACCAGTCATGACCATCAGCAAAAAGTCTACAAACTATAAATGCTGAAGGGGTTTTAGAGAACTGTGTACCTTCTAGCTGCTGGTGGGATGTAAAGTGGTAACAGCAGTAACGCAAACTGAATCGAGCTGCTTGAAAAGGTAAACACTGAGCTACCATATGATGCGGCAGGGCACCTTTTGGGCCTATAACCTAAGACCACCGGATTCGGAAAGACAGAGGCAGGCAAATGTGCACTGCAACAATATTGAAATAGCCAAGACATGGAAGCAAAAAAAAGGTCCATAAACAGATGAATGGACAAAGACGAAATGGTATACGTACCAAATGGAATAGTAGCCTCTGGAAAAAAATGAACAATGCCGTTTTCAGGACTAGAGTTGAGCCTAGAAATAATCATATAAGGTTAAGTAAGTCAAAAGGGTATGACAAATATCCTATGATATCATTTATACATGTTATCCTAAGATTGCTACCAATGAACATATTTCCACAGAAAAAGACACTCACAGACTTATCAAATAAACTAATGGTTAGCCAAAATGAAAGGTGGGGGGATGGGTAAATTAGGACTATGGGGTTAACATACATATACTAATATAAGTTAAATGTATATAAACATATAACATATAAATGATATGAATTATATAATCACCAATACCTTCAAAATATACATTCTGTAATCACATACATGGTAACAGGATCCGAAGATGAACAGACATATGTATGAATCATTGAACAGATTCTGTACAGCCAGACAATCAAAACACTCTAATCAAATTTACTCCGATAAAAAATACAAATTAAATTTAAAAAACAAACATAAGTAAGGAGACATAAACTTCTGGGGGCTTGTCCCAGCACATTGCACTCTAATTTAAAAGCTCGGAACACTACCTCCAGGAAGACTCTGTTGTCCTAGTAACAAGACTTGAGAACGTAATAATGCTGCCGCCTTGTGGCTGTCTCCAAAAACAGCACCTTTAAACCCAGTGCCAATGGTTGCTTATATAGTCACAAGGACTGTACGGTTGTAAATGACACAGGCACTCAAAAAATGCCCTGGGGTAGGGAATAGGCAAGAAAATTCAACACATAAGAAACTTTTCAAGAAATCAATAAGAGGAGGGAAGTTGTACTCACTCTTTTTAAAAAAAAGGAAAAGAAAAAATAGGACATGCCTAAAGCTCAGCATAAGGAATTATTAGCCACATGCGTATCCAACCTCCAAAAAGGTTTCAGCTCACACCAGTCATGACCATCAGCAAAATGTCTACAAACTATAAATGCTGAAGGGGTTTTAGAGATCTGTGTACCTTCTAGCTGCTGGTGGGATGTAAAGTGGCAACAGCACTAACGCAAACTGAATGGAGCTGCTTGAAAAGGTAAAAATTGAGCTACCATATGATGCGGCAGGGCACCTTTTGGGCCTATAACCTAAGACCACCAGATTCGGAAAGAGAGAGGCAGGCAAATGTGCATTGCAACAATATTGAAATAGCCAAGACATGGAAGCAAAAAAAAGGTCCATAAACAGATGAATGGAGAAAGACGAAGTGGGATACGTACCAAATGGAATAGTAGCCTCGGGAAAAAAATGAACAATGCCGTTTTCAGGACTACAGTTGAGCCTAGAAATAATCATATAAGGTTAAGTAAGTCAAAAGGGTATGACAAATATCCTAGGACATCATTTATACATGTTATCCTAAGATTGCTACCAATGAACATATTTCCACAGAAAAAGACACTCACAGACTTATCAAATAAACTAATGGCTAGCCAAAATGAAAGGTGGGAGGATGGGTAAATTAGGACTATGGGGTTAAAATACATATACTAATGTATGTTAAATGTATATAAACATATAACATATGAAATATATAAATTATATAATCACCAATACCTTTAAAATATACATTCTGTAATCACATACATGCTAACAGGTTCGAAGATGAACAGACATATGTATGAATCATTGAGCAGATTCTGTACAGCCAGAAAACCACAACACTCTAATCAAATTTACTCCGATAAGAAATAGAAATTAAATTTAAAAAACAAACATAAGTTAGGAGACATAAACTTCTGGGGGCTTGTCCCAGCACATTGCACTCTAATTTACAAGCTCGGAACACTACCTCCAGGAAGACTGTGTTGTCCTAGTAACAAGACTTGAGAACGTAATAATGCTGCCGCCTTGTGGCTGCTTCCCACAACAGTAGCTTTAAACCCAGTGCCAATGGTTGCTTATATAGTCACAAGGACTGCAGGGCTGTAAAAGACACAGGCCCTCAAAAAATGCCCTGGGGTATGGAATTGGCAAGAAAATTCAACACATGAGAAATTTTCAAGAAGTCAATAAGAGGAGGGAAGTTGTAGTCACTCTTTAAAAAAAAAGGAAAAGAAAAAAAGGACATGCCTAAAGCTCAGCATAAGGAATTATTAGCCACATGCGTATCCAACCTCCAAAAAGGTTTCAGCTCACACCAGTCATGACCATCAGCAAAAAGTCTACAAACTATAAATGCTGAAGGGGTTTTAGAGAACTGTGTACCTTCTAGCTGCTGGTGGGATGTAAAGTGGTAACAGCAGTAACGCAAACTGAATCGAGCTGCTTGAAAAGGTAAACATTGAGCTACCATATGATGCGGCAGGGCACATTTTGGGCCTATAACCTAAGACAACTGGATTCGGAAAGACAGAGGCAGGCAAATGTGCACTGCAACAATATTGAAATAGCCAAGACATGGAAGCAAAAAAAAGGTCCATAAACAGATGAATGGACAAAGACGAAATGGTACACGTACCAAATGGAATAGAAGCCTCTGGAAAAAAATGAACAATGCCGTTTTCAGGACTAGAGTTGAGCCTAGAAATAATCATATAAGGTTAAGTAAGTCAAAAGGGTATGACAAATATCCTATGATATCATTAATACATGTTATCCTAAGATTGCTACCAATGAACATATTTCCACAGAAAAAGACACTCACAGACTTATCAAATAAACTAATGGTTAGCCAAAATGAAAGGTGGGAGGATGGGTAAATTAGGACAATGGGGTTAACATACATATACTAATGTATGTTAAATGTATATAAACATATCACATATAAACTATATGCATTATATCATCACCAATAGCTTCAAAAATATACATTCTGTAATCACGTACATGGTAGCAGGATCCGAAGATGAACAGACATATGTATGAATCATTGAGCAGATTCTGTACAGCCAGACAATCAAAACACTCTAAGCAAACTGACTCTGATAAGAAATAGAAATTAAATTTAAAAAGCAAACATAAGTTAGGAGACATAAACTTCTGGGGGCTTGTCCCAGCACATTCCACTCTAATTTACAACCTTGGAAAACTACCTCCAGGAAGACTCTGTTGCCCTAGTAACAAGAGTTGAGAACGTAATAATGCTGCCACCTTGTGGCTGTTTCCCACAACAGCAGCTTTAAACCCAGTGCCAAAGTTTGCTTAATAGTCACAAGGACTGCAGGGCTCTAAATGACACCGGCCCTCAAAGAATGCCCTGGAGTAGGGAATAGGCAAAAAAATTCAACACATGAGTAAATTTTCAAGAAGTCAATAAGAGGAGGGAAGTTGTACTCACTCTTTAAAAAAAAAAGGAAAAGAATAAAAAAGGACATGCCTAAAGCTCAGTATAAGGAATTATTAGCCACATGCAAATTCAAATTCAAAAAGGTTTCAGGTGACACCAGTCATGACCATCAGCAAAAAGTCTACAAACTATAAATGCTGAAGGGGTTTTAGAGCATTGTGTACCTTCTAGCTGCTGGTGGGATGTAAAGTGGAAACAGCACTAACGCAAAATGAATCGAGCTGCTTGAAAAGGTAAAAATTGAGCTACCAAATGATGGGGCAGGGCACCTTTTGGGCCTATAACCTAAGACCACCAAAATTGGAAAGACAGAGGCAGGCAAATATGCACTGCAACAATACTGAAATAGCCAAGATATGGAAGCAAAAAAAAGGTCCATAAACAGATGAATGGACAAAGAAGAAGTGGTATACGGACAGAATGGAATAGTAGCCTCGGGAGAAAAATGAACAATGCTGTTTTCAAGACTACAGTTGAGCCTAGAAAAAATCATATAAGGTTAAGTAAGTCAAAAGGGTATGACAAATATCCTATGATATCATTTATACAAGTTTTCTTAAGATTGCTACCAATGAACATATTTCCACAGAAAAAGACACTCACAGACTTATCAAATAAACTAATGGTTAGCCAAAATGAAAGGTGGGGGGATGGGTAAGTTAGGACTATGGGGTTAACATACATATACTAATGTAAGTTAAATGTATATAAACATATAACATATAAACGATATGAATTATATAATCACCAATACCTTCAAAATATATATTCTGTGATCACATACATGGTAACAGGATCCGAAGATGAACAGACATATGTATGAATCATTGAACAGATTCTGTACAGCCAGACAATCAAAACACTCTAATCAAATTTACTCCGATAAAAAATACAAATTAAATTTAAAAAACAAACATAAGTAAGGAGACATAAACTTCTGGGGGCTTGTCCCAGCACATTGCACTCTAATTTACAAGCTCGGAACACTACCTCCAGGAAGACTGTGTTGTCCTAGTAACAAGACTTGAGAACGTAATAATGCTGCCGCCTTGTGGCTGCTTCCCACAACAGTAGCTTTAAACCCAGTGCCAATGGTTGCTTATATAGTCACAAGGACTGCAGGGCTGTAAAAGACACAGGCCCTCAAAAAATGCCCTGGGGTATGGAATTGGCAAGAAAATTCAACACATGAGAAATTTTCAAGAAGTCAATAAGAGGAGGGAAGTTGTAGTCATTCTTTAAAAAAAAAGGAAAAGAAAAAAAGGACATGCCTAAAGCTCAGCATAAGGAATTATTAGCCACATGCGTATCCAACCTCCAAAAAGGTTTCAGCTCACACCAGTCATGACCATCAGCAAAAAGTCTACAAACTATAAATGCTGAAGGGGTTTTAGAGAACTGTGTACCTTCTAGCTGCTGGTGGGATGTAAAGTGGTAACAGCAGTAACGCAAACTGAATCGAGCTGCTTGAAAAGGTAAACATTGAGCTACCATATGATGCGGCAGGGCACATTTTGGGCCTATAACCTAAGACAACTGGATTCGGAAAGACAGAGGCAGGCAAATGTGCACTGCAACAATATTGAAATAGCCAAGACATGGAAGCAAAAAAAAGGTCCATAAACAGATGAATGGACAAAGACGAAATGGTACACGTACCAAATGGAATAGAAGCCTCTGGAAAAAAATGAACAATGCCGTTTTCAGGACTAGAGATGAGCCTAGAAATAATCATATAAGGTTAAGTAAGTCAAAAGGGTATGACAAATATCCTATGATATCATTAATACATGTTATCCTAAGATTGCTACCAATGAACATATTTCCACAGAAAAAGACACTCACAGACTTATCAAATAAACTAATGGTTAGCCAAAATGAAAGGTGGGAGGATGGGTAAATTAGGACAATGGGGTTAACATACATATACTAATGTATGTTAAATGTATATAAACATATCACATATAAACTATATGCATTATATCATCACCAATAGCTTCAAAAATATACATTCTGTAATCACGTACATGGTAGCAGGATCCGAAGATGAACAGACATATGTATGAATCATTGAACAGATTCTGTACAGCCAGACAATCAAAACACTCTAAGCAAATTGACTCTGATAAGAAATAGAAATTATATTTAAAAAGCAAACATAAGTTAGGAGACATAAACTTCTGGGGGCTTGTCCCAGCACATTGCACTCTAATTTAAAAGCTCGGAACAATACCTCCAGGAAGACTCTGTTGTCCTAGTAACAAGACTTGAGAACGTAATAATGCTGCCGCCTTGTGGCTGTCTCCAAAAACAGCACCTTTAAACCCAGTGCCAATGGTTGCTTATATAGTCACAAGGACTGCACGGTTGTAAATGACACAGGCACTCAAAAAATGCCCTGGGGTAGGGAATAGGCAAGAAAATTCAACACATAAGAAACTTTTCAAGAAATCAATAAGAGGAGGGAAGTTGTACTCACTCATTTTAAAAAAAAGGAAAAGAAAAAATAGGACATGCCTAAAGCTCAGCATAAGGAATTATTAGCCACATGCGTATCCAACCTCCAAAAAGGTTTCAGCTCACACCAGTCATGACCATCAGCAAAAAGTCTACAAACTATAAATGCTGAAGGGGTTTTAGAGAAGTGTGTACCTTCTAGCTGCTGGTGGGATATAAAGTCGTAACAGCACTAATGCAAACTGAATCGAGCTGCTTGAAAACGTAAAAATTGAGCTACCATATGATGCGGCAGGGCACCTTTTGGGCCTATAACCTAAGACCACCAGAATCGGAAAGACAGAGGCAGGCAAATGTGCACTGCAACAATACTGAAATAGCAAAGACATGGAAGCAAAAAAAAAGGTCCATAAACAGATGAATGGACAAAGACGAAGTGGGATACGTACCAAATGGAATAGTAGCCTCGGGAAAAAAATGAACAATGCCGTTTTCAGGACTACAGTTGAGCCTAGAAATAATCATATAAGGTTAAGTAAGTCAAAAGGGTATGACAAATATCCTAGGACATCATTTATACATGTTATCCTAAGATTGCTACCAATGAACATATTTCCACAGAAAAAGACACTCACAGACTTATCAAATAAACTAATGGCTAGCCAAAATGAAAGGTGGGAGGATGGGTAAATTAGGACTATGGGGTTAAAATACATATACTAATGTATGTTAAATGTATATAAACATATAACATATGAAATATATAAATTATATAATCACCAATACCTTTAAAATATACATTCTGTAATCACATACATGCTAACAGGTTCGAAGATGAACAGACATATGTATGAATCATTGAGCAGATTCTGTACAGCCAGAAAACCACAACACTCTAATCAAATTTACTCCGATAAGAAATAGAAATTAAATTTAAAAAACAAACATAAGTTAGGAGACATAAACTTCTGGGGGCTTGTCCCAGCACATTGCACTCTAATTTACAAGCTCGGAACACTACCTCCAGGAAGACTGTGTTGTCCTAGTAACAAGACTTGAGAACGTAATAATGCTGCCGCCTTGTGGCTGCTTCCCACAACAGTAGCTTTAAACCCAGTGCCAATGGTTGCTTATATAGTCACAAGGACTGCAGGGCTGTAAAAGACACAGGCCCTCAAAAAATGCCCTGGGGTATGGAATTGGCAAGAAAATTCAACACATGAGAAATTTTCAAGAAGTCAATAAGAGGAGGGAAGTTGTAGTCACTCTTTAAAAAAAAAGGAAAAGAAAAAAAGGACATGCCTAAAGCTCAGCATAAGGAATTATTAGCCACATGCGTATCCAACCTCCAAAAAGGTTTCAGCTCACACCAGTCATGACCATCAGCAAAAAGTCTACAAACTATAAATGCTGAAGGGGTTTTAGAGAACTGTGTACCTTCTAGCTGCTGGTGGGATGTAAAGTGGTAACAGCAGTAACGCAAACTGAATCGAGCTGCTTGAAAAGGTAAACATTGAGCTACCATATGATGCGGCAGGGCACATTTTGGGCCTATAACCTAAGACAACTGGATTCGGAAAGACAGAGGCAGGCAAATGTGCACTGCAACAATATTGAAATAGCCAAGACATGGAAGCAAAAAAAAGGTCCATAAACAGATGAATGGACAAAGACGAAATGGTACACGTACCAAATGGAATAGAAGCCTCTGGAAAAAAATGAACAATGCCGTTTTCAGGACTAGAGTTGAGCCTAGAAATAATCATATAAGGTTAAGTAAGTCAAAAGGGTATGACAAATATCCTATGATATCATTAATACATGTTATCCTAAGATTGCTACCAATGAACATATTTCCACAGAAAAAGACACTCACAGACTTATCAAATAAACTAATGGTTAGCCAAAATGAAAGGTGGGAGGATGGGTAAATTAGGACAATGGGGTTAACATACATATACTAATGTATGTTAAATGTATATAAACATATCACATATAAACTATATGCATTATATCATCACCAATAGCTTCAAAAATATACATTCTGTAATCACGTACATGGTAGCAGGATCCGAAGATGAACAGACATATGTATGAATCATTGAGCAGATTCTGTACAGCCAGACAATCAAAACACTCTAAGCAAACTGACTCTGATAAGAAATAGAAATTAAATTTAAAAAGCAAACATAAGTTAGGAGACATAAACTTCTGGGGGCTTGTCCCAGCACATTCCACTCTAATTTACAACCTTGGAAAACTACCTCCAGGAAGACTCTGTTGCCCTAGTAACAAGAGTTGAGAACGTAATAATGCTGCCACCTTGTGGCTGTTTCCCACAACAGCAGCTTTAAACCCAGTGCCAAAGGTTGCTTAATAGTCACAAGGACTGCAGGGCTCTAAATGACACCGGCCCTCAAAGAATGCCCTGGAGTAGGGAATAGGCAAAAAAATTCAACACATGAGTAAATTTTCAAGAAGTCAATAAGAGGAGGGAAGTTGTACTCACTCTTTAAAAAAAAAAGGAAAAGAATAAAAAAGGACATGCCTAAAGCTCAGGATAAGGAATTATTAGCCACATGCAAATTCAAATTCAAAAAGGTTTCAGGTGACACCAGTCATGACCATCAGCAAAAAGTCTACAAACTATAAATGCTGAAGGGGTTTTAGAGCATTGTGTACCTTCTAGCTGCTGGTGGGATGTAAAGTGGAAACAGCACTAACGCAAAATGAATCGAGCTGCTTGAAAAGGTAAAAATTGAGCTACCAAATGATGGGGCAGGGCACCTTTTGGGCCTATAACCTAAGACCACCAAAATTGGAAAGACAGAGGCAGGCAAATATGCACTGCAACAATACTGAAATAGCCAAGATATGGAAGCAAAAAAAAGGTCCATAAACAGATGAATGGACAAAGAAGAAGTGGTATACGGACAGAATGGAATAGTAGCCTCGGGAGAAAAATGAACAATGCTGTTTTCAGGACTACAGTTGAGCCTAGAAAAAATCATATAAGGTTAAGTAAGTCAAAAGGGTATGACAAATATCCTATGATATCATTAATACATGTTATCCTAAGATTGCTACCAATGAACATATTTCCACAGAAAAAGACACTCACAGACTTATCAAATAAACTAATGGTTAGCCAAAATGAAAGGTGGGAGGATGGGTAAATTAGGACAATGGGGTTAACATACATATACTAATGTATGTTAAATGTATATAAACATATCACATATAAACTATATGCATTATATCATCACCAATAGCTTCAAAAATATACATTCTGTAATCACGTACATGGTAGCAGGATCCGAAGATGAACAGACATATGTATGAATCATTGAGCAGATTCTGTACAGCCAGACAATGAAAACACTCTAAGCAAACTGACTCTGATAAGAAATAGAAATTAAATTTAAAAAGCAAACATAAGTTAGGAGACATAAACTTCTGGGGGCTTGTCCCAGCACATTCCACTCTAATTTACAACCTTGGAAAACTACCTCCAGGAAGACTCTGTTGCCCTAGTAACAAGAGTTGAGAACGTAATAATGCTGCCACCTTGTGGCTGTTTCCCACAACAGCAGCTTTAAACCCAGTGCCAAAGGTTGCTTAATAGTCACAAGGACTGCAGGGCTCTAAATGACACCGGCCCTCAAAGAATGCCCTGGAGTAGGGAATAGGCAAAAAAATTCAACACATGAGTAAATTTTCAAGAAGTCAATAAGAGGAGGGAAGTTGTACTCACTCTTTAAAAAAAAAAGGAAAAGAATAAAAAAGGACATGCCTAAAGCTCAGGATAAGGAATTATTAGCCACATGCAAATTCAAATTCAAAAAGGTTTCAGGTGACACCAGTCATGACCATCAGCAAAAAGTCTACAAACTATAAATGCTGAAGGGGTTTTAGAGCATTGTGTACCTTCTAGCTGCTGGTGGGATGTAAAGTGGAAACAGCACTAACGCAAAATGAATCGAGCTGCTTGAAAAGGTAAAAATTGAGCTACCAAATGATGGGGCAGGGCACCTTTTGGGCCTATAACCTAAGACCACCAAAATTGGAAAGACAGAGGCAGGCAAATATGCACTGCAACAATACTGAAATAGCCAAGATATGGAAGCAAAAAAAAGGTCCATAAACAGATGAATGGACAAAGAAGAAGTGGTATACGGACAGAATGGAATAGTAGCCTCGGGAGAAAAATGAACAATGCTGTTTTCAGGACTACAGTTGAGCCTAGAAAAAATCATATAAGGTTAAGTAAGTCAAAAGGGTATGACAAATATCCTATGATATCATTTATACAAGTTTTCTTAAGATTGCTACCAATGAACATATTTCCACAGAAAAAGACACTCACAGACTTATCAAATAAACTAATGGTTAGCCAAAATGAAAGGTGGGGGGATGGGTAAGTTAGGACTATGGGGTTAACATACATATACTAATGTAAGTTAAATGTATATAAACATATAACATATAAACGATATGAATTATATAATCACCAATACCTTCAAAATATATATTCTGTGATCACATACATGGTAACAGGATCCGAAGATGAACAGACATATGTATGAATCATTGAACAGATTCTGTACAGCCAGACAATCAAAACACTCTAATCAAATTTACTCCGATAAAAAATACAAATTAAATTTAAAAAACAAACATAAGTAAGGAGACATAAACTTCTGGGGGCTTGTCCCAGCACATTGCACTCTAATTTAAAAGCTCGGAACACTACCTCCAGGAAGACTGTGTTGTCCTAGTAACAGGACTTGAGAACGTAATAATGCTGCTGCCTTGTGGCTGCTTCCCACAGCAGTAGCTTTAAACCCAGTGCCAATGGTTGCTTATATAGTCACAAGGACTGCAGGGCTGTAAAAGACACAGGCCTTCAAAAAATGCCCTGGGGTATGGAATTGGCAAGAAAATTCAACACATGAGAAATTTTCAAGAAGTCAATAAGAGGAGGGAAGTTGTAGTCACTCTTTAAAAAAAAAGGAAAAGAAAAAAAGGACATGCCTAAAGCTCAGCATAAGGAATTATTAGCCACATGCGTATCCAACCTCCAAAAAGGTTTCAGCTCACACCAGTCATGACCATCAGCAAAAAGTCTACAAACTATAAATGCTGAAGGGGTTTTAGAGAACTGTGTACCTTCTAGCTGCTGGTGGGATGTAAAGTGGTAACAGCAGTAACGCAAACTGAATCGAGCTGCTTGAAAAGGTAAACATTGAGCTACCATATGATGCGGCAGGGCACATTTTGGGCCGATAACCTAAGACAACTGGATTCGGAAAGACAGAGGCAGGCAAATGTGCACTGCAACAATATTGAAATAGCCAAGACATGGAAGCAAAAAAAAGGTCCATAAACAGATGAATGGACAAAGACGAAATGGTACACGTACCAAATGGAATAGAAGCCTCTGGAAAAAAATGAACAATGCCGTTTTCAGGACTAGAGATGAGCCTAGAAATAATCATATAAGGTTAAGTAAGTCAAAAGGGTATGACAAATATCCTATGATATCATTAATACATGTTATCCTAAGATTGCTACCAATGAACATATTTCCACAGAAAAAGACACTCACAGACTTATCAAATAAACTAATGGTTAGCCAAAATGAAAGGTGGGAGGATGGGTAAATTAGGACAATGGGGTTAACATACATATACTAATGTATGTTAAATGTATATAAACATATCACATATAAACTATATGCATTATATCATCACCAATAGCTTCAAAAATATACATTCTGTAATCACGTACATGGTAGCAGGATCCGAAGATGAACAGACATATGTATGAATCATTGAACAGATTCTGTACAGCCAGACAATCAAAACACTCTAAGCAAATTGACTCTGATAAGAAATAGAAATTATATTTAAAAAGCAAACATAAGTTAGGAGACATAAACTTCTGGGGGCTTGTCCCAGCACATTGCACTCTAATTTAAAAGCTCGGAACACTACCTCCAGGAAGACTCTGTTGTCCTAGTAACAAGACTTGAGAACGTAATAATGCTGCCGCCTTGTGGCTGTCTCCAAAAACAGCACCTTTAAACCCAGTGCCAATGGTTGCTTATATAGTCACAAGGACTGCACGGTTGTAAATGACACAGGCACTCAAAAAATGCCCTGGGGTAGGGAATAGGCAAGAAAATTCAACACATAAGAAACTTTTCAAGAAATCAATAAGAGGAGGGAAGTTGTACTCACTCATTTTAAAAAAAAGGAAAAGAAAAAATAGGACATGCCTAAAGCTCAGCATAAGGAATTATTAGCCACATGCGTATCCAACCTCCAAAAAGGTTTCAGCTCACACCAGTCATGACCATCAGCAAAAAGTCTACAAACTATAAATGCTGAAGGGGTTTTAGAGAAGTGTGTACCTTCTAGCTGCTGGTGGGATATAAAGTCGTAACAGCACTAATGCAAACTGAATCGAGCTGCTTGAAAACGTAAAAATTGAGCTACCATATGATGCGGCAGGGCACCTTTTGGGCCTATAACCTAAGACCACCAGAATCGGAAAGACAGAGGCAGGCAAATGTGCACTGCAACAATACTGAAATAGCAAAGACATGGAAGCAAAAAAAAAGGTCCATAAACAGATGAATGGACAAAGACGAAGTGGGATACGTACCAAATGGAATAGTAGCCTCGGGAAAAAAATGAACAATGCCGTTTTCAGGACTACAGTTGAGCCTAGAAATAATCATATAAGGTTAAGTAAGTCAAAAGGGTATGACAAATATCCTATGACATCATTTATACATGTTATCCTAAGATTGCTACCAATGAACATATTTCCACAGAAAAAGACACTCACAGACTTATCAAATAAACTAATGGCTAGCCAAAATGAAAGGTGGGAGGATGGGTAAATTAGGACAATGGGGTTAAAATACATATACTAATGTATGTTAAATGTATATAAACATATAACATATGAAATATATAAATAATATAATCACCAATACCTTTAAAATATACATTCTGTAATCACATACATGCTAACAGGTTCGAAGATGAACAGACATATGTATGAATCATTGAGCAGATTCTGTACAGCCAGAAAACCACAACACTCTAATCAAATTTACTCCGATAAGAAATAGAAATTAAATTTAAAAAACAAACATAAGTTAGGAGACATAAACTTCTGGGGGCTTGTCCCAGCACATTGCACTCTAATTTACAAGCTCGGAACACTACCTCCAGGAAGACTGTGTTGTCCTAGTAACAAGACTTGAGAACGTAATAATGCTGCCGCCTTTTGGCTGCTTCCCACAACAGTAGCTTTAAACCCAGTGCCAATGGTTGCTTATATAGTCACAAGGACTGCAGGGCTGTAAAAGACACAGGCCCTCAAAAAATGCCCTGGGGTATGGAATTGGCAAGAAAATTCAACACATGAGTAACTTTTCAAGAAGTCAATAAGAGGAGGGAAGTTGTACTCACTCTTTAAAAAAAAAGGAAAAGAAAAAAAAAGGACATGCCTAAAGCTCAGTATAAGGAATTATTAGCCACATGCAAATTCAAATTCAAAAAGGTTTCAGGTGACACCAGTCATGACCATCAGCAAAAAGTCTACAAACTATAAATGCTGAAGGGGTTTTAGAGAATTGTGTACATTCTACCTGCTGGTGGGATGTAAAGTGGTAACAGCACTAACGCATAGTGAATGGAGCTGCTTGAAAAGGTAAAAATTGAGTTACCATATGATGCGGCAGGGCACCTTTTGGGCCTATAACCTAAGACCACCAAAATCGGAAATACAGAGGCAGGCAAATGTGCACTGCAACAATACTGAAATACCCAAGACATGGAAGCAAAAAATGGTCCATAAACAGGTGAATGGACAAAGAAGAAGTGGTATATGGACAGAATGGAAGAGTAGCCTCGGGAAAAAAATGAACAATGCCGTTTTCAGAACTACAGTTGAGACTAGAAATAGTCATATAAGGGTAAGTTAGTCAAAAGGGTATGACAAATATCCTATGATATCATTTATACATGTTATCCTAAGATTGCTACCAATGAACATATTTCCACAAAAAAAGACACTCACAGACTTATCAAATAAACTAATGGTTAGCCAAAATGAAAGGTGGGAGGATGGGTAAATTAGGACTATGGGGTTAACATACATATACTAATGTATGTTAAATGTATATAAACATATAACATATGAACTATATAAAATATATAATCACCAAACCTTTAAAATATACATTCTGTAATCACATACATGATAACAGGTTCCGAAGATGAACAGATATATGTATGAATCATTGAGCAGATTCTGTACAGCCAATCAAAACACTCTAATCAAATTTACTCCGATAAGAAATAGAAATTAAATTTAAAAAGCAAACATAAGTTAGGAGACATAAACTTCTGGGGGCTTGTCCCAGCACATTCCACTCTAATTTACAACCTTGGAAAACTACCTCCAGGAAGACTCTGTTGCCCTAGTAAGAAGAGTGGAGAACGTAATAATGCTGCCGCCTTGTGGCTGTTTCCCACAACAGCAGCTTTAAACCCAGTGCCAAAGGTTGCTTAATAGTCACAAGGACTCAAGGGCTCTAAATGACACCTGCATTCAAAAAATGCCCTGGGGTAGGGAATAGGCAAAAAAATTCAACACATGAGAAACTTTTCAAGAAGTCAATAAGAGGAGGGGAGTTGTACTCACTCTTTAAAACAAAAGGAAAAGAAAAAAATGACATGCCTAAAGCTCAGTATAAGGAATTATTAGCCACATGCAAATTCAAATTCAAAAAGGTTTCAGGTAACACCAGTCATGACCATCATCAAAAAGTCTACAAACTATAAATGCTGAAGGGGTTTTAGAGGAATGTGTACCTTCTAGCTGCTGGTGGGATGTAAAGAAGTAATACCACTAATGCAAACTGAATGGAGCTGCTTCAAAAGGTAAAAATTGAGTTACCATACGATGCGGCAGGGCACCTTTTGGGCCTATAACCTAAGACCACCAGAATCGGAAAGACAGAGGCAGGCAAATGTGCACTGCAACAATACTGAAATAGCCAAGACATGGAAGCAAAAAAAGGTCCATAAACAGATGAATGGACAAAGACGAAGTGGGATACGTACCAAATGGAATAGTAGCCTCGGGAAAAAAATGAACAATGCCGTTTTCAGGACTACAGTTGAGCCTAGAAATAATCATATAAGGTTAAGTAAGTCAAAAGGGTATGACAAATGTCCTATGATATCATTTATACATGTTATCCTAAGATTGCTACCAATGAACATATTTCCACAGAAAAAGACACTCACAGACTTATCAAATAAACTAATTGCTAGCCAAAATGAAAGGTGGGAGGATGGGTAAATTAGGACTATGGGGTTAAAATACATATACTAATGTATGTTAAATGTATATAAACATATAACATATGAAATATATAAATTATATAATCACCAATACCTTTAAAATATACATTCTGTAATCACATACATGCTAACAGGTTCGAAGATGAACAGACATATGTATGAATCATTGAGCAGATTCTGTACAGCCAGAAAACCACAACACTCTAATCAAATTTACTCCGATAAGAAATAGAAATTAAATTTAAAAAGCAAACATAAGTTAGGAGACATAAACTTCTGGGGGCTTGTCCCAGCATATTGCACTCTAATTTACAAGCTCAGAACACTACCTCCAGGAAGACTCTGTTCTCCTAGTAACAAGACTTGAGAACGCAATAATGCTGCCGCCTTGTGGCTGCTTCCCACAACAGCACTTTAAACCCAGTGCCAATGATTGCTTATATAGTCACAAGGACTGCAGGGCTGTAAATGACACAAGCCCTCAAAATATGCCCTGGGGTAGGGAATTGGCAAGAACATTCAACACATGAGAAATTTCCAAGAAGTCAATAAGAGGAGGGAAGTTGTACTCACTCTTTAAAAAAAAAAGGAAAAGAAAAAAAAGGACATGCCTAAAGCTTAGTATAAGGAATTATTAGCCACATACAAATTCAAATTCAAAAAGGTTTCAGCTCACACCAGTCATTACCATCAGCAAAATGTCTACAAACTATAAATGCTGAAGGGGTTTTAGAGATCTGTGTACCTTCTAGCTGCTGGTGGGATGTAAAGTGGAAACAGCACTAACGCAAACTGAATCGAGCTGCTTGAAAAGGTAAAAATTGAGCTACCAAATGATGCGGCAGGGCACCTTTTGGGCCTATAACCTAAGAACACCAAAATTGGAAAGACAGAGGCAGGCAAATATGCACTGCAACAATACTGAAATAGCCAAGATATGGAAGCAAAAAAAAGGTCCATAAACAGATGAATGGACAAAGAAGAAGTGGTATACGGATAGAATGGAATAGTAGCCTCGGGAGAAAAATGAACAATGCCATTTTCAGGACTAGAGTTGAGCCTAGAAATAATCATATAAGGTTAAGTAAGTCAAAAGGGTATGACAAATATCCTATGACATCATTTATACATGTTATCCTAAGATTGCTACCAATGAACATATTTCCACAGAAAAAGACACTCACAGACTTATCATATAAACTAATGGTTAGCCAAAATGAAAGGTGGGAGGATGGGTAAATTAGGACTATGGGGTTAACATACATATACTAATGTATGTTAAATGTATATAAACATATAACATATAAATGATATGAATTATATATTCACCAATACCTTCAAAATATACATTCTGTAATCACATACATGGTAACAGGATCCGAAGATGAACAGACATATGTATGAATCATTGAGCAGATTCTGTACAGCCAGACAATCAAAACACTCTAATCAAATTTACTCCGATAAGAAATAGAAATTAAATTTAAAAAACAAACATAAGTTAGGAGACATAAACTTTTGGGGGCTTGTCCCAGCACATTGCACTCTAATTTACAAGCTCGGAACACTACCTCCAGGAAGACTGTGTTGTCCTAGTAACAAGACTTGAGAACGTAATAATGCTGCCGCCTTGTGGCTGCTTCCCACAACAGTAGCTTTAAACCCAGTGCCAATGGTTGCTTATATAGTCACAAGGACTGCAGGGCTGTTAAAGACACAGGCCCTCAAAAAATACCCTGGTGTAGGGAATTGGCAAGAAAATTCAACACATGAGAAATTTTCAAGAAGTCAATAAGAGTACGGAAGTTGTACTCACTCTTTAAAAAAAAGGAAAAGAAAAAAAGGACATGCCTAAAGCTCAGCATAAGGAATTATTAGCCACATGCGTATCCAACCTCCAAAAAGGTTTCAGATCACACCAGTCATGACCATCAGCAAAAAGTCTACAAACTATAAATGCTGAAGGGGTTTTAGAGAACTGTGTACCTTCTAGCTGCTGTTTGGATGTAAAGTGGTAACAGCAGTAACGCAAACTGAATCGAGCTGCTTGAAAAGGTAAACACTGAGCTACCATATGATGCGGCAGGGCACCTTTTGGGCCTATAACCTAAGACCACCGGATTCGGAAAGACAGAGGCAGGCAAATGTGCACTGCAACAATATTGAAATAGCCAAGACATGGAAGCAAAAAAAAGGTCCATAAACAGATGAATGGACAAAGACGAAATGGTATACGTACCAAATGGAATAGTAGCCTCTGGAAAAAAATGAACAATGCCGTTTTCAGGACTAGAGTTGAGCCTAGAAATAATCATATAAGGTTAAGTAAGTCAAAAGGGTATGACAAATATCCTATGATATCATTTATACATGTTATCCTAAGATTGCTACCAATGAACATATTTCCACAGAAAAAGACACTCACAGACTTATCAAATAAACTAATGGTTAGCCAAAATGAAAGGTGGGGGGATGGGTAAATTAGGACTATGGGGTTAACATACATATACTAATATAAGTTAAATGTATATAAACATATAACATATAAATGATATGAATTATATAATCACCAATACCTTCAAAATATACATTCTGTAATCACATACATGGTAACAGGATCCGAAGATGAACAGACATATGTATGAATCATTGAACAGATTCTGTACAGCCAGACAATCAAAACACTCTAATCAAATTTACTCCGATAAAAAATACAAATTAAATTTAAAAAACAAACATAAGTAAGGAGACATAAACTTCTGGGGGCTTGTCCCAGCACATTGCACTCTAATTTAAAAGCTCGGAACACTACCTCCAGGAAGACTCTGTTGTCCTAGTAACAAGACTTGAGAACGTAATAATGCTGCCGCCTTGTGGCTGTCTCCAAAAACAGCACCTTTAAACCCAGTGCCAATGGTTGCTTATATAGTCACAAGGACTGTACGGTTGTAAATGACACAGGCACTCAAAAAATGCCCTGGGGTAGGGAATAGGCAAGAAAATTCAACACATAAGAAACTTTTCAAGAAATCAATAAGAGGAGGGAAGTTGTACTCACTCTTTTTAAAAAAAAGGAAAAGAAAAAATAGGACATGCCTAAAGCTCAGCATAAGGAATTATTAGCCACATGCGTATCCAACCTCCAAAAAGGTTTCAGCTCACACCAGTCATGACCATCAGCAAAATGTCTACAAACTATAAATGCTGAAGGGGTTTTAGAGATCTGTGTACCTTCTAGCTGCTGGTGGGATGTAAAGTGGCAACAGCACTAACGCAAACTGAATGGAGCTGCTTGAAAAGGTAAAAATTGAGCTACCATATGATGCGGCAGGGCACCTTTTGGGCCTATAACCTAAGACCACCAGATTCGGAAAGAGAGAGGCAGGCAAATGTGCATTGCAACAATATTGAAATAGCCAAGACATGGAAGCAAAAAAAAGGTCCATAAACAGATGAATGGAGAAAGACGAAGTGGGATACGTACCAAATGGAATAGTAGCCTCGGGAAAAAAATGAACAATGCCGTTTTCAGGACTACAGTTGAGCCTAGAAATAATCATATAAGGTTAAGTAAGTCAAAAGGGTATGACAAATATCCTAGGACATCATTTATACATGTTATCCTAAGATTGCTACCAATGAACATATTTCCACAGAAAAAGACACTCACAGACTTATCAAATAAACTAATGGCTAGCCAAAATGAAAGGTGGGAGGATGGGTAAATTAGGACGATGGGGTTAAAATACATATACTAATGTATGTTAAATGTATATAAACATATAACATATGAAATATATAAATTATATAATCACCAATACCTTTAAAATATACATTCTGTAATCACATACATGCTAACAGGTTCGAAGATGAACAGACATATGTATGAATCATTGAGCAGATTCTGTACAGCCAGAAAACCACAACACTCTAATCAAATTTACTCCGATAAGAAATAGAAATTAAATTTAAAAAACAAACATAAGTTAGGAGACATAAACTTCTGGGGGCTTGTCCCAGCACATTGCACTCTAATTTACAAGCTCGGAACACTACCTCCAGGAAGACTGTGTTGTCCTAGTAACAAGACTTGAGAACGTAATAATGCTGCCGCCTTGTGGCTGCTTCCCACAACAGTAGCTTTAAACCCAGTGCCAATGGTTGCTTATATAGTCACAAGGACTGCAGGGCTGTAAAAGACACAGGCCCTCAAAAAATGCCCTGGGGTATGGAATTGGCAAGAAAATTCAACACATGAGAAATTTTCAAGAAGTCAATAAGAGGAGGGAAGTTGTAGTCACTCTTTAAAAAAAAAGGAAAAGAAAAAAAGGACATGCCTAAAGCTCAGCATAAGGAATTATTAGCCACATGCGTATCCAACCTCCAAAAAGGTTTCAGCTCACACCAGTCATGACCATCAGCAAAAAGTCTACAAACTATAAATGCTGAAGGGGTTTTAGAGAACTGTGTACCTTCTAGCTGCTGGTGGGATGTAAAGTGGTAACAGCAGTAACGCAAACTGAATCGAGCTGCTTGAAAAGGTAAACATTGAGCTACCATATGATGCGGCAGGGCACATTTTGGGCCTATAACCTAAGACAACTGGATTCGGAAAGACAGAGGCAGGCAAATGTGCACTGCAACAATATTGAAATAGCCAAGACATGGAAGCAAAAAAAAGGTCCATAAAGAGATGAATGGACAAAGACGAAATGGTACACGTACCAAATGGAATAGAAGCCTCTGGAAAAAAATGAACAATGCCGTTTTCAGGACTAGAGTTGAGCCTAGAAATAATCATATAAGGTTAAGTAAGTCAAAAGGGTATGACAAATATCCTATGATATCATTAATACATGTTATCCTAAGATTGCTACCAATGAACATATTTCCACAGAAAAAGACACTCACAGACTTATCAAATAAACTAATGGTTAGCCAAAATGAAAGGTGGGAGGATGGGTAAATTAGGACAATGGGGTTAACATACATATACTAATGTATGTTAAATGTATATAAACATATCACATATAAACTATATGCATTATATCATCACCAATAGCTTCAAAAATATACATTCTGTAATCACGTACATGGTAGCAGGATCCGAAGATGAACAGACATATGTATGAATCATTGAGCAGATTCTGTACAGCCAGACAATCAAAACACTCTAAGCAAACTGACTCTGATAAGAAATAGAAATTAAATTTAAAAAGCAAACATAAGTTAGGAGACATAAACTTCTGGGGGCTTGTCCCAGCACATTCCACTCTAATTTACAACCTTGGAAAACTACCTCCAGGAAGACTCTGTTGCCCTAGTAACAAGAGTTGAGAACGTAATAATGCTGCCACCTTGTGGCTGTTTCCCACAACAGCAGCTTTAAACCCAGTGCCAAAGGTTGCTTAATAGTCACAAGGACTGCAGGGCTCTAAATGACACCGGCCCTCAAAGAATGCCCTGGAGTAGGGAATAGGCAAAAAAATTCAACACATGAGTAAATTTTCAAGAAGTCAATAAGAGGAGGGAAGTTGTACTCACTCTTTAAAAAAAAAGGAAAAGAATAAAAAAGGACATGCCTAAAGCTCAGTATAAGGAATTATTAGCCACATGCGAATTCAAATTCAAAAAGGTTTCAGGTGACACCAGTCATGACCATCAGCAAAAAGTCTACAAACTATAAATGCTGAAGGGGTTTTAGAGCATTGTGTACCTTCTAGCTGCTGGTGGGATGTAAAGTGGAAACAGCACTAACGCAAAATGAATCGAGCTGCTTGAAAAGGTAAAAATTGAGCTACCAAATGATGGGGCAGGGCACCTTTTGGGCCTATAACCTAAGACCACCAAAATTGGAAAGACAGAGGCAGGCAAATATGCACTGCAACAATACTGAAATAGCCAAGATATGGAAGCAAAAAAAAGGTCCATAAACAGATGAATGGACAAAGAAGAAGTGGTATACGGACAGAATGGAATAGTAGCCTCGGGAGAAAAATGAACAATGCTGTTTTCAGGACTACAGTTGAGCCTAGAAAAAATCATATAAGGTTAAGTAAGTCAAAAGGGTATGACAAATATCCTATGATATCATTTATACAAGTTTTCTTAAGATTGCTACCAATGAACATATTTCCACAGAAAAAGACACTCACAGACTTATCAAATAAACTAATGGTTAGCCAAAATGAAAGGTGGGGGGATGGGTAAGTTAGGACTATGGGGTTAACATACATATACTAATGTAAGTTAAATGTATATAAACATATAACATATAAACGATATGAATTATATAATCACCAATACCTTCAAAATATATATTCTGTGATCACATACATGGTAACAGGATCCGAAGATGAACAGACATATGTATGAATCATTGAACAGATTCTGTACAGCCAGACAATCAAAACACTCTAATCAAATTTACTCCGATAAAAAATACAAATTAAATTTAAAAAACAAACATAAGTAAGGAGACATAAACTTCTGGGGGCTTGTCCCAGCACATTGCACTCTAATTTAAAAGCTCGGAACACTACCTCCAGGAAGACTGTGTTGTCCTAGTAACAGGACTTGAGAACGTAATAATGCTGCTGCCTTGTGGCTGCTTCCCACAGCAGTAGCTTTAAACCCAGTGCCAATGGTTGCTTATATAGTCACAAGGACTGCAGGGCTGTAAAAGACACAGGCCTTCAAAAAATGCCCTGGGGTATGGAATTGGCAAGAAAATTCAACACATGAGAAATTTTCAAGAAGTCAATAAGAGGAGGGAAGTTGTAGTCACTCTTTAAAAAAAAAGGAAAAGAAAAAAAGGACATGCCTAAAGCTCAGCATAAGGAATTATTAGCCACATGCGTATCCAACCTCCAAAAAGGTTTCAGCTCACACCAGTCATGACCATCAGCAAAAAGTCTACAAACTATAAATGCTGAAGGGGTTTTAGAGAACTGTGTACCTTCTAGCTGCTGGTGGGATGTAAAGTGGTAACAGCAGTAACGCAAACTGAATCGAGCTGCTTGAAAAGGTAAACATTGAGCTACCATATGATGCGGCAGGGCACATTTTGGGCCGATAACCTAAGACAACTGGATTCGGAAAGACAGAGGCAGGCAAATGTGCACTGCAACAATATTGAAATAGCCAAGACATGGAAGCAAAAAAAAGGTCCATAAACAGATGAATGGACAAAGACGAAATGGTACACGTACCAAATGGAATAGAAGCCTCTGGAAAAAAATGAACAATGCCGTTTTCAGGACTAGAGATGAGCCTAGAAATAATCATATAAGGTTAAGTAAGTCAAAAGGGTATGACAAATATCCTATGATATCATTAATACATGTTATCCTAAGATTGCTACCAATGAACATATTTCCACAGAAAAAGACACTCACAGACTTATCAAATAAACTAATGGTTAGCCAAAATGAAAGGTGGGAGGATGGGTAAATTAGGACAATGGGGTTAACATACATATACTAATGTATGTTAAATGTATATAAACATATCACATATAAACTATATGCATTATATCATCACCAATAGCTTCAAAAATATACATTCTGTAATCACGTACATGGTAGCAGGATCCGAAGATGAACAGACATATGTATGAATCATTGAACAGATTCTGTACAGCCAGACAATCAAAACACTCTAAGCAAATTGACTCTGATAAGAAATAGAAATTATATTTAAAAAGCAAACATAAGTTAGGAGACATAAACTTCTGGGGGCTTGTCCCAGCACATTGCACTCTAATTTAAAAGCTCGGAACACTACCTCCAGGAAGACTCTGTTGTCCTAGTAACAAGACTTGAGAACGTAATAATGCTGCCGCCTTGTGGCTGTCTCCAAAAACAGCACCTTTAAACCCAGTGCCAATGGTTGCTTATATAGTCACAAGGACTGCACGGTTGTAAATGACACAGGCACTCAAAAAATGCCCTGGGGTAGGGAATAGGCAAGAAAATTCAACACATAAGAAACTTTTCAAGAAATCAATAAGAGGAGGGAAGTTGTACTCACTCATTTTAAAAAAAAGGAAAAGAAAAAATAGGACATGCCTAAAGCTCAGCATAAGGAATTATTAGCCACATGCGTATCCAACCTCCAAAAAGGTTTCAGCTCACACCAGTCATGACCATCAGCAAAAAGTCTACAAACTATAAATGCTGAAGGGGTTTTAGAGAAGTGTGTACCTTCTAGCTGCTGGTGGGATATAAAGTCGTAACAGCACTAATGCAAACTGAATCGAGCTGCTTGAAAACGTAAAAATTGAGCTACCATATGATGCGGCAGGGCACCTTTTGGGCCTATAACCTAAGACCACCAGAATCGGAAAGACAGAGGCAGGCAAATGTGCACTGCAACAATACTGAAATAGCAAAGACATGGAAGCAAAAAAAAAGGTCCATAAACAGATGAATGGACAAAGACGAAGTGGGATACGTACCAAATGGAATAGTAGCCTCGGGAAAAAAATGAACAATGCCGTTTTCAGGACTACAGTTGAGCCTAGAAATAATCATATAAGGTTAAGTAAGTCAAAAGGGTATGACAAATATCCTATGACATCATTTATACATGTTATCCTAAGATTGCTACCAATGAACATATTTCCACAGAAAAAGACACTCACAGACTTATCAAATAAACTAATGGCTAGCCAAAATGAAAGGTGGGAGGATGGGTAAATTAGGACAATGGGGTTAAAATACATATACTAATGTATGTTAAATGTATATAAACATATAACATATGAAATATATAAATAATATAATCACCAATACCTTTAAAATATACATTCTGTAATCACATACATGCTAACAGGTTCGAAGATGAACAGACATATGTATGAATCATTGAGCAGATTCTGTACAGCCAGAAAACCACAACACTCTAATCAAATTTACTCCGATAAGAAATAGAAATTAAATTTAAAAAACAAACATAAGTTAGGAGACATAAACTTCTGGGGGCTTGTCCCAGCACATTGCACTCTAATTTACAAGCTCGGAACACTACCTCCAGGAAGACTGTGTTGTCCTAGTAACAAGACTTGAGAACGTAATAATGCTGCCGCCTTTTGGCTGCTTCCCACAACAGTAGCTTTAAACCCAGTGCCAATGGTTGCTTATATAGTCACAAGGACTGCAGGGCTGTAAAAGACACAGGCCCTCAAAAAATGCCCTGGGGTATGGAATTGGCAAGAAAATTCAACACATGAGTAACTTTTCAAGAAGTCAATAAGAGGAGGGAAGTTGTACTCACTCTTTAAAAAAAAAGGAAAAGAAAAAAAAAGGACATGCCTAAAGCTCAGTATAAGGAATTATTAGCCACATGCAAATTCAAATTCAAAAAGGTTTCAGGTGACACCAGTCATGACCATCAGCAAAAAGTCTACAAACTATAAATGCTGAAGGGGTTTTAGAGAATTGTGTACATTCTACCTGCTGGTGGGATGTAAAGTGGTAACAGCACTAACGCATAGTGAATGGAGCTGCTTGAAAAGGTAAAAATTGAGTTACCATATGATGCGGCAGGGCACCTTTTGGGCCTATAACCTAAGACCACCAAAATCGGAAATACAGAGGCAGGCAAATGTGCACTGCAACAATACTGAAATACCCAAGACATGGAAGCAAAAAATGGTCCATAAACAGGTGAATGGACAAAGAAGAAGTGGTATATGGACAGAATGGAAGAGTAGCCTCGGGAAAAAAATGAACAATGCCGTTTTCAGAACTACAGTTGAGACTAGAAATAGTCATATAAGGGTAAGTTAGTCAAAAGGGTATGACAAATATCCTATGATATCATTTATACATGTTATCCTAAGATTGCTACCAATGAACATATTTCCACAAAAAAAGACACTCACAGACTTATCAAATAAACTAATGGTTAGCCAAAATGAAAGGTGGGAGGATGGGTAAATTAGGACTATGGGGTTAACATACATATACTAATGTATGTTAAATGTATATAAACATATAACATATGAACTATATAAAATATATAATCACCAAACCTTTAAAATATACATTCTGTAATCACATACATGATAACAGGTTCCGAAGATGAACAGATATATGTATGAATCATTGAGCAGATTCTGTACAGCCAATCAAAACACTCTAATCAAATTTACTCCGATAAGAAATAGAAATTAAATTTAAAAAGCAAACATAAGTTAGGAGACATAAACTTCTGGGGGCTTGTCCCAGCACATTCCACTCTAATTTACAACCTTGGAAAACTACCTCCAGGAAGACTCTGTTGCCCTAGTAAGAAGAGTGGAGAACGTAATAATGCTGCCGCCTTGTGGCTGTTTCCCACAACAGCAGCTTTAAACCCAGTGCCAAAGGTTGCTTAATAGTCACAAGGACTCAAGGGCTCTAAATGACACCTGCATTCAAAAAATGCCCTGGGGTAGGGAATAGGCAAAAAAATTCAACACATGAGAAACTTTTCAAGAAGTCAATAAGAGGAGGGGAGTTGTACTCACTCTTTAAAACAAAAGGAAAAGAAAAAAATGACATGCCTAAAGCTCAGTATAAGGAATTATTAGCCACATGCAAATTCAAATTCAAAAAGGTTTCAGGTAACACCAGTCATGACCATCATCAAAAAGTCTACAAACTATAAATGCTGAAGGGGTTTTAGAGGAATGTGTACCTTCTAGCTGCTGGTGGGATGTAAAGAAGTAATACCACTAATGCAAACTGAATGGAGCTGCTTCAAAAGGTAAAAATTGAGTTACCATACGATGCGGCAGGGCACCTTTTGGGCCTATAACCTAAGACCACCAGAATCGGAAAGACAGAGGCAGGCAAATGTGCACTGCAACAATACTGAAATAGCCAAGACATGGAAGCAAAAAAAGGTCCATAAACAGATGAATGGACAAAGACGAAGTGGGATACGTACCAAATGGAATAGTAGCCTCGGGAAAAAAATGAACAATGCCGTTTTCAGGACTACAGTTGAGCCTAGAAATAATCATATAAGGTTAAGTAAGTCAAAAGGGTATGACAAATGTCCTATGATATCATTTATACATGTTATCCTAAGATTGCTACCAATGAACATATTTCCACAGAAAAAGACACTCACAGACTTATCAAATAAACTAATTGCTAGCCAAAATGAAAGGTGGGAGGATGGGTAAATTAGGACTATGGGGTTAAAATACATATACTAATGTATGTTAAATGTATATAAACATATAACATATGAAATATATAAATTATATAATCACCAATACCTTTAAAATATACATTCTGTAATCACATACATGCTAACAGGTTCGAAGATGAACAGACATATGTATGAATCATTGAGCAGATTCTGTACAGCCAGAAAACCACAACACTCTAATCAAATTTACTCCGATAAGAAATAGAAATTAAATTTAAAAAGCAAACATAAGTTAGGAGACATAAACTTCTGGGGGCTTGTCCCAGCATATTGCACTCTAATTTACAAGCTCAGAACACTACCTCCAGGAAGACTCTGTTCTCCTAGTAACAAGACTTGAGAACGCAATAATGCTGCCGCCTTGTGGCTGCTTCCCACAACAGCACTTTAAACCCAGTGCCAATGATTGCTTATATAGTCACAAGGACTGCAGGGCTGTAAATGACACAAGCCCTCAAAATATGCCCTGGGGTAGGGAATTGGCAAGAACATTCAACACATGAGAAATTTCCAAGAAGTCAATAAGAGGAGGGAAGTTGTACTCACTCTTTAAAAAAAAAAGGAAAAGAAAAAAAAGGACATGCCTAAAGCTTAGTATAAGGAATTATTAGCCACATACAAATTCAAATTCAAAAAGGTTTCAGCTCACACCAGTCATTACCATCAGCAAAATGTCTACAAACTATAAATGCTGAAGGGGTTTTAGAGATCTGTGTACCTTCTAGCTGCTGGTGGGATGTAAAGTGGAAACAGCACTAACGCAAACTGAATCGAGCTGCTTGAAAAGGTAAAAATTGAGCTACCAAATGATGCGGCAGGGCACCTTTTGGGCCTATAACCTAAGAACACCAAAATTGGAAAGACAGAGGCAGGCAAATATGCACTGCAACAATACTGAAATAGCCAAGATATGGAAGCAAAAAAAAGGTCCATAAACAGATGAATGGACAAAGAAGAAGTGGTATACGGATAGAATGGAATAGTAGCCTCGGGAGAAAAATGAACAATGCCATTTTCAGGACTAGAGTTGAGCCTAGAAATAATCATATAAGGTTAAGTAAGTCAAAAGGGTATGACAAATATCCTATGACATCATTTATACATGTTATCCTAAGATTGCTACCAATGAACATATTTCCACAGAAAAAGACACTCACAGACTTATCATATAAACTAATGGCTAGCCAAAATGAAAGGTGGGAGGATGGGTAAATTAGGACTATGGGGTTAACATACATATACTAATGTATGTTAAATGTATATAAACATATAACATATAAATGATATGAATTATATATTCACCAATACCTTCAAAATATACATTCTGTAATCACATACATGGTAACAGGATCCGAAGATGAACAGACATATGTATGAATCATTGAGCAGATTCTGTACAGCCAGACAATCAAAACACTCTAATCAAATTTACTCCGATAAGAAATAGAAATTAAATTTAAAAAACAAACATAAGTTAGGAGACATAAACTTTTGGGGGCTTGTCCCAGCACATTGCACTCTAATTTACAAGCTCGGAACACTACCTCCAGGAAGACTGTGTTGTCCTAGTAACAAGACTTGAGAACGTAATAATGCTGCCGCCTTGTGGCTGCTTCCCACAACAGTAGCTTTAAACCCAGTGCCAATGGTTGCTTATATAGTCACAAGGACTGCAGGGCTGTTAAAGACACAGGCCCTCAAAAAATACCCTGGTGTAGGGAATTGGCAAGAAAATTCAACACATGAGAAATTTTCAAGAAGTCAATAAGAGTACGGAAGTTGTACTCACTCTTTAAAAAAAAGGAAAAGAAAAAAAGGACATGCCTAAAGCTCAGCATAAGGAATTATTAGCCACATGCGTATCCAACCTCCAAAAAGGTTTCAGATCACACCAGTCATGACCATCAGCAAAAAGTCTACAAACTATAAATGCTGAAGGGGTTTTAGAGAACTGTGTACCTTCTAGCTGCTGTTTGGATGTAAAGTGGTAACAGCAGTAACGCAAACTGAATCGAGCTGCTTGAAAAGGTAAACACTGAGCTACCATATGATGCGGCAGGGCACCTTTTGGGCCTATAACCTAAGACCACCGGATTCGGAAAGACAGAGGCAGGCAAATGTGCACTGCAACAATATTGAAATAGCCAAGACATGGAAGCAAAAAAAAGGTCCATAAACAGATGAATGGACAAAGACGAAATGGTATACGTACCAAATGGAATAGTAGCCTCTGGAAAAAAATGAACAATGCCGTTTTCAGGACTAGAGTTGAGCCTAGAAATAATCATATAAGGTTAAGTAAGTCAAAAGGGTATGACAAATATCCTATGATATCATTTATACATGTTATCCTAAGATTGCTACCAATGAACATATTTCCACAGAAAAAGACACTCACAGACTTATCAAATAAACTAATGGTTAGCCAAAATGAAAGGTGGGGGGATGGGTAAATTAGGACTATGGGGTTAACATACATATACTAATATAAGTTAAATGTATATAAACATATAACATATAAATGATATGAATTATATAATCACCAATACCTTCAAAATATACATTCTGTAATCACATACATGGTAACAGGATCCGAAGATGAACAGACATATGTATGAATCATTGAACAGACTCTGTACAGCCAGACAATCAAAACACTCTAATCAAATTTACTCCGATAAAAAATACAAATTAAATTTAAAAAACAAACATAAGTAAGGAGACATAAACTTCTGGGGGCTTGTCCCAGCACATTGCACTCTAATTTAAAAGCTCGGAACACTACCTCCAGGAAGACTCTGTTGTCCTAGTAACAAGACTTGAGAACGTAATAATGCTGCCGCCTTGTGGCTGTCTCCAAAAACAGCACCTTTAAACCCAGTGCCAATGGTTGCTTATATAGTCACAAGGACTGTACGGTTGTAAATGACACAGGCACTCAAAAAATGCCCTGGGGTAGGGAATAGGCAAGAAAATTCAACACATAAGAAACTTTTCAAGAAATCAATAAGAGGAGGGAAGTTGTACTCACTCTTTTTAAAAAAAAGGAAAAGAAAAAATAGGACATGCCTAAAGCTCAGCATAAGGAATTATTAGCCACATGCGTATCCAACCTCCAAAAAGGTTTCAGCTCACACCAGTCATGACCATCAGCAAAATGTCTACAAACTATAAATGCTGAAGGGGTTTTAGAGATCTGTGTACCTTCTAGCTGCTGGTGGGATGTAAAGTGGCAACAGCACTAACGCAAACTGAATGGAGCTGCTTGAAAAGGTAAAAATTGAGCTACCATATGATGCGGCAGGGCACCTTTTGGGCCTATAACCTAAGACCACCAGATTCGGAAAGAGAGAGGCAGGCAAATGTGCATTGCAACAATATTGAAATAGCCAAGACATGGAAGCAAAAAAAAGGTCCATAAACAGATGAATGGAGAAAGACGAAGTGGGATACGTACCAAATGGAATAGTAGCCTCGGGAAAAAAATGAACAATGCCGTTTTCAGGACTACAGTTGAGCCTAGAAATAATCATATAAGGTTAAGTAAGTCAAAAGGGTATGACAAATATCCTAGGACATCATTTATACATGTTATCCTAAGATTGCTACCAATGAACATATTTCCACAGAAAAAGACACTCACAGACTTATCAAATAAACTAATGGCTAGCCAAAATGAAAGGTGGGAGGATGGGTAAATTAGGACGATGGGGTTAAAATACATATACTAATGTATGTTAAATGTATATAAACATATAACATATGAAATATATAAATTATATAATCACCAATACCTTTAAAATATACATTCTGTAATCACATACATGCTAACAGGTTCGAAGATGAACAGACATATGTATGAATCATTGAGCAGATTCTGTACAGCCAGAAAACCACAACACTCTAATCAAATTTACTCCGATAAGAAATAGAAATTAAATTTAAAAAACAAACATAAGTTAGGAGACATAAACTTCTGGGGGCTTGTCCCAGCACATTGCACTCTAATTTACAAGCTCGGAACACTACCTCCAGGAAGACTGTGTTGTCCTAGTAACAAGACTTGAGAACGTAATAATGCTGCCGCCTTGTGGCTGCTTCCCACAACAGTAGCTTTAAACCCAGTGCCAATGGTTGCTTATATAGTCACAAGGACTGCAGGGCTGTAAAAGACACAGGCCCTCAAAAAATGCCCTGGGGTATGGAATTGGCAAGAAAATTCAACACATGAGAAATTTTCAAGAAGTCAATAAGAGGAGGGAAGTTGTAGTCACTCTTTAAAAAAAAAGGAAAAGAAAAAAAGGACATGCCTAAAGCTCAGCATAAGGAATTATTAGCCACATGCGTATCCAACCTCCAAAAAGGTTTCAGCTCACACCAGTCATGACCATCAGCAAAAAGTCTACAAACTATAAATGCTGAAGGGGTTTTAGAGAACTGTGTACCTTCTAGCTGCTGGTGGGATGTAAAGTGGTAACAGCAGTAACGCAAACTGAATCGAGCTGCTTGAAAAGGTAAACATTGAGCTACCATATGATGCGGCAGGGCACATTTTGGGCCTATAACCTAAGACAACTGGATTCGGAAAGACAGAGGCAGGCAAATGTGCACTGCAACAATATTGAAATAGCCAAGACATGGAAGCAAAAAAAAGGTCCATAAACAGATGAATGGACAAAGACGAAATGGTACACGTACCAAATGGAATAGAAGCCTCTGGAAAAAAATGAACAATGCCGTTTTCAGGACTAGAGTTGAGCCTAGAAATAATCATATAAGGTTAAGTAAGTCAAAAGGGTATGACAAATATCCTATGATATCATTAATACATGTTATCCTAAGATTGCTA
Organism: Balaenoptera physalus; assembly: GCF_965194825.1. Taxonomy (NCBI): domain Eukaryota; kingdom Metazoa; phylum Chordata; class Mammalia; order Artiodactyla; family Balaenopteridae; genus Balaenoptera; species Balaenoptera physalus. The sequence continues at coordinate 36,978 of NW_028125736.1, forward strand.
CCAATGAACATATTTCCACAGAAAAAGACACTCACAGACTTATCAAATAAACTAATGGTTAGCCAAAATGAAAGGTGGGAGGATGGGTAAATTAGGACAATGGGGTTAACATACATATACTAATGTATGTTAAATGTATATAAACATATCACATATAAACTATATGCATTATATCATCACCAATAGCTTCAAAAATATACATTCTGTAATCACGTACATGGTAGCAGGATCCGAAGATGAACAGACATATGTATGAATCATTGAGCAGATTCTGTACAGCCAGACAATCAAAACACTCTAAGCAAACTGACTCTGATAAGAAATAGAAATTAAATTTAAAAAGCAAACATAAGTTAGGAGACATAAACTTCTGGGGGCTTGTCCCAGCACATTCCACTCTAATTTACAACCTTGGAAAACTACCTCCAGGAAGACTCTGTTGCCCTAGTAACAAGAGTTGAGAACGTAATAATGCTGCCACCTTGTGGCTGTTTCCCACAACAGCAGCTTTAAACCCAGTGCCAAAGGTTGCTTAATAGTCACAAGGACTGCAGGGCTCTAAATGACACCGGCCCTCAAAGAATGCCCTGGAGTAGGGAATAGGCAAAAAAATTCAACACATGAGTAAATTTTCAAGAAGTCAATAAGAGGAGGGAAGTTGTACTCACTCTTTAAAAAAAAAGGAAAAGAATAAAAAAGGACATGCCTAAAGCTCAGTATAAGGAATTATTAGCCACATGCAAATTCAAATTCAAAAAGGTTTCAGGTGACACCAGTCATGACCATCAGCAAAAAGTCTACAAACTATAAATGCTGAAGGGGTTTTAGAGCATTGTGTACCTTCTAGCTGCTGGTGGGATGTAAAGTGGAAACAGCACTAACGCAAAATGAATCGAGCTGCTTGAAAAGGTAAAAATTGAGCTACCAAATGATGGGGCAGGGCACCTTTTGGGCCTATAACCTAAGACCACCAAAATTGGAAAGACAGAGGCAGGCAAATATGCACTGCAACAATACTGAAATAGCCAAGATATGGAAGCAAAAAAAAGGTCCATAAACAGATGAATGGACAAAGAAGAAGTGGTATACGGACAGAATGGAATAGTAGCCTCGGGAGAAAAATGAACAATGCTGTTTTCAGGACTACAGTTGAGCCTAGAAAAAATCATATAAGGTTAAGTAAGTCAAAAGGGTATGACAAATATCCTATGATATCATTTATACAAGTTTTCTTAAGATTGCTACCAATGAACATATTTCCACAGAAAAAGACACTCACAGACTTATCAAATAAACTAATGGTTAGCCAAAATGAAAGGTGGGGGGATGGGTAAGTTAGGACTATGGGGTTAACATACATATACTAATGTAAGTTAAATGTATATAAACATATAACATATAAACGATATGAATTATATAATCACCAATACCTTCAAAATATATATTCTGTGATCACATACATGGTAACAGGATCCGAAGATGAACAGACATATGTATGAATCATTGAACAGATTCTGTACAGCCAGACAATCAAAACACTCTAATCAAATTTACTCCGATAAAAAATACAAATTAAATTTAAAAAACAAACATAAGTAAGGAGACATAAACTTCTGGGGGCTTGTCCCAGCACATTGCACTCTAATTTAAAAGCTCGGAACACTACCTCCAGGAAGACTGTGTTGTCCTAGTAACAAGACTTGAGAACGTAATAATGCTGCTGCCTTGTGGCTGCTTCCCACAACAGTAGCTTTAAACCCAGTGCCAATGGTTGCTTATATAGTCACAAGGACTGCAGGGCTGTAAAAGACACAGGCCCTCAAAAAATGCCCTGGGGTATGGAATTGGCAAGAAAATTCAACACATGAGAAATTTTCAAGAAGTCAATAAGAGGAGGGAAGTTGTAGTCACTCTTTAAAAAAAAAGGAAAAGAAAAAAAGGACATGCCTAAAGCTCAGCATAAGGAATTATTAGCCACATGCGTATCCAACCTCCAAAAAGGTTTCAGCTCACACCAGTCATGACCATCAGCAAAAAGTCTACAAACTATAAATGCTGAAGGGGTTTTAGAGAACTGTGTACCTTCTAGCTGCTGGTGGGATGTAAAGTGGTAACAGCAGTAACGCAAACTGAATCGAGCTGCTTGAAAAGGTAAACATTGAGCTACCATATGATGCGGCAGGGCACATTTTGGGCCTATAACCTAAGACAACTGGATTCGGAAAGACAGAGGCAGGCAAATGTGCAGTGCAACAATATTGAAATAGCCAAGACATGGAAGCAAAAAAAAGGTCCATAAACAGATGAATGGACAAAGACGAAATGGTACACGTACCAAATGGAATAGAAGCCTCTGGAAAAAAATGAACAATGCCGTTTTCAGGACTAGAGATGAGCCTAGAAATAATCATATAAGGTTAAGTAAGTCAAAAGGGTATGACAAATATCCTATGATATCATTAATACATGTTATCCTAAGATTGCTACCAATGAACATATTTCCACAGAAAAAGACACTCACAGACTTATCAAATAAACTAATGGTTAGCCAAAATGAAAGGTGGGAGGATGGGTAAATTAGGACAATGGGGTTAACATACATATACTAATGTATGTTAAATGTATATAAACATATCACATATAAACTATATGCATTATATCATCACCAATAGCTTCAAAAATATACATTCTGTAATCACGTACATGGTAGCAGGATCCGAAGATGAACAGACATATGTATGAATCATTGAACAGATTCTGTACAGCCAGACAATCAAAACACTCTAAGCAAATTGACTCTGATAAGAAATAGAAATTATATTTAAAAAGCAAACATAAGTTAGGAGACATAAACTTCTGGGGGCTTGTCCCAGCACATTGCACTCTAATTTAAAAGCTCGGAACACTACCTCCAGGAAGACTCTGTTGTCCTAGTAACAAGACTTGAGAACGTAATAATGCTGCCGCCTTGTGGCTGTCTCCAAAAACAGCACCTTTAAACCCAGTGCCAATGGTTGCTTATATAGTCACAAGGACTGCACGGTTGTAAATGACAGAGGCACTCAAAAAATGCCCTGGGGTAGGGAATAGGCAAGAAAATTCAACACATAAGAAACTTTTCAAGAAATCAATAAGAGGAGGGAAGTTGTACTCACTCATTTTAAAAAAAAGGAAAAGAAAAAATAGGACATGCCTAAAGCTCAGCATAAGGAATTATTAGCCACATGCGTATCCAACCTCCAAAAAGGTTTCAGCTCACACCAGTCATGACCATCAGCAAAAAGTCTACAAACTATAAATGCTGAAGGGGTTTTAGAGAAGTGTGTACCTTCTAGCTGCTGGTGGGATATAAAGTCGTAACAGCACTAATGCAAACTGAATCGAGCTGCTTGAAAACGTAAAAATTGAGCTACCATATGATGCGGCAGGGCACCTTTTGGGCCTATAACCTAAGACCACCAGAATCGGAAAGACAGAGGCAGGCAAATGTGCACTGCAACAATACTGAAATAGCAAAGACATGGAAGCAAAAAAAAAGGTCCATAAACAGATGAATGGACAAAGACGAAGTGGGATACGTACCAAATGGAAGAGTAGCCTCGGGAAAAAAATGAACAATGCCGTTTTCAGGACTACAGTTGAGCCTAGAAATAATCATATAAGGTTAAGTAAGTCAAAAGGGTATGACAAATATCCTATGACATCATTTATACATGTTATCCTAAGATTGCTACCAATGAACATATTTCCACAGAAAAAGACACTCACAGACTTATCAAATAAACTAATGGCTAGCCAAAATGAAAGGTGGGAGGATGGGTAAATTAGGACAATGGGGTTAAAATACATATACTAATGTATGTTAAATGTATATAAACATATAACATATGAAATATATAAATAATATAATCACCAATACCTTTAAAATATACATTCTGTAATCACATACATGCTAACAGGTTCGAAGATGAACAGACATATGTATGAATCATTGAGCAGATTCTGTACAGCCAGAAAACCACAACACTCTAATCAAATTTACTCCGATAAGAAATAGAAATTAAATTTAAAAAACAAACATAAGTTAGGAGACATAAACTTCTGGGGGCTTGTCCCAGCACATTGCACTCTAATTTACAAGCTCGGAACACTACCTCCAGGAAGACTGTGTTGTCCTAGTAACAAGACTTGAGAACGTAATAATGCTGCCGCCTTTTGGCTGCTTCCCACAACAGTAGCTTTAAACCCAGTGCCAATGGTTGCTTATATAGTCACAAGGACTGCAGGGCTGTAAAAGACACAGGCCCTCAAAAAATGCCCTGGGGTATGGAATTGGCAAGAAAATTCAACACATGAGTAACTTTTCAAGAAGTCAATAAGAGGAGGGAAGTTGTACTCACTCTTTAAAAAAAAAGGAAAAGAAAAAAAAAGGACATGCCTAAAGCTCAGTATAAGGAATTATTAGCCACATGCAAATTCAAATTCAAAAAGGTTTCAGGTGACACCAGTCATGACCATCAGCAAAAAGTCTACAAACTCTAAATGCTGAAGGGGTTTTAGAGAATTGTGTACATTCTACCTGCTGGTGGGATGTAAAGTGGTAACAGCACTAACGCATACTGAATGGAGCTGCTTGAAAAGGTAAAAATTGAGTTACCATATGATGCGGCAGGGCACCTTTTGGGCCTATAACCTAAGACCACCAAAATCGGAAATACAGAGGCAGGCAAATGTGCACTGCAACAATACTGAAATACCCAAGACATGGAAGCAAAAAATGGTCCATAAACAGGTGAATGGACAAAGAAGAAGTGGTATATGGACAGAATGGAAGAGTAGCCTCGGGAAAAAAATGAACAATGCCGTTTTCAGAACTACAGTTGAGACTAGAAATAGTCATATAAGGGTAAGTTAGTCAAAAGGGTATGACAAATATCCTATGATATCATTTATACATGTTATCCTAAGATTGCTACCAATGAACATATTTCCACAAAAAAAGACACTCACAGACTTATCAAATAAACTAATGGTTAGCCAAAATGAAAGGTGGGAGGATGGGTAAATTAGGACTATGGGGTTAACATACATATACTAATGTATGTTAAATGTATATAAACATATAACATATGAACTATATAAAATATATAATCACCAAACCTTTAAAATATACATTCTGTAATCACATACATGATAACAGGTTCCGAAGATGAACAGATATATGTATGAATCATTGAGCAGATTCTGTACAGCCAATCAAAACACTCTAATCAAATTTACTCCGATAAGAAATAGAAATTAAATTTAAAAAGCAAACATAAGTTAGGAGACATAAACTTCTGGGGGCTTGTCCCAGCACATTCCACTCTAATTTACAACCTTGGAAAACTACCTCCAGGAAGACTCTGTTGCCCTAGTAAGAAGAGTGGAGAACGTAATAATGCTGCCGCCTTGTGGCTGTTTCCCACAACAGCAGCTTTAAACCCAGTGCCAAAGGTTGCTTAATAGTCACAAGGACTCAAGGGCTCTAAATGACACCTGCATTCAAAAAATGCCCTGGGGTAGGGAATAGGCAAAAAAATTCAACACATGAGAAACTTTTCAAGAAGTCAATAAGAGGAGGGAAGTTGTACTCACTCTTTAAAACAAAAGGAAAAGAAAAAAATGACATGCCTAAAGCTCAGTATAAGGAATTATTAGCCACATGCAAATTCAAATTCAAAAAGGTTTCAGGTAACACCAGTCATGACCATCATCAAAAAGTCTACAAACTATAAATGCTGAAGGGGTTTTAGAGGAATGTGTACCTTCTAGCTGCTCGTGGGATGTAAAGAAGTAATACCACTAATGCAAACTGAATGGAGCTGCTTCAAAAGGTAAAAATTGAGTTACCATACGATGCGGCAGGGCACCTTTTGGGCCTATAACCTAAGACCACCAGAATCGGAAAGACAGAGGCAGGCAAATGTGCACTGCAACAATACTGAAATAGCCAAGACATGGAAGCAAAAAAAGGTCCATAAACAGATGAATGGACAAAGACGAAGTGGGATACGTACCAAATGGAATAGTAGCCTCGGGAAAAAAATGAACAATGCCGTTTTCAGGACTACAGTTGAGCCTAGAAATAATCATATAAGGTTAAGTAAGTCAAAAGGGTATGACAAATATCCTAGGACATCATTTATACATGTTATCCTAAGATTGCTACCAATGAACATATTTCCACAGAAAAAGACACTCACAGACTTATCAAATAAACTAATTGCTAGCCAAAATGAAAGGTGGGAGGATGGGTAAATTAGGACTATGGGGTTAAAATACATATACTAATGTATGTTAAATGTATATAAACATATAACATATGAAATATATAAATTATATAATCACCAATACCTTTAAAATATACATTCTGTAATCACATACATGCTAACAGGTTCGAAGATGAACAGACATATGTATGAATCATTGAGCAGATTCTGTACAGCCAGAAAACCACAACACTCTAATCAAATTTACTCCGATAAGAAATAGAAATTAAATTTAAAAAGCAAACATAAGTTAGGAGACATAAACTTCTGGGGGCTTGTCCCAGCATATTGCACTCTAATTTACAAGCTCAGAACACTACCTCCAGGAAGACTCTGTTCTCCTAGTAACAAGACTTGAGAACGCAATACTGCTGCCGCCTTGTGGCTGCTTCCCACAACAGCACTTTAAACCCAGTGCCAATGATTGCTTATATAGTCACAAGGACTGCAGGGCTGTAAATGACACAAGCCCTCAAAATATGCCCTGGGGTAGGGAATTGGCAAGAACATTCAACACATGAGAAATTTCCAAGAAGTCAATAAGAGGAGGGAAGTTGTACTCACTCTTTAAAAAAAAAAGGAAAAGAAAAAAAAGGACATGCCTAAAGCTTAGTATAAGGAATTATTAGCCACATACAAATTCAAATTCAAAAAGGTTTCAGCTCACACCAGTCATTACCATCAGCAAAATGTCTACAAACTATAAATGCTGAAGGGGTTTTAGAGATCTGTGTACCTTCTAGCTGCTGGTGGGATGTAAAGTGGAAACAGCACTAACGCAAAATGAATCGAGCTGCTTGAAAAGGTAAAAATTGAGCTACCAAATGATGCGGCAGGGCACCTTTTGGGCCTATAACCTAAGAACACCAAAATTGGAAAGACAGAGGCAGGCAAATATGCACTGCAACAATACTGAAATAGCCAAGATATGGAAGCAAAAAAAAGGTCCATAAACAGATGAATGGACAAAGAAGAAGTGGTATACGGACAGAATGGAATAGTAGCCTCGGGAGAAAAATGAACAATGCTGTTTTCAGGACTACAGTTGAGCCTAGAAAAAATCATATAAGGTTAAGTAAGTCAAAAGGGTATGACAAATATCCTATGACATCATTTATACATGTTATCCTAAGATTGCTACCAATGAACATATTTCCACAGAAAAAGACACTCACAGACTTATCATATAAACTAATGGTTAGCCAAAATGAAAGGTGGGAGGATGGGTAAATTAGGACTATGGGGTTAACATACATATACTAATGTATGTTAAATGTATATAAACATATAACATATAAATGATATGAATTATATATTCACCAATACCTTCAAAATATACATTCTGTAATCACATACATGGTAACAGGATCCGAAGATGAACAGACATATGTATGAATCATTGAGCAGATTCTGTACAGCCAGACAATCAAAACACTCTAATCAAATTTACTCCGATAAGAAATAGAAATTAAATTTAAAAAACAAACATAAGTTAGGAGACATAAACTTTTGGGGGCTTGTCCCAGCACATTGCACTCTAATTTACAAGCTCGGAACACTACCTCCAGGAAGACTGTGTTGTCCTAGTAACAAGACTTGAGAACGTAATAATGCTGCCGCCTTGTGGCTGCTTCCCACAACAGTAGCTTTAAACCCAGTGCCAATGGTTGCTTATATAGTCACAAGGACTGCAGGGCTGTAAAAGACACAGGCCCTCAAAAAATACCCTGGTGTAGGGAATTGGCAAGAAAATTCAACACATGAGAAATTTTCAAGAAGTCAATAAGAGTACGGAAGTTGTACTCACTCTTTAAAAAAAAGGAAAAGAAAAAAAGGACATGCCTAAAGCTCAGCATAAGGAATTATTAGCCACATGCGTATCCAACCTCCAAAAAGGTTTCAGCTCACACCAGTCATGACCATCAGCAAAAAGTCTACAAACTATAAATGCTGAAGGGGTTTTAGAGAACTGTGTACCTTCTAGCTGCTGTTTGGATGTAAAGTGGTAACAGCAGTAACGCAAACTGAATCGAGCTGCTTGAAAAGGTAAACACTGAGCTACCATATGATGCGGCAGGGCACCTTTTGGGCCTATAACCTAAGACCACCGGATTCGGAAAGACAGAGGCAGGCAAATGTGCACTGCAACAATATTGAAATAGCCAAGACATGGAAGCAAAAAAAAGGTCCATAAACAGATGAATGGACAAAGACGAAATGGTATACGTACCAAATGGAATAGTAGCCTCTGGAAAAAAATGAACAATGCCGTTTTCAGGACTAGAGTTGAGCCTAGAAATAATCATATAAGGTTAAGTAAGTCAAAAGGGTATGACAAATATCCTATGATATCATTTATACATGTTATCCTAAGATTGCTACCAATGAACATATTTCCACAGAAAAAGACACTCACAGACTTATCAAATAAACTAATGGTTAGCCAAAATGAAAGGTGGGGGGATGGGTAAATTAGGACTATGGGGTTAACATACATATACTAATATAAGTTAAATGTATATAAACATATAACATATAAATGATATGAATTATATAATCACCAATACCTTCAAAATATACATTCTGTAATCACATACATAGTAACAGGATCCGAAGATGAACAGACATATGTATGAATCATTGAACAGATTCTGTACAGCCAGACAATCAAAACACTCTAATCAAATTTACTCCGATAAAAAATACAAATTAAATTTAAAAAACAAACATAAGTAAGGAGACATAAACTTCTGGGGGCTTGTCCCAGCACATTGCACTCTAATTTAAAAGCTCGGAACACTACCTCCAGGAAGACTCTGTTGTCCTAGTAACAAGACTTGAGAACGTAATAATGCTGCCGCCTTGTGGCTGTCTCCAAAAACAGCACCTTTAAACCCAGTGCCAATGGTTGCTTATATAGTCACAAGGACTGTACGGTTGTAAATGACACAGGCACTCAAAAAATGCCCTGGGGTAGGGAATAGGCAAGAAAATTCAACACATAAGAAACTTTTCAAGAAATCAATAAGAGGAGGGAAGTTGTACTCACTCTTTTTAAAAAAAAGGAAAAGAAAAAATAGGACATGCCTAAAGCTCAGCATAAGGAATTATTAGCCACATGCGTATCCAACCTCCAAAAAGGTTTCAGCTCACACCAGTCATGACCATCAGCAAAATGTCTACAAACTATAAATGCTGAAGGGGTTTTAGAGATCTGTGTACCTTCTAGCTGCTGGTGGGATGTAAAGTGGCAACAGCACTAACGCAAACTGAATGGAGCTGCTTGAAAAGGTAAAAATTGAGCTACCATATGATGCGGCAGGGCACCTTTTGGGCCTATAACCTAAGACCACCAGATTCGGAAAGAGAGAGGCAGGCAAATGTGCATTGCAACAATATTGAAATAGCCAAGACATGGAAGCAAAAAAAAGGTCCATAAACAGATGAATGGAGAAAGACGAAGTGGGATACGTACCAAATGGAATAGTAGCCTCGGGAAAAAAATGAACAATGCCGTTTTCAGGACTACAGTTGAGCCTAGAAATAATCATATAAGGTTAAGTAAGTCAAAAGGGTATGACAAATATCCTAGGACATCATTTATACATGTTATCCTAAGATTGCTACCAATGAACATATTTCCACAGAAAAAGACACTCACAGACTTATCAAATAAACTAATGGCTAGCCAAAATGAAAGGTGGGAGGATGGGTAAATTAGGACTATGGGGTTAAAATACATATACTAATGTATGTTAAATGTATATAAACATATAACATATGAAATATATAAATTATATAATCACCAATACCTTTAAAATATACATTCTGTAATCACATACATGCTAACAGGTTCGAAGATGAACAGACATATGTATGAATCATTGAGCAGATTCTGTACAGCCAGAAAACCACAACACTCTAATCAAATTTACTCCGATAAGAAATAGAAATTAAATTTAAAAAACAAACATAAGTTAGGAGACATAAACTTCTGGGGGCTTGTCCCAGCACATTGCACTCTAATTTACAAGCTCGGAACACTACCTCCAGGAAGACTGTGTTGTCCTAGTAACAAGACTTGAGAACGTAATAATGCTGCCGCCTTGTGGCTGCTTCCCACAACAGTAGCTTTAAACCCAGTGCCAATGGTTGCTTATATAGTCACAAGGACTGCAGGGCTGTAAAAGACACAGGCCCTCAAAAAATGCCCTGGGGTATGGAATTGGCAAGAAAATTCAACACATGAGAAATTTTCAAGAAGTCAATAAGAGGAGGGAAGTTGTAGTCACTCTTTAAAAAAAAAGGAAAAGAAAAAAAGGACATGCCTAAAGCTCAGCATAAGGAATTATTAGCCACATGCGTATCCAACCTCCAAAAAGGTTTCAGCTCACACCAGTCATGACCATCAGCAAAAAGTCTACAAACTATAAATGCTGAAGGGGTTTTAGAGAACTGTGTACCTTCTAGCTGCTGGTGGGATGTAAAGTGGTAACAGCAGTAACGCAAACTGAATCGAGCTGCTTGAAAAGGTAAACATTGAGCTACCATATGATGCGGCAGGGCACATTTTGGGCCTATAACCTAAGACAACTGGATTCGGAAAGACAGAGGCAGGCAAATGTGCACTGCAACAATATTGAAATAGCCAAGACATGGAAGCAAAAAAAAGGTCCATAAACAGATGAATGGACAAAGACGAAATGGTACACGTACCAAATGGAATAGAAGCCTCTGGAAAAAAATGAACAATGCCGTTTTCAGGACTAGAGTTGAGCCTAGAAATAATCATATAAGGTTAAGTAAGTCAAAAGGGTATGACAAATATCCTATGATATCATTAATACATGTTATCCTAAGATTGCTACCAATGAACATATTTCCACAGAAAAAGACACTCACAGACTTATCAAATAAACTAATGGTTAGCCAAAATGAAAGGTGGGAGGATGGGTAAATTAGGACAATGGGGTTAACATACATATACTAATGTATGTTAAATGTATATAAACATATCACATATAAACTATATGCATTATATCATCACCAATAGCTTCAAAAATATACATTCTGTAATCACGTACATGGTAGCAGGATCCGAAGATGAACAGACATATGTATGAATCATTGAGCAGATTCTGTACAGCCAGACAATCAAAACACTCTAAGCAAACTGACTCTGATAAGAAATAGAAATTAAATTTAAAAAGCAAACATAAGTTAGGAGACATAAACTTCTGGGGGCTTGTCCCAGCACATTCCACTCTAATTTACAACCTTGGAAAACTACCTCCAGGAAGACTCTGTTGCCCTAGTAACAAGAGTTGAGAACGTAATAATGCTGCCACCTTGTGGCTGTTTCCCACAACAGCAGCTTTAAACCCAGTGCCAAAGGTTGCTTAATAGTCACAAGGACTGCAGGGCTCTAAATGACACCGGTCCTCAAAGAATGCCCTGGAGTAGGGAATAGGCAAAAAAATTCAACACATGAGTAAATTTTCAAGAAGTCAATAAGAGGAGGGAAGTTGTACTCACTCTTTAAAAAAAAAAGGAAAAGAATAAAAAAGGACATGCCTAAAGCTCAGTATAAGGAATTATTAGCCACATGCAAATTCAAATTCAAAAAGGTTTCAGGTGACACCAGTCATGACCATCAGCAAAAAGTCTACAAACTATAAATGCTGAAGGGGTTTTAGAGCATTGTGTACCTTCTAGCTGCTGGTGGGATGTAAAGTGGAAACAGCACTAACGCAAAATGAATCGAGCTGCTTGAAAAGGTAAAAATTGAGCTACCAAATGATGGGGCAGGGCACCTTTTGGGCCTATAACCTAAGACCACCAAAATTGGAAAGACAGAGGCAGGCAAATATGCACTGCAACAATACTGAAATAGCCAAGATATGGAAGCAAAAAAAAGGTCCATAAACAGATGAATGGACAAAGAAGAAGTGGTATACGGACAGAATGGAATAGTAGCCTCGGGAGAAAAATGAACAATGCTGTTTTCAGGACTACAGTTGAGCCTAGAAAAAATCATATAAGGTTAAGTAAGTCAAAAGGGTATGACAAATATCCTATGATATCATTTATACAAGTTTTCTTAAGATTGCTACCAATGAACATATTTCCACAGAAAAAGACACTCACAGACTTATCAAATAAACTAATGGTTAGCCAAAATGAAAGGTGGGGGGATGGGTAAGTTAGGACTATGGGGTTAACATACATATACTAATGTAAGTTAAATGTATATAAACATATAACATATAAACGATATGAATTATATAATCACCAATACCTTCAAAATATATATTCTGTGATCACATACATGGTAACAGGATCCGAAGATGAACAGACATATGTATGAATCATTGAACAGATTCTGTACAGCCAGACAATCAAAACACTCTAATCAAATTTACTCCGATAAAAAATACAAATTAAATTTAAAAAACAAACATAAGTAAGGAGACATAAACTTCTGGGGGCTTGTCCCAGCACATTGCACTCTAATTTAAAAGCTCGGAACACTACCTCCAGGAAGACTGTGTTGTCCTAGTAACAAGACTTGAGAACGTAATAATGCTGCTGCCTTGTGGCTGCTTCCCACAACAGTAGCTTTAAACCCAGTGCCAATGGTTGCTTATATAGTCACAAGGACTGCAGGGCTGTAAAAGACACAGGCCCTCAAAAAATGCCCTGGGGTATGGAATTGGCAAGAAAATTCAACACATGAGAAATTTTCAAGAAGTCAATAAGAGGAGGGAAGTTGTAGTCACTCTTTAAAAAAAAAGGAAAAGAAAAAAAGGACATGCCTAAAGCTCAGCATAAGGAATTATTAGCCACATGCGTATCCAACCTCCAAAAAGGTTTCAGCTCACACCAGTCATGACCATCAGCAAAAAGTCTACAAACTATAAATGCTGAAGGGGTTTTAGAGAACTGTGTACCTTCTAGCTGCTGGTGGGATGTAAAGTGGTAACAGCAGTAACGCAAACTGAATCGAGCTGCTTGAAAAGGTAAACATTGAGCTACCATATGATGCGGCAGGGCACATTTTGGGCCTATAACCTAAGACAACTGGATTCGGAAAGACAGAGGCAGGCAAATGTGCACTGCAACAATATTGAAATAGCCAAGACATGGAAGCAAAAAAAAGGTCCATAAACAGATGAATGGACAAAGACGAAATGGTACACGTACCAAATGGAATAGAAGCCTCTGGAAAAAAATGAACAATGCCGTTTTCAGGACTAGAGATGAGCCTAGAAATAATCATATAAGGTTAAGTAAGTCAAAAGGGTATGACAAATATCCTATGATATCATTAATACATGTTATCCTAAGATTGCTACCAATGAACATATTTCCACAGAAAAAGACACTCACAGACTTATCAAATAAACTAATGGTTAGCCAAAATGAAAGGTGGGAGGATGGGTAAATTAGGACAATGGGGTTAACATACATATACTAATGTATGTTAAATGTATATAAACATATCACATATAAACTATATGCATTATATCATCACCAATAGCTTCAAAAATATACATTCTGTAATCACGTACATGGTAGCAGGATCCGAAGATGAACAGACATATGTATGAATCATTGAACAGATTCTGTACAGCCAGACAATCAAAACACTCTAAGCAAATTGACTCTGATAAGAAATAGAAATTATATTTAAAAAGCAAACATAAGTTAGGAGACATAAACTTCTGGGGGCTTGTCCCAGCACATTGCACTCTAATTTAAAAGCTCGGAACACTACCTCCAGGAAGACTCTGTTGTCCTAGTAACAAGACTTGAGAACGTAATAATGCTGCTGCCTTGTGGCTGCTTCCCACAACAGTAGCTTTAAACCCAGTGCCAATGGTTGCTTATATAGTCACAAGGACTGCACGGTTGTAAATGACACAGGCACTCAAAAAATGCCCTGGGGTAGGGAATAGGCAAGAAAATTCAACACATAAGAAACTTTTCAAGAAATCAATAAGAGGAGGGAAGTTGTACTCACTCATTTTAAAAAAAAGGAAAAGAAAAAATAGGACATGCCTAAAGCTCAGCATAAGGAATTATTAGCCACATGCGTATCCAACCTCCAAAAAGGTTTCAGCTCACACCAGTCATGACCATCAGCAAAAAGTCTACAAACTATAAATGCTGAAGGGGTTTTAGAGAAGTGTGTACCTTCTAGCTGCTGGTGGGATATAAAGTCGTAACAGCACTAATGCAAACTGAATCGAGCTGCTTGAAAACGTAAAAATTGAGCTACCATATGATGCGGCAGGGCACCTTTTGGGCCTATAACCTAAGACCACCAGAATCGGAAAGACAGAGGCAGGCAAATGTGCACTGCAACAATACTGAAATAGCAAAGACATGGAAGCAAAAAAAAAGGTCCATAAACAGATGAATGGACAAAGACGAAGTGGGATACGTACCAAATGGAATAGTAGCCTCGGGAAAAAAATGAACAATGCCGTTTTCAGGACTACAGTTGAGCCTAGAAATAATCATATAAGGTTAAGTAAGTCAAAAGGGTATGACAAATATCCTAGGACATCATTTATACATGTTATCCTAAGATTGCTACCAATGAACATATTTCCACAGAAAAAGACACTCACAGACTTATCAAATAAACTAATGGCTAGCCAAAATGAAAGGTGGGAGGATGGGTAAATTAGGACAATGGGGTTAAAATACATATACTAATGTATGTTAAATGTATATAAACATATAACATATGAAATATATAAATAATATAATCACCAATACCTTTAAAATATACATTCTGTAATCACATACATGCTAACAGGTTCGAAGATGAACAGACATATGTATGAATCATTGAGCAGATTCTGTACAGCCAGAAAACCACAACACTCTAATCAAATTTACTCCGATAAGAAATAGAAATTAAATTTAAAAAACAAACATAAGTTAGGAGACATAAACTTCTGGGGGCTTGTCCCAGCACATTGCACTCTAATTTACAAGCTCGGAACACTACCTCCAGGAAGACTGTGTTGTCCTAGTAACAAGACTTGAGAACGTAATAATGCTGCCGCCTTTTGGCTGCTTCCCACAACAGTAGCTTTAAACCCAGTGCCAATGGTTGCTTATATAGTCACAAGGACTGCAGGGCTGTAAAAGACACAGGCCCTCAAAAAATGCCCTGGGGTATGGAATTGGCAAGAAAATTCAACACATGAGTAACTTTTCAAGAAGTCAATAAGAGGAGGGAAGTTGTACTCACTCTTTAAAAAAAAAGGAAAAGAAAAAAAAAGGACATGCCTAAAGCTCAGTATAAGGAATTATTAGCCACATGCAAATTCAAATTCAAAAAGGTTTCAGGTGACACCAGTCATGACCATCAGCAAAAAGTCTACAAACTATAAATGCTGAAGGGGTTTTAGAGAATTGTGTACATTCTACCTGCTGGTGGGATGTAAAGTGGTAACAGCACTAACGCATACTGAATGGAGCTGCTTGAAAAGGTAAAAATTGAGTTACCATATGATGCGGCAGGGCACCTTTTGGGCCTATAACCTAAGACCACCAAAATCGGAAATACAGAGGCAGGCAAATGTGCACTGCAACAATACTGAAATACCCAAGACATGGAAGCAAAAAATGGTCCATAAACAGGTGAATGGACAAAGAAGAAGTGGTATATGGACAGAATGGAAGAGTAGCCTCGGGAAAAAAATGAACAATGCCGTTTTCAGAACTACAGTTGAGACTAGAAATAGTCATATAAGGGTAAGTTAGTCAAAAGGGTATGACAAATATCCTATGATATCATTTATACATGTTATCCTAAGATTGCTACCAATGAACATATTTCCACAAAAGAAGACACTCACAGACTTATCAAATAAACTAATGGTTAGCCAAAATGAAAGGTGGGAGGATGGGTAAATTAGGACTATGGGGTTAACATACATATACTAATGTATGTTAAATGTATATAAACATATAACATATGAACTATATAAAATATATAATCACCAAACCTTTAAAATATACATTCTGTAATCACATACATGATAACAGGTTCCGAAGATGAACAGATATATGTATGAATCATTGAGCAGATTCTGTACAGCCAATCAAAACACTCTAATCAAATTTACTCCGATAAGAAATAGAAATTAAATTTAAAAAGCAAACATAAGTTAGGAGACATAAACTTCTGGGGGCTTGTCCCAGCACATTCCACTCTAATTTACAACCTTGGAAAACTACCTCCAGGAAGACTCTGTTGCCCTAGTAAGAAGAGTGGAGAACGTAATAATGCTGCCGCCTTGTGGCTGTTTCCCACAACAGCAGCTTTAAACCCAGTGCCAAAGGTTGCTTAATAGTCACAAGGACTCAAGGGCTCTAAATGACACCTGCATTCAAAAAATGCCCTGGGGTAGGGAATAGGCAAAAAAATTCAACACATGAGAAACTTTTCAAGAAGTCAATAAGAGGAGGGGAGTTGTACTCACTCTTTAAAACAAAAGGAAAAGAAAAAAATGACATGCCTAAAGCTCAGTATAAGGAATTATTAGCCACATGCAAATTCAAATTCAAAAAGGTTTCAGGTAACACCAGTCATGACCATCATCAAAAAGTCTACAAACTATAAATGCTGAAGGGGTTTTAGAGGAATGTGTACCTTCTAGCTGCTGGTGGGATGTAAAGAAGTAATACCACTAATGCAAACTGAATGGAGCTGCTTCAAAAGGTAAAAATTGAGTTACCATACGATGCGGCAGGGCACCTTTTGGGCCTATAACCTAAGACCACCAGAATCGGAAAGACAGAGGCAGGCAAATGTGCACTGCAACAATACTGAAATAGCCAAGACATGGAAGCAAAAAAAGGTCCATAAACAGATGAATGGACAAAGACGAAGTGGGATACGTACCAAATGGAATAGTAGCCTCGGGAAAAAAATGAACAATGCCGTTTTCAGGACTACAGTTGAGCCTAGAAATAATCATATAAGGTTAAGTAAGTCAAAAGGGTATGACAAATATCCTATGATATCATTTATACATGTTATCCTAAGATTGCTACCAATGAACATATTTCCACAGAAAAAGACACTCACAGACTTATCAAATAATCTAATGGTTAGCCAAAATGAAAGGTGGGGGGATGGGTAAATTAGGACTATGGGGTTAACATACATATACTAATATAAGTTAAATGTATATAAACATATAACATATAAATGATATGAATTATATAATCACCAATACCTTCAAAATATACATTCTGTAATCACATACATAGTAACAGGATCCGAAGATGAACAGACATATGTATGAATCATTGAACAGATTCTGTACAGCCAGACAATCAAAACACTCTAATCAAATTTACTCCGATAAAAAATACAAATTAAATTTAAAAAACAAACATAAGTAAGGAGACATAAACTTCTGGGGGCTTGTCCCAGCACATTGCACTCTAATTTAAAAGCTCGGAACACTACCTCCAGGAAGACTCTGTTGTCCTAGTAACAAGACTTGAGAACGTAATAATGCTGCCGCCTTGTGGCTGTCTCCAAAAACAGCACCTTTAAACCCAGTGCCAATGGTTGCTTATATAGTCACAAGGACTGTACGGTTGTAAATGACACAGGCACTCAAAAAATGCCCTGGGGTAGGGAATAGGCAAGAAAATTCAACACATAAGAAACTTTTCAAGAAATCAATAAGAGGAGGGAAGTTGTACTCACTCTTTTTAAAAAAAAGGAAAAGAAAAAATAGGACATGCCTAAAGCTCAGCATAAGGAATTATTAGCCACATGCGTATCCAACCTCCAAAAAGGTTTCAGCTCACACCAGTCATGACCATCAGCAAAATGTCTACAAACTATAAATGCTGAAGGGGTTTTAGAGATCTGTGTACCTTCTAGCTGCTGGTGGGATGTAAAGTGGCAACAGCACTAACGCAAACTGAATGGAGCTGCTTGAAAAGGTAAAAATTGAGCTACCATATGATGCGGCAGGGCACCTTTTGGGCCTATAACCTAAGACCACCAGATTCGGAAAGAGAGAGGCAGGCAAATGTGCATTGCAACAATATTGAAATAGCCAAGACATGGAAGCAAAAAAAAGGTCCATAAACAGATGAATGGAGAAAGACGAAGTGGGATACGTACCAAATGGAATAGTAGCCTCGGGAAAAAAATGAACAATGCCGTTTTCAGGACTACAGTTGAGCCTAGAAATAATCATATAAGGTTAAGTAAGTCAAAAGGGTATGACAAATATCCTAGGACATCATTTATACATGTTATCCTAAGATTGCTACCAATGAACATATTTCCACAGAAAAAGACACTCACAGACTTATCAAATAAACTAATGGCTAGCCAAAATGAAAGGTGGGAGGATGGGTAAATTAGGACTATGGGGTTAAAATACATATACTAATGTATGTTAAATGTATATAAACATATAACATATGAAATATATAAATTATATAATCACCAATACCTTTAAAATATACATTCTGTAATCACATACATGCTAACAGGTTCGAAGATGAACAGACATATGTATGAATCATTGAGCAGATTCTGTACAGCCAGAAAACCACAACACTCTAATCAAATTTACTCCGATAAGAAATAGAAATTAAATTTAAAAAACAAACATAAGTTAGGAGACATAAACTTCTGGGGGCTTGTCCCAGCACATTGCACTCTAATTTACAAGCTCGGAACACTACCTCCAGGAAGACTGTGTTGTCCTAGTAACAAGACTTGAGAACGTAATAATGCTGCCGCCTTGTGGCTGCTTCCCACAACAGTAGCTTTAAACCCAGTGCCAATGGTTGCTTATATAGTCACAAGGACTGCAGGGCTGTAAAAGACACAGGCCCTCAAAAAATGCCCTGGGGTATGGAATTGGCAAGAAAATTCAACACATGAGAAATTTTCAAGAAGTCAATAAGAGGAGGGAAGTTGTAGTCACTCTTTAAAAAAAAAGGAAAAGAAAAAAAGGACATGCCTAAAGCTCAGCATAAGGAATTATTAGCCACATGCGTATCCAACCTCCAAAAAGGTTTCAGCTCACACCAGTCATGACCATCAGCAAAAAGTCTACAAACTATAAATGCTGAAGGGGTTTTAGAGAACTGTGTACCTTCTAGCTGCTGGTGGGATGTAAAGTGGTAACAGCAGTAACGCAAACTGAATCGAGCTGCTTGAAAAGGTAAACATTGAGCTACCATATGATGCGGCAGGGCACATTTTGGGCCTATAACCTAAGACAACTGGATTCGGAAAGACAGAGGCAGGCAAATGTGCACTGCAACAATATTGAAATAGCCAAGACATGGAAGCAAAAAAAAGGTCCATAAACAGATGAATGGACAAAGACGAAATGGTACACGTACCAAATGGAATAGAAGCCTCTGGAAAAAAATGAACAATGCCGTTTTCAGGACTAGAGTTGAGCCTAGAAATAATCATATAAGGTTAAGTAAGTCAAAAGGGTATGACAAATATCCTATGATATCATTAATACATGTTATCCTAAGATTGCTACCAATGAACATATTTCCACAGAAAAAGACACTCACAGACTTATCAAATAAACTAATGGTTAGCCAAAATGAAAGGTGGGAGGATGGGTAAATTAGGACAATGGGGTTAACATACATATACTAATGTATGTTAAATGTATATAAACATATCACATATAAACTATATGCATTATATCATCACCAATAGCTTCAAAAATATACATTCTGTAATCACGTACATGGTAGCAGGATCCGAAGATGAACAGACATATGTATGAATCATTGAGCAGATTCTGTACAGCCAGACAATCAAAACACTCTAAGCAAACTGACTCTGATAAGAAATAGAAATTAAATTTAAAAAGCAAACATAAGTTAGGAGACATAAACTTCTGGGGGCTTGTCCCAGCACATTCCACTCTAATTTACAACCTTGGAAAACTACCTCCAGGAAGACTCTGTTGCCCTAGTAACAAGAGTTGAGAACGTAATAATGCTGCCACCTTGTGGCTGTTTCCCACAACAGCAGCTTTAAACCCAGTGCCAAAGGTTGCTTAATAGTCACAAGGACTGCAGGGCTCTAAATGACACCGGTCCTCAAAGAATGCCCTGGAGTAGGGAATAGGCAAAAAAATTCAACACATGAGTAAATTTTCAAGAAGTCAATAAGAGGAGGGAAGTTGTACTCACTCTTTAAAAAAAAAAGGAAAAGAATAAAAAAGGACATGCCTAAAGCTCAGTATAAGGAATTATTGGCCACATGCAAATTCAAATTCAAAAAGGTTTCAGGTGACACCAGTCATGACCATCAGCAAAAAGTCTACAAACTATAAATGCTGAAGGGGTTTTAGAGCATTGTGTACCTTCTAGCTGCTGGTGGGATGTAAAGTGGAAACAGCACTAACGCAAAATGAATCGAGCTGCTTGAAAAGGTAAAAATTGAGCTACCAAATGATGGGGCAGGGCACCTTTTGGGCCTATAACCTAAGACCACCAAAATTGGAAAGACAGAGGCAGGCAAATATGCACTGCAACAATACTGAAATAGCCAAGATATGGAAGCAAAAAAAAGGTCCATAAACAGATGAATGGACAAAGAAGAAGTGGTATACGGACAGAATGGAATAGTAGCCTCGGGAGAAAAATGAACAATGCTGTTTTCAGGACTACAGTTGAGCCTAGAAAAAATCATATAAGGTTAAGTAAGTCAAAAGGGTATGACAAATATCCTATGATATCATTTATACAAGTTTTCTTAAGATTGCTACCAATGAACATATTTCCACAGAAAAAGACACTCACAGACTTATCAAATAAACTAATGGTTAGCCAAAATGAAAGGTGGGGGGATGGGTAAGTTAGGACTATGGGGTTAACATACATATACTAATGTAAGTTAAATGTATATAAACATATAACATATAAACGATATGAATTATATAATCACCAATACCTTCAAAATATATATTCTGTGATCACATACATGGTAACAGGATCCGAAGATGAACAGACATATGTATGAATCATTGAACAGATTCTGTACAGCCAGACAATCAAAACACTCTAATCAAATTTACTCCGATAAAAAATACAAATTAAATTTAAAAAACAAACATAAGTAAGGAGACATAAACTTCTGGGGACTTGTCCCAGCACATTGCACTCTAATTTAAAAGCTCGGAACACTACCTCCAGGAAGACTGTGTTGTCCTAGTAACAAGACTTGAGAACGTAATAATGCTGCTGCCTTGTGGCTGCTTCCCACAACAGTAGCTTTAAACCCAGTGCCAATGGTTGCTTATATAGTCACAAGGACTGCAGGGCTGTAAAAGACACAGGCCCTCAAAAAATGCCCTGGGGTATGGAATTGGCAAGAAAATTCAACACATGAGAAATTTTCAAGAAGTCAATAAGAGGAGGGAAGTTGTAGTCACTCTTTAAAAAAAAAGGAAAAGAAAAAAAGGACATGCCTAAAGCTCAGCATAAGGAATTATTAGCCACATGCGTATCCAACCTCCAAAAAGGTTTCAGCTCACACCAGTCATGACCATCAGCAAAAAGTCTACAAACTATAAATGCTGAAGGGGTTTTAGAGAACTGTGTACCTTCTAGCTGCTGGTGGGATGTAAAGTGGTAACAGCAGTAACGCAAACTGAATCGAGCTGCTTGAAAAGGTAAACATTGAGCTACCATATGATGCGGCAGGGCACATTTTGGGCCTATAACCTAAGACAACTGGATTCGGAAAGACAGAGGCAGGCAAATGTGCACTGCAACAATATTGAAATAGCCAAGACATGGAAGCAAAAAAAAGGTCCATAAACAGATGAATGGACAAAGACGAAATGGTACACGTACCAAATGGAATAGAAGCCTCTGGAAAAAAATGAACAATGCCGTTTTCAGGACTAGAGATGAGCCTAGAAATAATCATATAAGGTTAAGTAAGTCAAAAGGGTATGACAAATATCCTATGATATCATTAATACATGTTATCCTAAGATTGCTACCAATGAACATATTTCCACAGAAAAAGACACTCACAGACTTATCAAATAAACTAATGGTTAGCCAAAATGAAAGGTGGGAGGATGGGTAAATTAGGACAATGGGGTTAACATACATATACTAATGTATGTTAAATGTATATAAACATATCACATATAAACTATATGCATTATATCATCACCAATAGCTTCAAAAATATACATTCTGTAATCACGTACATGGTAGCAGGATCCGAAGATGAACAGACATATGTATGAATCATTGAACAGATTCTGTACAGCCAGACAATCAAAACACTCTAAGCAAATTGACTCTGATAAGAAATAGAAATTATATTTAAAAAGCAAACATAAGTTAGGAGACATAAACTTCTGGGGGCTTGTCCCAGCACATTGCACTCTAATTTAAAAGCTCGGAACACTACCTCCAGGAAGACTCTGTTGTCCTAGTAACAAGACTTGAGAACGTAATAATGCTGCCGCCTTGTGGCTGTCTCCAAAAACAGCACCTTTAAACCCAGTGCCAATGGTTGCTTATATAGTCACAAGGACTGCACGGTTGTAAATGACACAGGCACTCAAAAAATGCCCTGGGGTAGGGAATAGGCAAGAAAATTCAACACATAAGAAACTTTTCAAGAAATCAATAAGAGGAGGGAAGTTGTACTCACTCATTTTAAAAAAAAGGAAAAGAAAAAATAGGACATGCCTAAAGCTCAGCATAAGGAATTATTAGCCACATGCGTATCCAACCTCCAAAAAGGTTTCAGCTCACACCAGTCATGACCATCAGCAAAAAGTCTACAAACTATAAATGCTGAAGGGGTTTTAGAGAAGTGTGTACCTTCTAGCTGCTGGTGGGATATAAAGTCGTAACAGCACTAATGCAAACTGAATCGAGCTGCTTGAAAACGTAAAAATTGAGCTACCATATGATGCGGCAGGGCACCTTTTGGGCCTATAACCTAAGACCACCAGAATCGGAAAGACAGAGGCAGGCAAATGTGCACTGCAACAATACTGAAATAGCAAAGACATGGAAGCAAAAAAAAAGGTCCATAAACAGATGAATGGACAAAGACGAAGTGGGATACGTACCAAATGGAATAGTAGCCTCGGGAAAAAAATGAACAATGCCGTTTTCAGGACTACAGTTGAGCCTAGAAATAATCATATAAGGTTAAGTAAGTCAAAAGGGTATGACAAATATCCTATGACATCATTTATACATGTTATCCTAAGATTGCTACCAATGAACATATTTCCACAGAAAAAGACACTCACAGACTTATCAAATAAACTAATGGCTAGCCAAAATGAAAGGTGGGAGGATGGGTAAATTAGGACAATGGGGTTAAAATACATATACTAATGTATGTTAAATGTATATAAACATATAACATATGAAATATATAAATAATATAATCACCAATACCTTTAAAATATACATTCTGTAATCACATACATGCTAACAGGTTCGAAGATGAACAGACATATGTATGAATCATTGAGCAGATTCTGTACAGCCAGAAAACCACAACACTCTAATCAAATTTACTCCGATAAGAAATAGAAATTAAATTTAAAAAACAAACATAAGTTAGGAGACATAAACTTCTGGGGGCTTGTCCCAGCACATTGCACTCTAATTTACAAGCTCGGAACACTACCTCCAGGAAGACTGTGTTGTCCTAGTAACAAGACTTGAGAACGTAATAATGCTGCCGCCTTTTGGCTGCTTCCCACAACAGTAGCTTTAAACCCAGTGCCAATGGTTGCTTATATAGTCACAAGGACTGCAGGGCTGTAAAAGACACAGGCCCTCAAAAAATGCCCTGGGGTATGGAATTGGCAAGAAAATTCAACACATGAGTAACTTTTCAAGAAGTCAATAAGAGGAGGGAAGTTGTACTCACTCTTTAAAAAAAAAGGAAAAGAAAAAAAAAGGACATGCCTAAAGCTCAGTATAAGGAATTATTAGCCACATGCAAATTCAAATTCAAAAAGATTTCAGGTGACACCAGTCATGACCATCAGCAAAAAGTCTACAAACTATAAATGCTGAAGGGGTTTTAGAGAATTGTGTACATTCTACCTGCTGGTGGGATGTAAAGTGGTAACAGCACTAACGCATAGTGAATGGAGCTGCTTGAAAAGGTAAAAATTGAGTTACCATATGATGCGGCAGGGCACCTTTTGGGCCTATAACCTAAGACCACCAAAATCGGAAATACAGAGGCAGGCAAATGTGCACTGCAACAATACTGAAATACCCAAGACATGGAAGCAAAAAATGGTCCATAAACAGGTGAATGGACAAAGAAGAAGTGGTATATGGACAGAATGGAAGAGTAGCCTCGGGAAAAAAATGAACAATGCCGTTTTCAGAACTACAGTTGAGACTAGAAATAGTCATATAAGGGTAAGTTAGTCAAAAGGGTATGACAAATATCCTATGATATCATTTATACATGTTATCCTAAGATTGCTACCAATGAACATATTTCCACAAAAAAAGACACTCACAGACTTATCAAATAAACTAATGGTTAGCCAAAATGAAAGGTGGGAGGATGGGTAAATTAGGACTATGGGGTTAACATACATATACTAATGTATGTTAAATGTATATAAACATATAACATATGAACTATATAAAATATATAATCACCAAACCTTTAAAATATACATTCTGTAATCACATACATGATAACAGGTTCCGAAGATGAACAGATATATGTATGAATCATTGAGCAGATTCTGTACAGCCAATCAAAACACTCTAATCAAATTTACTCCGATAAGAAATAGAAATTAAATTTAAAAAGCAAACATAAGTTAGGAGACATAAACTTCTGGGGGCTTGTCCCAGCACATTCCACTCTAATTTACAACCTTGGAAAACTACCTCCAGGAAGACTCTGTTGCCCTAGTAAGAAGAGTGGAGAACGTAATAATGCTGCCGCCTTGTGGCTGTTTCCCACAACAGCAGCTTTAAACCCAGTGCCAAAGGTTGCTTAATAGTCACAAGGACTCAAGGGCTCTAAATGACACCTGCATTCAAAAAATGCCCTGGGGTAGGGAATAGGCAAAAAAATTCAACACATGAGAAACTTTTCAAGAAGTCAATAAGAGGAGGGGAGTTGTACTCACTCTTTAAAACAAAAGGAAAAGAAAAAAATGACATGCCTAAAGCTCAGTATAAGGAATTATTAGCCACATGCAAATTCAAATTCAAAAAGGTTTCAGGTAACACCAGTCATGACCATCATCAAAAAGTCTACAAACTATAAATGCTGAAGGGGTTTTAGAGGAATGTGTACCTTCTAGCTGCTGGTGGGATGTAAAGAAGTAATACCACTAATGCAAACTGAATGGAGCTGCTTCAAAAGGTAAAAATTGAGTTACCATACGATGCGGCAGGGCACCTTTTGGGCCTATAACCTAAGACCACCAGAATCGGAAAGACAGAGGCAGGCAAATGTGCACTGCAACAATACTGAAATAGCCAAGACATGGAAGCAAAAAAAGGTCCATAAACAGATGAATGGACAAAGACGAAGTGGGATACGTACCAAATGGAATAGTAGCCTCGGGAAAAAAATGAACAATGCCGTTTTCAGGACTACAGTTGAGCCTAGAAATAATCATATAAGGTTAAGTAAGTCAAAAGGGTATGACAAATGTCCTATGATATCATTTATACATGTTATCCTAAGATTGCTACCAATGAACATATTTCCACAGAAAAAGACACTCACAGACTTATCAAATAAACTAATTGCTAGCCAAAATGAAAGGTGGGAGGATGGGTAAATTAGGACTATGGGGTTAAAATACATATACTAATGTATGTTAAATGTATATAAACATATAACATATGAAATATATAAATTATATAATCACCAATACCTTTAAAATATACATTCTGTAATCACATACATGCTAACAGGTTCGAAGATGAACAGACATATGTATGAATCATTGAGCAGATTCTGTACAGCCAGAAAACCACAACACTCTAATCAAATTTACTCCGATAAGAAATAGAAATTAAATTTAAAAAGCAAACATAAGTTAGGAGACATAAACTTCTGGGGGCTTGTCCCAGCATATTGCACTCTAATTTACAAGCTCAGAACACTACCTCCAGGAAGACTCTGTTCTCCTAGTAACAAGACTTGAGAACGCAATAATGCTGCCGCCTTGTGGCTGCTTCCCACAACAGCACTTTAAACCCAGTGCCAATGATTGCTTATATAGTCACAAGGACTGCAGGGCTGTAAATGACACAAGCCCTCAAAATATGCCCTGGGGTAGGGAATTGGCAAGAACATTCAACACATGAGAAATTTCCAAGAAGTCAATAAGAGGAGGGAAGTTGTACTCACTCTTTAAAAAAAAAAGGAAAAGAAAAAAAAGGACATGCCTAAAGCTTAGTATAAGGAATTATTAGCCACATACAAATTCAAATTCAAAAAGGTTTCAGCTCACACCAGTCATTACCATCAGCAAAATGTCTACAAACTATAAATGCTGAAGGGGTTTTAGAGATCTGTGTACCTTCTAGCTGCTGGTGGGATGTAAAGTGGAAACAGCACTAACGCAAACTGAATCGAGCTGCTTGAAAAGGTAAAAATTGAGCTACCAAATGATGCGGCAGGGCACCTTTTGGGCCTATAACCTAAGAACACCAAAATTGGAAAGACAGAGGCAGGCAAATATGCACTGCAACAATACTGAAATAGCCAAGATATGGAAGCAAAAAAAAGGTCCATAAACAGATGAATGGACAAAGAAGAAGTGGTATACGGATAGAATGGAATAGTAGCCTCGGGAGAAAAATGAACAATGCCATTTTCAGGACTAGAGTTGAGCCTAGAAATAATCATATAAGGTTAAGTAAGTCAAAAGGGTATGACAAATATCCTATGACATCATTTATACATGTTATCCTAAGATTGCTACCAATGAACATATTTCCACAGAAAAAGACACTCACAGACTTATCATATAAACTAATGGTTAGCCAAAATGAAAGGTGGGAGGATGGGTAAATTAGGACTATGGGGTTAACATACATATACTAATGTATGTTAAATGTATATAAACATATAACATATAAATGATATGAATTATATATTCACCAATACCTTCAAAATATACATTCTGTAATCACATACATGGTAACAGGATCCGAAGATGAACAGACATATGTATGAATCATTGAGCAGATTCTGTACAGCCAGACAATCAAAACACTCTAATCAAATTTACTCCGATAAGAAATAGAAATTAAATTTAAAAAACAAACATAAGTTAGGAGACATAAACTTTTGGGGGCTTGTCCCAGCACATTGCACTCTAATTTACAAGCTCGGAACACTACCTCCAGGAAGACTGTGTTGTCCTAGTAACAAGACTTGAGAACGTAATAATGCTGCCGCCTTGTGGCTGCTTCCCACAACAGTAGCTTTAAACCCAGTGCCAATGGTTGCTTATATAGTCACAAGGACTGCCGGGCTGTTAAAGACACAGGCCCTCAAAAAATACCCTGGTGTAGGGAATTGGCAAGAAAATTCAACACATGAGAAATTTTCAAGAAGTCAATAAGAGTACGGAAGTTGTACTCACTCTTTAAAAAAAAGGAAAAGAAAAAAAGGACATGCCTAAAGCTCAGCATAAGGAATTATTAGCCACATGCGTATCCAACCTCCAAAAAGGTTTCAGATCACACCAGTCATGACCATCAGCAAAAAGTCTACAAACTATAAATGCTGAAGGGGTTTTAGAGAACTGTGTACCTTCTAGCTGCTGTTTGGATGTAAAGTGGTAACAGCAGTAACGCAAACTGAATCGAGCTGCTTGAAAAGGTAAACACTGAGCTACCATATGATGCGGCAGGGCACCTTTTGGGCCTATAACCTAAGACCACCGGATTCGGAAAGACAGAGGCAGGCAAATGTGCACTGCAACAATATTGAAATAGCCAAGACATGGAAGCAAAAAAAAGGTCCATAAACAGATGAATGGACAAAGACGAAATGGTATACGTACCAAATGGAATAGTAGCCTCTGGAAAAAAATGAACAATGCCGTTTTCAGGACTAGAGTTGAGCCTAGAAATAATCATATAAGGTTAAGTAAGTCAAAAGGGTATGACAAATATCCTATGATATCATTTATACATGTTATCCTAAGATTGCTACCAATGAACATATTTCCACAGAAAAAGACACTCACAGACTTATCAAATAAACTAATGGTTAGCCAAAATGAAAGGTGGGGGGATGGGTAAATTAGGACTATGGGGTTAACATACATATACTAATATAAGTTAAATGTATATAAACATATAACATATAAATGATATGAATTATATAATCACCAATACCTTCAAAATATACATTCTGTAATCACATACATGGTAACAGGATCCGAAGATGAACAGACATATGTATGAATCATTGAACAGATTCTGTACAGCCAGACAATCAAAACACTCTAATCAAATTTACTCCGATAAAAAATACAAATTAAATTTAAAAAACAAACATAAGTAAGGAGACATAAACTTCTGGGGGCTTGTCCCAGCACATTGCACTCTAATTTAAAAGCTCGGAACACTACCTCCAGGAAGACTCTGTTGTCCTAGTAACAAGACTTGAGAACGTAATAATGCTGCCGCCTTGTGGCTGTCTCCAAAAACAGCACCTTTAAACCCAGTGCCAATGGTTGCTTATATAGTCACAAGGACTGTACGGTTGTAAATGACACAGGCACTCAAAAAATGCCCTGGGGTAGGGAATAGGCAAGAAAATTCAACACATAAGAAACTTTTCAAGAAATCAATAAGAGGAGGGAAGTTGTACTCACTCTTTTTAAAAAAAAGGAAAAGAAAAAATAGGACATGCCTAAAGCTCAGCATAAGGAATTATTAGCCACATGCGTATCCAACCTCCAAAAAGGTTTCAGCTCACACCAGTCATGACCATCAGCAAAATGTCTACAAACTATAAATGCTGAAGGGGTTTTAGAGATCTGTGTACCTTCTAGCTGCTGGTGGGATGTAAAGTGGCAACAGCACTAACGCAAACTGAATGGAGCTGCTTGAAAAGGTAAAAATTGAGCTACCATATGATGCGGCAGGGCACCTTTTGGGCCTATAACCTAAGACCACCAGATTCGGAAAGAGAGAGGCAGGCAAATGTGCATTGCAACAATATTGAAATAGCCAAGACATGGAAGCAAAAAAAAGGTCCATAAACAGATGAATGGAGAAAGACGAAGTGGGATACGTACCAAATGGAATAGTAGCCTCGGGAAAAAAATGAACAATGCCGTTTTCAGGACTACAGTTGAGCCTAGAAATAATCATATAAGGTTAAGTAAGTCAAAAGGGTATGACAAATATCCTAGGACATCATTTATACATGTTATCCTAAGATTGCTACCAATGAACATATTTCCACAGAAAAAGACACTCACAGACTTATCAAATAAACTAATGGCTAGCCAAAATGAAAGGTGGGAGGATGGGTAAATTAGGACGATGGGGTTAAAATACATATACTAATGTATGTTAAATGTATATAAACATATAACATATGAAATATATAAATTATATAATCACCAATACCTTTAAAATATACATTCTGTAATCACATACATGCTAACAGGTTCGAAGATGAACAGACATATGTATGAATCATTGAGCAGATTCTGTACAGCCAGAAAACCACAACACTCTAATCAAATTTACTCCGATAAGAAATAGAAATTAAATTTAAAAAACAAACATAAGTTAGGAGACATAAACTTCTGGGGGCTTGTCCCAGCACATTGCACTCTAATTTACAAGCTCGGAACACTACCTCCAGGAAGACTGTGTTGTCCTAGTAACAAGACTTGAGAACGTAATAATGCTGCCGCCTTGTGGCTGCTTCCCACAACAGTAGCTTTAAACCCAGTGCCAATGGTTGCTTATATAGTCACAAGGACTGCAGGGCTGTAAAAGACACAGGCCCTCAAAAAATGCCCTGGGGTATGGAATTGGCAAGAAAATTCAACACATGAGAAATTTTCAAGAAGTCAATAAGAGGAGGGAAGTTGTAGTCACTCTTTAAAAAAAAAGGAAAAGAAAAAAAGGACATGCCTAAAGCTCAGCATAAGGAATTATTAGCCACATGCGTATCCAACCTCCAAAAAGGTTTCAGCTCACACCAGTCATGACCATCAGCAAAAAGTCTACAAACTATAAATGCTGAAGGGGTTTTAGAGAACTGTGTACCTTCTAGCTGCTGGTGGGATGTAAAGTGGTAACAGCAGTAACGCAAACTGAATCGAGCTGCTTGAAAAGGTAAACATTGAGCTACCATATGATGCGGCAGGGCACATTTTGGGCCTATAACCTAAGACAACTGGATTCGGAAAGACAGAGGCAGGCAAATGTGCACTGCAACAATATTGAAATAGCCAAGACATGGAAGCAAAAAAAAGGTCCATAAACAGATGAATGGACAAAGACGAAATGGTACACGTACCAAATGGAATAGAAGCCTCTGGAAAAAAATGAACAATGCCGTTTTCAGGACTAGAGTTGAGCCTAGAAATAATCATATAAGGTTAAGTAAGTCAAAAGGGTATGACAAATATCCTATGATATCATTAATACATGTTATCCTAAGATTGCTACCAATGAACATATTTCCACAGAAAAAGACACTCACAGACTTATCAAATAAACTAATGGTTAGCCAAAATGAAAGGTGGGAGGATGGGTAAATTAGGACAATGGGGTTAACATACATATACTAATGTATGTTAAATGTATATAAACATATCACATATAAACTATATGCATTATATCATCACCAATAGCTTCAAAAATATACATTCTGTAATCACGTACATGGTAGCAGGATCCGAAGATGAACAGACATATGTAAGAATCATTGAGCAGATTCTGTACAGCCAGACAATCAAAACACTCTAAGCAAACTGACTCTGATAAGAAATAGAAATTAAATTTAAAAAGCAAACATAAGTTAGGAGACATAAACTTCTGGGGGCTTGTCCCAGCACATTCCACTCTAATTTACAACCTTGGAAAACTACCTCCAGGAAGACTCTGTTGCCCTAGTAACAAGAGTTGAGAACGTAATAATGCTGCCACCTTGTGGCTGTTTCCCACAACAGCAGCTTTAAACCCAGTGCCAAAGGTTGCTTAATAGTCACAAGGACTGCAGGGCTCTAAATGACACCGGCCCTCAAAGAATGCCCTGGAGTAGGGAATAGGCAAAAAAATTCAACACATGAGTAAATTTTCAAGAAGTCAATAAGAGGAGGGAAGTTGTACTCACTCTTTAAAAAAAAAGGAAAAGAATAAAAAAGGACATGCCTAAAGCTCAGTATAAGGAATTATTAGCCACATGCAAATTCAAATTCAAAAAGGTTTCAGGTGACACCAGTCATGACCATCAGCAAAAAGTCTACAAACTATAAATGCTGAAGGGGTTTTAGAGCATTGTGTACCTTCTAGCTGCTGGTGGGATGTAAAGTGGAAACAGCACTAACGCAAAATGAATCGAGCTGCTTGAAAAGGTAAAAATTGAGCTACCAAATGATGGGGCAGGGCACCTTTTGGGCCTATAACCTAAGACCACCAAAATTGGAAAGACAGAGGCAGGCAAATATGCACTGCAACAATACTGAAATAGCCAAGATATGGAAGCAAAAAAAAGGTCCATAAACAGATGAATGGACAAAGAAGAAGTGGTATACGGACAGAATGGAATAGTAGCCTCGGGAGAAAAATGAACAATGCTGTTTTCAGGACTACAGTTGAGCCTAGAAAAAATCATATAAGGTTAAGTAAGTCAAAAGGGTATGACAAATATCCTATGATATCATTTATACAAGTTTTCTTAAGATTGCTACCAATGAACATATTTCCACAGAAAAAGACACTCACAGACTTATCAAATAAACTAATGGTTAGCCAAAATGAAAGGTGGGGGGATGGGTAAGTTAGGACTATGGGGTTAACATACATATACTAATGTAAGTTAAATGTATATAAACATATAACATATAAACGATATGAATTATATAATCACCAATACCTTCAAAATATATATTCTGTGATCACATACATGGTAACAGGATCCGAAGATGAACAGACATATGTATGAATCATTGAACAGATTCTGTACAGCCAGACAATCAAAACACTCTAATCAAATTTACTCCGATAAAAAATACAAATTAAATTTAAAAAACAAACATAAGTAAGGAGACATAAACTTCTGGGGGCTTGTCCCAGCACATTGCACTCTAATTTAAAAGCTCGGAACACTACCTCCAGGAAGACTGTGTTGTCCTAGTAACAAGACTTGAGAACGTAATAATGCTGCTGCCTTGTGGCTGCTTCCCACAACAGTAGCTTTAAACCCAGTGCCAATGGTTGCTTATATAGTCACAAGGACTGCAGGGCTGTAAAAGACACAGGCCCTCAAAAAATGCCCTGGGGTATGGAATTGGCAAGAAAATTCAACACATGAGAAATTTTCAAGAAGTCAATAAGAGGAGGGAAGTTGTAGTCACTCTTTAAAAAAAAAGGAAAAGAAAAAAAGGACATGCCTAAAGCTCAGCATAAGGAATTATTAGCCACATGCGTATCCAACCTCCAAAAAGGTTTCAGCTCACACCAGTCATGACCATCAGCAAAAAGTCTACAAACTATAAATGCTGAAGGGGTTTTAGAGAACTGTGTACCTTCTAGCTGCTGGTGGGATGTAAAGTGGTAACAGCAGTAACGCAAACTGAATCGAGCTGCTTGAAAAGGTAAACATTGAGCTACCATATGATGCGGCAGGGCACATTTTGGGCCTATAACCTAAGACAACTGGATTCGGAAAGACAGAGGCAGGCAAATGTGCACTGCAACAATATTGAAATAGCCAAGACATGGAAGCAAAAAAAAGGTCCATAAACAGATGAATGGACAAAGACGAAATGGTACACGTACCAAATGGAATAGAAGCCTCTGGAAAAAAATGAACAATGCCGTTTTCAGGACTAGAGATGAGCCTAGAAATAATCATATAAGGTTAAGTAAGTCAAAAGGGTATGACAAATATCCTATGATATCATTAATACATGTTATCCTAAGATTGCTACCAATGAACATATTTCCACAGAAAAAGACACTCACAGACTTATCAAATAAACTAATGGTTAGCCAAAATGAAAGGTGGGAGGATGGGTAAATTAGGACAATGGGGTTAACATACATATACTAATGTATGTTAAATGTATATAAACATATCACATATAAACTATATGCATTATATCATCACCAATAGCTTCAAAAATATACATTCTGTAATCACGTACATGGTAGCAGGATCCGAAGATGAACAGACATATGTATGAATCATTGAACAGATTCTGTACAGCCAGACAATCAAAACACTCTAAGCAAATTGACTCTGATAAGAAATAGAAATTATATTTAAAAAGCAAACATAAGTTAGGAGACATAAACTTCTGGGGGCTTGTCCCAGCACATTGCACTCTAATTTAAAAGCTCGGAACACTACCTCCAGGAAGACTCTGTTGTCCTAGTAACAAGACTTGAGAACGTAATAATGCTGCCGCCTTGTGGCTGTCTCCAAAAACAGCACCTTTAAACCCAGTGCCAATGGTTGCTTATATAGTCACAAGGACTGCACGGTTGTAAATGACACAGGCACTCAAAAAATGCCCTGGGGTAGGGAATAGGCAAGAAAATTCAACACATAAGAAACTTTTCAAGAAATCAATAAGAGGAGGGAAGTTGTACTCACTCATTTTAAAAAAAAGGAAAAGAAAAAATAGGACATGCCTAAAGCTCAGCATAAGGAATTATTAGCCACATGCGTATCCAACCTCCAAAAAGGTTTCAGCTCACACCAGTCATGACCATCAGCAAAAAGTCTACAAACTATAAATGCTGAAGGGGTTTTAGAGAAGTGTGTACCTTCTAGCTGCTGGTGGGATATAAAGTCGTAACAGCACTAATGCAAACTGAATCGAGCTGCTTGAAAACGTAAAAATTGAGCTACCATATGATGCGGCAGGGCACCTTTTGGGCCTATAACCTAAGACCACCAGAATCGGAAAGACAGAGGCAGGCAAATGTGCACTGCAACAATACTGAAATAGCAAAGACATGGAAGCAAAAAAAAAGGTCCATAAACAGATGAATGGACAAAGACGAAGTGGGATACGTACCAAATGGAATAGTAGCCTCGGGAAAAAAATGAACAATGCCGTTTTCAGGACTACAGTTGAGCCTAGAAATAATCATATAAGGTTAAGTAAGCCAAAGGGTATGACAAATATCCTATGACATCATTTATACATGTTATCCTAAGATTGCTACCAATGAACATATTTCCACAGAAAAAGACACTCACAGACTTATCAAATAAACTAATGGCTAGCCAAAATGAAAGGTGGGAGGATGGGTAAATTAGGACAATGGGGTTAAAATACATATACTAATGTATGTTAAATGTATATAAACATATAACATATGAAATATATAAATAATATAATCACCAATACCTTTAAAATATACATTCTGTAATCACATACATGCTAACAGGTTCGAAGATGAACAGACATATGTATGAATCATTGAGCAGATTCTGTACAGCCAGAAAACCACAACACTCTAATCAAATTTACTCCGATAAGAAATAGAAATTAAATTTAAAAAACAAACATAAGTTAGGAGACATAAACTTCTGGGGGCTTGTCCCAGCACATTGCACTCTAATTTACAAGCTCGGAACACTACCTCCAGGAAGACTGTGTTGTCCTAGTAACAAGATTTGAGAACGTAATAATGCTGCCGCCTTTTGGCTGCTTCCCACAACAGTAGCTTTAAACCCAGTGCCAATGGTTGCTTATATAGTCACAAGGACTGCAGGGCTGTAAAAGACACAGGCCCTCAAAAAATGCCCTGGGGTATGGAATTGGCAAGAAAATTCAACACATGAGTAACTTTTCAAGAAGTCAATAAGAGGAGGGAAGTTGTACTCACTCTTTAAAAAAAAAGGAAAAGAAAAAAAAAGGACATGCCTAAAGCTCAGTATAAGGAATTATTAGCCACATGCAAATTCAAATTCAAAAAGGTTTCAGGTGACACCAGTCATGACCATCAGCAAAAAGTCTACAAACTCTAAATGCTGAAGGGGTTTTAGAGAATTGTGTACATTCTACCTGCTGGTGGGATGTAAAGTGGTAACAGCACTAACGCATACTGAATGGAGCTGCTTGAAAAGGTAAAAATTGAGTTACCATATGATGCGGCAGGGCACCTTTTGGGCCTATAACCTAAGACCACCAAAATCGGAAATACAGAGGCAGGCAAATGTGCACTGCAACAATACTGAAATACCCAAGACATGGAAGCAAAAAATGGTCCATAAACAGGTGAATGGACAAAGAAGAAGTGGTATATGGACAGAATGGAAGAGTAGCCTCGGGAAAAAAATGAACAATGCCGTTTTCAGAACTACAGTTGAGACTAGAAATAGTCATATAAGGGTAAGTTAGTCAAAAGGGTATGACAAATATCCTATGATATCATTTATACATGTTATCCTAAGATTGCTACCAATGAACATATTTCCACAAAAAAAGACACTCACAGACTTATCAAATAAACTAATGGTTAGCCAAAATGAAAGGTGGGAGGATGGGTAAATTAGGACTATGGGGTTAACATACATATACTAATGTATGTTAAATGTATATAAACATATAACATATGAACTATATAAAATATATAATCACCAAACCTTTAAAATATACATTCTGTAATCACATACATGATAACAGGTTCCGAAGATGAACAGATATATGTATGAATCATTGAGCAGATTCTGTACAGCCAATCAAAACACTCTAATCAAATTTACTCCGATAAGAAATAGAAATTAAATTTAAAAAGCAAACATAAGTTAGGAGACATAAACTTCTGGGGGCTTGTCCCAGCACATTCCACTCTAATTTACAACCTTGGAAAACTACCTCCAGGAAGACTCTGTTGCCCTAGTAAGAAGAGTGGAGAACGTAATAATGCTGCCGCCTTGTGGCTGTTTCCCACAACAGCAGCTTTAAACCCAGTGCCAAAGGTTGCTTAATAGTCACAAGGACTCAAGGGCTCTAAATGACACCTGCATTCAAAAAATGCCCTGGGGTAGGGAATAGGCAAAAAAATTCAACACATGAGAAACTTTTCAAGAAGTCAATAAGAGGAGGGAAGTTGTACTCACTCTTTAAAACAAAAGGAAAAGAAAAAAATGACATGCCTAAAGCTCAGTATAAGGAATTATTAGCCACATGCAAATTCAAATTCAAAAAGGTTTCAGGTAACACCAGTCATGACCATCATCAAAAAGTCTACAAACTATAAATGCTGAAGGGGTTTTAGAGGAATGTGTACCTTCTAGCTGCTGGTGGGATGTAAAGAAGTAATACCACTAATGCAAACTGAATGGAGCTGCTTCAAAAGGTAAAAATTGAGTTACCATACGATGCGGCAGGGCACCTTTTGGGCCTATAACCTAAGACCACCAGAATCGGAAAGACAGAGGCAGGCAAATGTGCACTGCAACAATACTGAAATAGCCAAGACATGGAAGCAAAAAAAGGTCCATAAACAGATGAATGGACAAAGACGAAGTGGGATACGTACCAAATGGAATAGTAGCCTCGGGAAAAAAATGAACAATGCCGTTTTCAGGACTACAGTTGAGCCTAGAAATAATCATATAAGGTTAAGTAAGTCAAAAGGGTATGACAAATATCCTAGGACATCATTTATACATGTTATCCTAAGATTGCTACCAATGAACATATTTCCACAGAAAAAGACACTCACAGACTTATCAAATAAACTAATTGCTAGCCAAAATGAAAGGTGGGAGGATGGGTAAATTAGGACTATGGGGTTAAAATACATATACTAATGTATGTTAAATGTATATAAACATATAACATATGAAATATATAAATTATATAATCACCAATACCTTTAAAATATACATTCTGTAATCACATACATGCTAACAGGTTCGAAGATGAACAGACATATGTATGAATCATTGAGCAGATTCTGTACAGCCAGAAAACCACAACACTCTAATCAAATTTACTCCGATAAGAAATAGAAATTAAATTTAAAAAGCAAACATAAGTTAGGAGACATAAACTTCTGGGGGCTTGTCCCAGCATATTGCACTCTAATTTACAAGCTCAGAACACTACCTCCAGGAAGACTCTGTTCTCCTAGTAACAAGACTTGAGAACGCAATACTGCTGCCGCCTTGTGGCTGCTTCCCACAACAGCACTTTAAACCCAGTGCCAATGATTGCTTATATAGTCACAAGGACTGCAGGGCTGTAAATGACACAAGCCCTCAAAATATGCCCTGGGGTAGGGAATTGGCAAGAACATTCAACACATGAGAAATTTCCAAGAAGTCAATAAGAGGAGGGAAGTTGTACTCACTCTTTAAAAAAAAAAGGAAAAGAAAAAAAAGGACATGCCTAAAGCTTAGTATAAGGAATTATTAGCCACATACAAATTCAAATTCAAAAAGGTTTCAGCTCACACCAGTCATTACCATCAGCAAAATGTCTACAAACTATAAATGCTGAAGGGGTTTTAGAGATCTGTGTACCTTCTAGCTGCTGGTGGGATGTAAAGTGGAAACAGCACTAACGCAAACTGAATCGAGCTGCTTGAAAAGGTAAAAATTGAGCTACCAAATGATGCGGCAGGGCACCTTTTGGGCCTATAACCTAAGAACACCAAAATTGGAAAGACAGAGGCAGGCAAATATGCACTGCAACAATACTGAAATAGCCAAGATATGGAAGCAAAAAAAAGGTCCATAAACAGATGAATGGACAAAGAAGAAGTGGTATACGGACAGAATGGAATAGTAGCCTCGGGAGAAAAATGAACAATGCCATTTTCAGGACTAGAGTTGAGCCTAGAAATAATCATATAAGGTTAAGTAAGTCAAAAGGGTATGACAAATATCCTATGACATCATTTATACATGTTATCCTAAGATTGCTACCAATGAACATATTTCCACAGAAAAAGACACTCACAGACTTATCATATAAACTAATGGTTAGCCAAAATGAAAGGTGGGAGGATGGGTAAATTAGGACTATGGGGTTAACATACATATACTAATGTATGTTAAATGTATATAAACATATAACATATAAATGATATGAATTATATATTCACCAATACCTTCAAAATATACATTCTGTAATCACATACATGGTAACAGGATCCGAAGATGAACAGACATATGTATGAATCATTGAGCAGATTCTGTACAGCCAGACAATCAAAACACTCTAATCAAATTTACTCCGATAAGAAATAGAAATTAAATTTAAAAAACAAACATAAGTTAGGAGACATAAACTTTTGGGGGCTTGTCCCAGCACATTGCACTCTAATTTACAAGCTCGGAACACTACCTCCAGGAAGACTGTGTTGTCCTAGTAACAAGACTTGAGAACGTAATAATGCTGCCGCCTTGTGGCTGCTTCCCACAACAGTAGCTTTAAACCCAGTGCCAATGGTTGCTTATATAGTCACAAGGACTGCAGGGCTGTAAAAGACACAGGCCCTCAAAAAATACCCTGGTGTAGGGAATTGGCAAGAAAATTCAACACATGAGAAATTTTCAAGAAGTCAATAAGAGT
Organism: Balaenoptera physalus; assembly: GCF_965194825.1. NCBI lineage: Eukaryota > Metazoa > Chordata > Mammalia > Artiodactyla > Balaenopteridae > Balaenoptera > Balaenoptera physalus. Next base: position 76,132 of record NW_028125736.1, read on the forward strand.
ACGGAAGTTGTACTCACTCTTTAAAAAAAAGGAAAAGAAAAAAAGGACATGCCTAAAGCTCAGCATAAGGAATTATTAGCCACATGCGTATCCAACCTCCAAAAAGGTTTCAGCTCACACCAGTCATGACCATCAGCAAAAAGTCTACAAACTATAAATGCTGAAGGGGTTTTAGAGAACTGTGTACCTTCTAGCTGCTGTTTGGATGTAAAGTGGTAACAGCAGTAACGCAAACTGAATCGAGCTGCTTGAAAAGGTAAACACTGAGCTACCATATGATGCGGCAGGGCACCTTTTGGGCCTATAACCTAAGACCACCGGATTCGGAAAGACAGAGGCAGGCAAATGTGCACTGCAACAATATTGAAATAGCCAAGACATGGAAGCAAAAAAAAGGTCCATAAACAGATGAATGGACAAAGACGAAATGGTATACGTACCAAATGGAATAGTAGCCTCTGGAAAAAAATGAACAATGCCGTTTTCAGGACTAGAGTTGAGCCTAGAAATAATCATATAAGGTTAAGTAAGTCAAAAGGGTATGACAAATATCCTATGATATCATTTATACATGTTATCCTAAGATTGCTACCAATGAACATATTTCCACAGAAAAAGACACTCACAGACTTATCAAATAAACTAATGGTTAGCCAAAATGAAAGGTGGGGGGATGGGTAAATTAGGACTATGGGGTTAACATACATATACTAATATAAGTTAAATGTATATAAACATATAACATATAAATGATATGAATTATATAATCACCAATACCTTCAAAATATACATTCTGTAATCACATACATGGTAACAGGATCCGAAGATGAACAGACATATGTATGAATCATTGAACAGATTCTGTACAGCCAGACAATCAAAACACTCTAATCAAATTTACTCCGATAAAAAATACAAATTAAATTTAAAAAACAAACATAAGTAAGGAGACATAAACTTCTGGGGGCTTGTCCCAGCACATTGCACTCTAATTTAAAAGCTCGGAACACTACCTCCAGGAAGACTCTGTTGTCCTAGTAACAAGACTTGAGAACGTAATAATGCTGCCGCCTTGTGGCTGTCTCCAAAAACAGCACCTTTAAACCCAGTGCCAATGGTTGCTTATATAGTCACAAGGACTGTACGGTTGTAAATGACACAGGCACTCAAAAAATGCCCTGGGGTAGGGAATAGGCAAGAAAATTCAACACATAAGAAACTTTTCAAGAAATCAATAAGAGGAGGGAAGTTGTACTCACTCTTTTTAAAAAAAAGGAAAAGAAAAAATAGGACATGCCTAAAGCTCAGCATAAGGAATTATTAGCCACATGCGTATCCAACCTCCAAAAAGGTTTCAGCTCACACCAGTCATGACCATCAGCAAAATGTCTACAAACTATAAATGCTGAAGGGGTTTTAGAGATCTGTGTACCTTCTAGCTGCTGGTGGGATGTAAAGTGGCAACAGCACTAACGCAAACTGAATGGAGCTGCTTGAAAAGGTAAAAATTGAGCTACCATATGATGCGGCAGGGCACCTTTTGGGCCTATAACCTAAGACCACCAGATTCGGAAAGAGAGAGGCAGGCAAATGTGCATTGCAACAATATTGAAATAGCCAAGACATGGAAGCAAAAAAAAGGTCCATAAACAGATGAATGGAGAAAGACGAAGTGGGATACGTACCAAATGGAATAGTAGCCTCGGGAAAAAAATGAACAATGCCGTTTTCAGGACTACAGTTGAGCCTAGAAATAATCATATAAGGTTAAGTAAGTCAAAAGGGTATGACAAATATCCTAGGACATCATTTATACATGTTATCCTAAGATTGCTACCAATGAACATATTTCCACAGAAAAAGACACTCACAGACTTATCAAATAAACTAATGGCTAGCCAAAATGAAAGGTGGGAGGATGGGTAAATTAGGACTATGGGGTTAAAATACATATACTAATGTATGTTAAATGTATATAAACATATAACATATGAAATATATAAATTATATAATCACCAATACCTTTAAAATATACATTCTGTAATCACATACATGCTAACAGGTTCGAAGATGAACAGACATATGTATGAATCATTGAGCAGATTCTGTACAGCCAGAAAACCACAACACTCTAATCAAATTTACTCCGATAAGAAATAGAAATTAAATTTAAAAAACAAACATAAGTTAGGAGACATAAACTTCTGGGGGCTTGTCCCAGCACATTGCACTCTAATTTACAAGCTCGGAACACTACCTCCAGGAAGACTGTGTTGTCCTAGTAACAAGACTTGAGAACGTAATAATGCTGCCGCCTTGTGGCTGCTTCCCACAACAGTAGCTTTAAACCCAGTGCCAATGGTTGCTTATATAGTCACAAGGACTGCAGGGCTGTAAAAGACACAGGCCCTCAAAAAATGCCCTGGGGTATGGAATTGGCAAGAAAATTCAACACATGAGAAATTTTCAAGAAGTCAATAAGAGGAGGGAAGTTGTAGTCACTCTTTAAAAAAAAAGGAAAAGAAAAAAAGGACATGCCTAAAGCTCAGCATAAGGAATTATTAGCCACATGCGTATCCAACCTCCAAAAAGGTTTCAGCTCACACCAGTCATGACCATCAGCAAAAAGTCTACAAACTATAAATGCTGAAGGGGTTTTAGAGAACTGTGTACCTTCTAGCTGCTGGTGGGATGTAAAGTGGTAACAGCAGTAACGCAAACTGAATCGAGCTGCTTGAAAAGGTAAACATTGAGCTACCATATGATGCGGCAGGGCACATTTTGGGCCTATAACCTAAGACAACTGGATTCGGAAAGACAGAGGCAGGCAAATGTGCACTGCAACAATATTGAAATAGCCAAGACATGGAAGCAAAAAAAAGGTCCATAAACAGATGAATGGACAAAGACGAAATGGTACACGTACCAAATGGAATAGAAGCCTCTGGAAAAAAATGAACAATGCCGTTTTCAGGACTAGAGTTGAGCCTAGAAATAATCATATAAGGTTAAGTAAGTCAAAAGGGTATGACAAATATCCTATGATATCATTAATACATGTTATCCTAAGATTGCTACCAATGAACATATTTCCACAGAAAAAGACACTCACAGACTTATCAAATAAACTAATGGTTAGCCAAAATGAAAGGTGGGAGGATGGGTAAATTAGGACAATGGGGTTAACATACATATACTAATGTATGTTAAATGTATATAAACATATCACATATAAACTATATGCATTATATCATCACCAATAGCTTCAAAAATATACATTCTGTAATCACGTACATGGTAGCAGGATCCGAAGATGAACAGACATATGTATGAATCATTGAGCAGATTCTGTACAGCCAGACAATCAAAACACTCTAAGCAAACTGACTCTGATAAGAAATAGAAATTAAATTTAAAAAGCAAACATAAGTTAGGAGACATAAACTTCTGGGGGCTTGTCCCAGCACATTCCACTCTAATTTACAACCTTGGAAAACTACCTCCAGGAAGACTCTGTTGCCCTAGTAACAAGAGTTGAGAACGTAATAATGCTGCCACCTTGTGGCTGTTTCCCACAACAGCAGCTTTAAACCCAGTGCCAAAGGTTGCTTAATAGTCACAAGGACTGCAGGGCTCTAAATGACACCGGTCCTCAAAGAATGCCCTGGAGTAGGGAATAGGCAAAAAAATTCAACACATGAGTAAATTTTCAAGAAGTCAATAAGAGGAGGGAAGTTGTACTCACTCTTTAAAAAAAAAAGGAAAAGAATAAAAAAGGACATGCCTAAAGCTCAGTATAAGGAATTATTAGCCACATGCAAATTCAAATTCAAAAAGGTTTCAGGTGACACCAGTCATGACCATCAGCAAAAAGTCTACAAACTATAAATGCTGAAGGGGTTTTAGAGCATTGTGTACCTTCTAGCTGCTGGTGGGATGTAAAGTGGAAACAGCACTAACGCAAAATGAATCGAGCTGCTTGAAAAGGTAAAAATTGAGCTACCAAATGATGGGGCAGGGCACCTTTTGGGCCTATAACCTAAGACCACCAAAATTGGAAAGACAGAGGCAGGCAAATATGCACTGCAACAATACTGAAATAGCCAAGATATGGAAGCAAAAAAAAGGTCCATAAACAGATGAATGGACAAAGAAGAAGTGGTATACGGACAGAATGGAATAGTAGCCTCGGGAGAAAAATGAACAATGCTGTTTTCAGGACTACAGTTGAGCCTAGAAAAAATCATATAAGGTTAAGTAAGTCAAAAGGGTATGACAAATATCCTATGATATAATTTATACAAGTTTTCTTAAGATTGCTACCAATGAACATATTTCCACAGAAAAAGACACTCACAGACTTATCAAATAAACTAATGGTTAGCCAAAATGAAAGGTGGGGGGATGGGTAAGTTAGGACTATGGGGTTAACATACATATACTAATGTAAGTTAAATGTATATAAACATATAACATATAAACGATATGAATTATATAATCACCAATACCTTCAAAATATATATTCTGTGATCACATACATGGTAACAGGATCCGAAGATGAACAGACATATGTATGAATCATTGAACAGATTCTGTACAGCCAGACAATCAAAACACTCTAATCAAATTTACTCCGATAAAAAATACAAATTAAATTTAAAAAACAAACATAAGTAAGGAGACATAAACTTCTGGGGGCTTGTCCCAGCACATTCCACTCTAATTTACAACCTTGGAAAACTACCTCCAGGAAGACTCTGTTGCCCTAGTAACAAGAGTTGAGAACGTAATAATGCTGCCGCCTTGTGGCTGTCTCCAAAAACAGCACCTTTAAACCCAGTGCCAATGGTTGCTTATATAGTCACAAGGACTGTACGGTTGTAAATGACACAGGCACTCAAAAAATGCCCTGGGGTAGGGAATAGGCAAGAAAATTCAACACATAAGAAACTTTTCAAGAAATCAATAAGAGGAGGGAAGTTGTACTCACTCTTTAAAAAAAAAGGAAAAGAAAAAAAAAGGACATGCCTAAAGCTCAGTATAAGGAATTATTAGCCACATGCAAATTCAAATTCAAAAAGGTTTCAGGTGACACCAGTCATGACCATCAGCAAAAAGTCTACAAACTCTAAATGCTGAAGGGGTTTTAGAGAATTGTGTACATTCTACCTGCTGGTGGGATGTAAAGTGGTAACAGCACTAACGCATACTGAATGGAGCTGCTTGAAAAGGTAAAAATTGAGTTACCATATGATGCGGCAGGGCACCTTTTGGGCCTATAACCTAAGACCACCAAAATCGGAAATACAGAGGCAGGCAAATGTGCACAGCAACAATACTGAAATACCCAAGACATGGAAGCAAAAAATGGTCCATAAACAGGTGAATGGACAAAGAAGAAGTGGTATATGGACAGAATGGAAGAGTAGCCTCGGGAAAAAAATGAACAATGCCGTTTTCAGAACTACAGTTGAGACTAGAAATAGTCATATAAGGGTAAGTTAGTCAAAAGGGTATGACAAATATCCTATGATATCATTTATACATGTTATCCTAAGATTGCTACCAATGAACATATTTCCACAAAAAAAGACACTCACAGACTTATCAAATAAACTAATGGTTAGCCAAAATGAAAGGTGGGAGGATGGGTAAATTAGGACTATGGGGTTAACATACATATACTAATGTATGTTAAATGTATATAAACATATAACATATGAACTATATAAAATATATAATCACCAAACCTTTAAAATATACATTCTGTAATCACATACATGATAACAGGTTCCGAAGATGAACAGATATATGTATGAATCATTGAGCAGATTCTGTACAGCCAATCAAAACACTCTAATCAAATTTACTCCGATAAGAAATAGAAATTAAATTTAAAAAGCAAACATAAGTTAGGAGACATAAACTTCTGGGGGCTTGTCCCAGCATATTCCACTCTAATTTACAACCTTGGAAAACTACCTCCAGGAAGACTCTGTTGCCCTAGTAAGAAGAGTGGAGAACGTAATAATGCTGCCGCCTTGTGGCTGTTTCCCACAACAGCAGCTTTAAACCCAGTGCCAAAGGTTGCTTAATAGTCACAAGGACTCAAGGGCTCTAAATGACACCTGCATTCAAAAAATGCCCTGGGGTAGGGAATAGGCAAAAAAATTCAACACATGAGAAACTTTTCAAGAAGTCAATAAGAGGAGGGAAGTTGTACTCACTCTTTAAAACAAAAGGAAAAGAAAAAAATGACATGCCTAAAGCTCAGTATAAGGAATTATTAGCCACATGCAAATTCAAATTCAAAAAGGTTTCAGGTAACACCAGTCATGACCATCATCAAAAAGTCTACAAACTATAAATGCTGAAGGGGTTTTAGAGGAATGTGTACCTTCTAGCTGCTGGTGGGATGTAAAGAAGTAATACCACTAATGCAAACTGAATGGAGCTGCTTCAAAAGGTAAAAATTGAGTTACCATACGATGCGGCAGGGCACCTTTTGGGCCTATAACCTAAGACCACCAGAATCGGAAAGACAGAGGCAGGCAAATGTGCACTGCAACAATACTGAAATAGCCAAGACATGGAAGCAAAAAAAGGTCCATAAACAGATGAATGGACAAAGACGAAGTGGGATACGTACCAAATGGAATAGTAGCCTCGGGAAAAAAATGAACAATGCCGTTTTCAGGACTACAGTTGAGCCTAGAAATAATCATATAAGGTTAAGTAAGTCAAAAGGGTATGACAAATATCCTAGGACATCATTTATACATGTTATCCTAAGATTGCTACCAATGAACATATTTCCACAGAAAAAGACACTCACAGACTTATCAAATAAACTAATTGCTAGCCAAAATGAAAGGTGGGAGGATGGGTAAATTAGGACTATGGGGTTAAAATACATATACTAATGTATGTTAAATGTATATAAACATATAACATATGAAATATATAAATTATATAATCACCAATACCTTTAAAATATACATTCTGTAATCACATACATGCTAACAGGTTCGAAGATGAACAGACATATGTATGAATCATTGAGCAGATTCTGTACAGCCAGAAAACCACAACACTCTAATCAAATTTACTCCGATAAGAAATAGAAATTAAATTTAAAAAGCAAACATAAGTTAGGAGACATAAACTTCTGGGGGCTTGTCCAAGCATATTGCACTCTAATTTACAAGCTCAGAACACTACCTCCAGGAAGACTCTGTTCTCCTAGTAACAAGACTTGAGAACGCAATACTGCTGCCGCCTTGTGGCTGCTTCCCACAACAGCACTTTAAACCCAGTGCCAATGATTGCTTATATAGTCACAAGGACTGCAGGGCTGTAAATGACACAAGCCCTCAAAATATGCCCTGGGGTAGGGAATTGGCAAGAACATTCAACACATGAGAAATTTCCAAGAAGTCAATAAGAGGAGGGAAGTTGTACTCACTCTTTAAAAAAAAAAGGAAAAGAAAAAAAAGGACATGCCTAAAGCTTAGTATAAGGAATTATTAGCCACATACAAATTCAAATTCAAAAAGGTTTCAGCTCACACCAGTCATTACCATCAGCAAAATGTCTACAAACTATAAATGCTGAAGGGGTTTTAGAGATCTGTGTACCTTCTAGCTGCTGGTGGGATGTAAAGTGGAAACAGCACTAACGCAAACTGAATCGAGCTGCTTGAAAAGGTAAAAATTGAGCTACCAAATGATGCGGCAGGGCACCTTTTGGGCCTATAACCTAAGAACACCAAAATTGGAAAGACAGAGGCAGGCAAATATGCACTGCAACAATACTGAAATAGCCAAGATATGGAAGCAAAAAAAAGGTCCATAAACAGATGAATGGACAAAGAAGAAGTGGTATACGGACAGAATGGAATAGTAGCCTCGGGAGAAAAATGAACAATGCCATTTTCAGGACTAGAGTTGAGCCTAGAAATAATCATATAAGGTTAAGTAAGTCAAAAGGGTATGACAAATATCCTATGACATCATTTATACATGTTATCCTAAGATTGCTACCAATGAACATATTTCCACAGAAAAAGACACTCACAGACTTATCATATAAACTAATGGTTAGCCAAAATGAAAGGTGGGAGGATGGGTAAATTAGGACTATGGGGTTAACATACATATACTAATGTATGTTAAATGTATATAAACATATAACATATAAATGATATGAATTATATATTCACCAATACCTTCAAAATATACATTCTGTAATCACATACATGGTAACAGGATCCGAAGATGAACAGACATATGTATGAATCATTGAGCAGATTCTGTACAGCCAGACAATCAAAACACTCTAATCAAATTTACTCCGATAAGAAATAGAAATTAAATTTAAAAAACAAACATAAGTTAGGAGACATAAACTTTTGGGGGCTTGTCCCAGCACATTGCACTCTAATTTACAAGCTCGGAACACTACCTCCAGGAAGACTGTGTTGTCCTAGTAACAAGACTTGAGAACGTAATAATGCTGCCGCCTTGTGGCTGCTTCCCACAACAGTAGCTTTAAACCCAGTGCCAATGGTTGCTTATATAGTCACAAGGACTGCAGGGCTGTAAAAGACACAGGCCCTCAAAAAATACCCTGGTGTAGGGAATTGGCAAGAAAATTCAACACATGAGAAATTTTCAAGAAGTCAATAAGAGTACGGAAGTTGTACTCACTCTTTAAAAAAAAGGAAAAGAAAAAAAGGACATGCCTAAAGCTCAGCATAAGGAATTATTAGCCACATGCGTATCCAACCTCCAAAAAGGTTTCAGCTCACACCAGTCATGACCATCAGCAAAAAGTCTACAAACTATAAATGCTGAAGGGGTTTTAGAGAACTGTGTACCTTCTAGCTGCTGTTTGGATGTAAAGTGGTAACAGCAGTAACGCAAACTGAATCGAGCTGCTTGAAAAGGTAAACACTGAGCTACCATATGATGCGGCAGGGCACCTTTTGGGCCTATAACCTAAGACCACCGGATTCGGAAAGACAGAGGCAGGCAAATGTGCACTGCAACAATATTGAAATAGCCAAGACATGGAAGCAAAAAAAAGGTCCATAAACAGATGAATGGACAAAGACGAAATGGTATACGTACCAAATGGAATAGTAGCCTCTGGAAAAAAATGAACAATGCCGTTTTCAGGACTAGAGTTGAGCCTAGAAATAATCATATAAGGTTAAGTAAGTCAAAAGGGTATGACAAATATCCTATGATATCATTTATACATGTTATCCTAAGATTGCTACCAATGAACATATTTCCACAGAAAAAGACACTCACAGACTTATCAAATAAACTAATGGTTAGCCAAAATGAAAGGTGGGGGGATGGGTAAATTAGGACTATGGGGTTAACATACATATACTAATATAAGTTAAATGTATATAAACATATAACATATAAATGATATGAATTATATAATCACCAATACCTTCAAAATATACATTCTGTAATCACATACATGGTAACAGGATCCGAAGATGAACAGACATATGTATGAATCATTGAACAGATTCTGTACAGCCAGACAATCAAAACACTCTAATCAAATTTACTCCGATAAAAAATACAAATTAAATTTAAAAAACAAACATAAGTAAGGAGACATAAACTTCTGGGGGCTTGTCCCAGCACATTGCACTCTAATTTAAAAGCTCGGAACACTACCTCCAGGAAGACTCTGTTGTCCTAGTAACAAGACTTGAGAACGTAATAATGCTGCCGCCTTGTGGCTGTCTCCAAAAACAGCACCTTTAAACCCAGTGCCAATGGTTGCTTATATAGTCACAAGGACTGTACGGTTGTAAATGACACAGGCACTCAAAAAATGCCCTGGGGTAGGGAATAGGCAAGAAAATTCAACACATAAGAAACTTTTCAAGAAATCAATAAGAGGCGGGAAGTTGTACTCACTCTTTTTAAAAAAAAGGAAAAGAAAAAATAGGACATGCCTAAAGCTCAGCATAAGGAATTATTAGCCACATGCGTATCCAACCTCCAAAAAGGTTTCAGCTCACACCAGTCATGACCATCAGCAAAATGTCTACAAACTATAAATGCTGAAGGGGTTTTAGAGATCTGTGTACCTTCTAGCTGCTGGTGGGATGTAAAGTGGCAACAGCACTAACGCAAACTGAATGGAGCTGCTTGAAAAGGTAAAAATTGAGCTACCATATGATGCGGCAGGGCACCTTTTGGGCCTATAACCTAAGACCACCAGATTCGGAAAGAGAGAGGCAGGCAAATGTGCATTGCAACAATATTGAAATAGCCAAGACATGGAAGCAAAAAAAAGGTCCATAAACAGATGAATGGAGAAAGACGAAGTGGGATACGTACCAAATGGAATAGTAGCCTCGGGAAAAAAATGAACAATGCCGTTTTCAGGACTACAGTTGAGCCTAGAAATAATCATATAAGGTTAAGTAAGTCAAAAGGGTATGACAAATATCCTAGGACATCATTTATACATGTTATCCTAAGATTGCTACCAATGAACATATTTCCACAGAAAAAGACACTCACAGACTTATCAAATAAACTAATGGCTAGCCAAAATGAAAGGTGGGAGGATGGGTAAATTAGGACTATGGGGTTAACATACATATACTAATGTATGTTAAATGTATATAAACATATAACATATGAACTATATAAATTATATAATCACCAATACCTTTACAATATACATTCTGTAATCACAGACATGCTAACAGGTTCGAAGATGAACAGACATATGTATGAATCATTGAGCAGATTCTGTACAGCCAGAAAACCACAACACTCTAATCAAATTTACTCCGATAAGAAATAGAAATTAAATTTAAAAAACAAACATAAGTTAGGAGACATAAACTTCTGGGGGCTTGTCCCAGCACATTGCACTCTAATTTACAAGCTCGGAACACTACCTCCAGGAAGACTGTGTTGTCCTAGTAACAAGACTTGAGAACGTAATAATGCTGCCGCCTTGTGGCTGCTTCCCACAACAGTAGCTTTAAACCCAGTGCCAATGGTTGCTTATATAGTCACAAGGACTGCAGGGCTGTAAAAGACACAGGCCCTCAAAAAATGCCCTGGGGTATGGAATTGGCAAGAAAATTCAACACATGAGAAATTTTCAAGAAGTCAATAAGAGGAGGGAAGTTGTAGTCACTCTTTAAAAAAAAAGGAAAAGAAAAAAAGGACATGCCTAAAGCTCAGCATAAGGAATTATTAGCCACATGCGTATCCAACCTCCAAAAAGGTTTCAGCTCACACCAGTCATGACCATCAGCAAAAAGTCTACAAACTATAAATGCTGAAGGGGTTTTAGAGAACTGTGTACCTTCTAGCTGCTGGTGGGATGTAAAGTGGTAACAGCAGTAACGCAAACTGAATCGAGCTGCTTGAAAAGGTAAACATTGAGCTACCATATGATGCGGCAGGGCACATTTTGGGCCTATAACCTAAGACAACTGGATTCGGAAAGACAGAGGCAGGCAAATGTGCACTGCAACAATATTGAAATAGCCAAGACATGGAAGCAAAAAAAAGGTCCATAAACAGATGAATGGACAAAGACGAAATGGTACACGTACCAAATGGAATAGAAGCCTCTGGAAAAAAATGAACAATGCCGTTTTCAGGACTAGAGTTGAGCCTAGAAATAATCATATAAGGTTAAGTAAGTCAAAAGGGTATGACAAATATCCTATGATATCATTAATACATGTTATCCTAAGATTGCTACCAATGAACATATTTCCACAGAAAAAGACACTCACAGACTTATCAAATAAACTAATGGTTAGCCAAAATGAAAGGTGGGAGGATGGGTAAATTAGGACAATGGGGTTAACATACATATACTAATGTATGTTAAATGTATATAAACATATCACATATAAACTATATGCATTATATCATCACCAATAGCTTCAAAAATATACATTCTGTAATCACGTACATGGTAGCAGGATCCGAAGATGAACAGACATATGTATGAATCATTGAGCAGATTCTGTACAGCCAGACAATCAAAACACTCTAAGCAAACTGACTCTGATAAGAAATAGAAATTAAATTTAAAAAGCAAACATAAGTTAGGAGACATAAACTTCTGGGGGCTTGTCCCAGCACATTCCACTCTAATTTACAACCTTGGAAAACTACCTCCAGGAAGACTCTGTTGCCCTAGTAACAAGAGTTGAGAACGTAATAATGCTGCCACCTTGTGGCTGTTTCCCACAACAGCAGCTTTAAACCCAGTGCCAAAGGTTGCTTAATAGTCACAAGGACTGCAGGGCTCTAAATGACACCGGTCCTCAAAGAATGCCCTGGAGTAGGGAATAGGCAAAAAAATTCAACACATGAGTAAATTTTCAAGAAGTCAATAAGAGGAGGGAAGTTGTACTCACTCTTTAAAAAAAAAAGGAAAAGAATAAAAAAGGACATGCCTAAAGCTCAGTATAAGGAATTATTAGCCACATGCAAATTCAAATTCAAAAAGGTTTCAGGTGACACCAGTCATGACCATCAGCAAAAAGTCTACAAACTATAAATGCTGAAGGGGTTTTAGAGCATTGTGTACCTTCTAGCTGCTGGTGGGATGTAAAGTGGAAACAGCACTAACGCAAAATGAATCGAGCTGCTTGAAAAGGTAAAAATTGAGCTACCAAATGATGGGGCAGGGCACCTTTTGGGCCTATAACCTAAGACCACCAAAATTGGAAAGACAGAGGCAGGCAAATATGCACTGCAACAATACTGAAATAGCCAAGATATGGAAGCAAAAAAAAGGTCCATAAACAGATGAATGGACAAAGAAGAAGTGGTATACGGACAGAATGGAATAGTAGCCTCGGGAGAAAAATGAACAATGCTGTTTTCAGGACTACAGTTGAGCCTAGAAAAAATCATATAAGGTTAAGTAAGTCAAAAGGGTATGACAAATATCCTACGATATCATTTATACAAGTTTTCTTAAGATTGCTACCAATGAACATATTTCCACAGAAAAAGACACTCACAGACTTATCAAATAAACTAATGGTTAGCCAAAATGAAAGGTGGGGGGATGGGTAAGTTAGGACTATGGGGTTAACATACATATACTAATGTAAGTTAAATGTATATAAACATATAACATATAAACGATATGAATTATATAATCACCAATACCTTCAAAATATATATTCTGTGATCACATACATGGTAACAGGATCCGAAGATGAACAGACATATGTATGAATCATTGAACAGATTCTGTACAGCCAGACAATCAAAACACTCTAATCAAATTTACTCCGATAAAAAATACAAATTAAATTTAAAAAACAAACATAAGTTAGGAGACATAAACTTCTGGGGGCTTGTCCCAGCACATTGCACTCTAATTTAAAAGCTCGGAACACTACCTCCAGGAAGACTGTGTTGTCCTAGTAACAAGACTTGAGAACGTAATAATGCTGCTGCCTTGTGGCTGCTTCCCACAACAGTAGCTTTAAACCCAGTGCCAATGGTTGCTTATATAGTCACAAGGACTGCAGGGCTGTAAAAGACACAGGCCCTCAAAAAATGCCCTGGGGTATGGAATTGGCAAGAAAATTCAACACATGAGAAATTTTCAAGAAGTCAATAAGAGGAGGGAAGTTGTAGTCACTCTTTAAAAAAAAAGGAAAAGAAAAAAAGGACATGCCTAAAGCTCAGCATAAGGAATTATTAGCCACATGCGTATCCAACCTCCAAAAAGGTTTCAGCTCACACCAGTCATGACCATCAGCAAAAAGTCTACAAACTATAAATGCTGAAGGGGTTTTAGAGAACTGTGTACCTTCTAGCTGCTGGTGGGATGTAAAGTGGTAACAGCAGTAACGCAAACTGAATCGAGCTGCTTGAAAAGGTAAACATTGAGCTACCATATGATGCGGCAGGGCACATTTTGGGCCTATAACCTAAGACAACTGGATTCGGAAAGACAGAGGCAGGCAAATGTGCACTGCAACAATATTGAAATAGCCAAGACATGGAAGCAAAAAAAAGGTCCATAAACAGATGAATGGACAAAGACGAAATGGTACACGTACCAAATGGAATAGAAGCCTCTGGAAAAAAATGAACAATGCCGTTTTCAGGACTAGAGATGAGCCTAGAAATAATCATATAAGGTTAAGTAAGTCAAAAGGGTATGACAAATATCCTATGATATCATTAATACATGTTATCCTAAGATTGCTACCAATGAACATATTTCCACAGAAAAAGACACTCACAGACTTATCAAATAAACTAATGGTTAGCCAAAATGAAAGGTGGGAGGATGGGTAAATTAGGACAATGGGGTTAACATACATATACTAATGTATGTTAAATGTATATAAACATATCACATATAAACTATATGCATTATATCATCACCAATAGCTTCAAAAATATACATTCTGTAATCACGTACATGGTAGCAGGATCCGAAGATGAACAGACATATGTATGAATCATTGAACAGATTCTGTACAGCCAGACAATCAAAACACTCTAAGCAAATTGACTCTGATAAGAAATAGAAATTATATTTAAAAAGCAAACATAAGTTAGGAGACATAAACTTCTGGGGGCTTGTCCCAGCACATTGCACTCTAATTTAAAAGCTCGGAACACTACCTCCAGGAAGACTCTGTTGTCCTAGTAACAAGACTTGAGAACGTAATAATGCTGCCGCCTTGTGGCTGTCTCCAAAAACAGCACCTTTAAACCCAGTGCCAATGGTTGCTTATATAGTCACAAGGACTGCACGGTTGTAAATGACACAGGCACTCAAAAAATGCCCTGGGGTAGGGAATAGGCAAGAAAATTCAACACATAAGAAACTTTTCAAGAAATCAATAAGAGGAGGGAAGTTGTACTCACTCTTTTTAAAAAAAAGGAAAAGAAAAAATAGGACATGCCTAAAGCTCAGCATAAGGAATTATTAGCCACATGCGTATCCAACCTCCAAAAAGGTTTCAGCTCACACCAGTCATGACCATCAGCAAAAAGTCTACAAACTATAAATGCTGAAGGGGTTTTAGAGAAGTGTGTACCTTCTAGCTGCTGGTGGGATATAAAGTCGTAACAGCACTAATGCAAACTGAATCGAGCTGCTTGAAAACGTAAAAATTGAGCTACCATATGATGCGGCAGGGCACCTTTTGGGCCTATAACCTAAGACCACCAGAATCGGAAAGACAGAGGCAGGCAAATGTGCACTGCAACAATACTGAAATAGCAAAGACATGGAAGCAAAAAAAAGGTCCATAAACAGGTGAATGGACAAAGAAGAAGTGGTATATGGACAGAATGGAAGAGTAGCCTCGGGAAAAAAATGAACAATGCCGTTTTCAGGACTAGAGTTGAGACTAGAAATAATCATATAAGGTTAAGTAAGACAAAAGGGTATTACAAATATCCTATGATATTATTTATACAAGTTTTCCTAAGATTGCTACCAATGAACATATTTCCACAGAAAAAGACACTCACAGACTTATCAAATAAACTACTGGTTAGCCAAAATGAAAGGTGGGAGGATGGGTAAATTAGGACTATGGGGTTAACATACATATACTAATGTAAGTTAAATGTATATAAACATATAACATATAAATGATATGAATTATATATTCACCAATACCTTCAAAATATACATTCTGTAATCACATACATGGTAACAGGATCCGAAGATGAACAGACATATGTGTGAATCATTGAGCAGATTCTGTACAGCCAGACAATCAAAACACTCTAATCAAATTTACTCCGATAAGAAAGACAAATTAAATTTAAAAAACAAACATAAGTAAGGAGACATAAACTTCTGGGGGCTTGTCCCAGCACATTGCACTCTAATTTACAAGCTCGGAACACTACCTCCAGGAAGACTCTGTTGTCCTAGTAACAAGACTTGAGAACGTAATAATGCTGCCGCCTTGTGGCTGCTTCCCACAACAGTAGCTTTAAACCCAGTGCCAATGGTTGCTTATATAGTCACAAGGACTGCAGGGCTGTAAAAGACACAGGCCCTCAAAAAATGCCCTGGGGTATGGAATTGGCAAGAAAATTCAACACATGAGAAATTTTCAAGAAGTCAATAAGAGGAGGGAAGTTGTAGTCACTCTTTAAAAAAAAAGGAAAAGAAAAAAAGGACATGCCTAAAGCTCAGCATAAGGAATTATTAGCCACATGCGTATCCAACCTCCAAAAAGGTTTCAGCTCACACCAGTCATGACCATCAGCAAAAAGTCTACAAACTATAAATGCTGAAGGGGTTTTAGAGAACTGTGTACCTTCTAGCTGCTGGTGGGATGTAAAGTGGTAACAGCAGTAACGCAAACTGAATCGAGCTGCTTGAAAAGGTAAACATTGAGCTACCATATGATGCGGCAGGGCACATTTTGGGCCTATAACCTAAGACAACTGGATTCGGAAAGACAGAGGCAGGCAAATGTGCACTGCAACAATATTGAAATAGCCAAGACATGGAAGCAAAAAAAAGGTCCATAAACAGATGAATGGACAAAGACGAAATGGTACACGTACCAAATGGAATAGAAGCCTCTGGAAAAAAATGAACAATGCCGTTTTCAGGACTAGAGTTGAGCCTAGAAATAATCATATAAGGTTAAGTAAGTCAAAAGGGTATGACAAATATCCTATGATATCATTAATACATGTTATCCTAAGATTGCTACCAATGAACATATTTCCACAGAAAAAGACACTCACAGACTTATCAAATAAACTAATGGTTAGCCAAAATGAAAGGTGGGAGGATGGGTAAATTAGGACAATGGGGTTAACATACATATACTAATGTATGTTAAATGTATATAAACATATCACATATAAACTATATGCATTATATCATCACCAATAGCTTCAAAAATATACATTCTGTAATCACGTACATGGTAGCAGGATCCGAAGATGAACAGACATATGTATGAATCATTGAGCAGATTCTGTACAGCCAGACAATCAAAACACTCTAAGCAAACTGACTCTGATAAGAAATAGAAATTAAATTTAAAAAGCAAACATAAGTTAGGAGACATAAACTTCTGGGGGCTTGTCCCAGCACATTCCACTCTAATTTACAACCTTGGAAAACTACCTCCAGGAAGACTCTGTTGCCCTAGTAACAAGAGTTGAGAACGTAATAATGCTGCCACCTTGTGGCTGTTTCCCACAACAGCAGCTTTAAACCCAGTGCCAAAGGTTGCTTAATAGTCACAAGGACTGCAGGGCTCTAAATGACACCGGTCCTCAAAGAATGCCCTGGAGTAGGGAATAGGCAAAAAAATTCAACACATGAGTAAATTTTCAAGAAGTCAATAAGAGGAGGGAAGTTGTACTCACTCTTTAAAAAAAAAAGGAAAAGAATAAAAAAGGACATGCCTAAAGCTCAGTATAAGGAATTATTAGCCACATGCAAATTCAAATTCAAAAAGGTTTCAGGTGACACCAGTCATGACCATCAGCAAAAAGTCTACAAACTATAAATGCTGAAGGGGTTTTAGAGCATTGTGTACCTTCTAGCTGCTGGTGGGATGTAAAGTGGAAACAGCACTAACGCAAAATGAATCGAGCTGCTTGAAAAGGTAAAAATTGAGCTACCAAATGATGGGGCAGGGCACCTTTTGGGCCTATAACCTAAGACCACCAAAATTGGAAAGACAGAGGCAGGCAAATATGCACTGCAACAATACTGAAATAGCCAAGATATGGAAGCAAAAAAAAGGTCCATAAACAGATGAATGGACAAAGAAGAAGTGGTATACGGACAGAATGGAATAGTAGCCTCGGGAGAAAAATGAACAATGCTGTTTTCAGGACTACAGTTGAGCCTAGAAAAAATCATATAAGGTTAAGTAAGTCAAAAGGGTATGACAAATATCCTACGATATCATTTATACAAGTTTTCTTAAGATTGCTACCAATGAACATATTTCCACAGAAAAAGACACTCACAGACTTATCAAATAAACTAATGGTTAGCCAAAATGAAAGGTGGGGGGATGGGTAAGTTAGGACTATGGGGTTAACATACATATACTAATGTAAGTTAAATGTATATAAACATATAACATATAAACGATATGAATTATATAATCACCAATACCTTCAAAATATATATTCTGTGATCACATACATGGTAACAGGATCCGAAGATGAACAGACATATGTATGAATCATTGAACAGATTCTGTACAGCCAGACAATCAAAACACTCTAATCAAATTTACTCCGATAAAAAATACAAATTAAATTTAAAAAACAAACATAAGTTAGGAGACATAAACTTCTGGGGGCTTGTCCCAGCACATTGCACTCTAATTTAAAAGCTCGGAACACTACCTCCAGGAAGACTGTGTTGTCCTAGTAACAAGACTTGAGAACGTAATAATGCTGCTGCCTTGTGGCTGCTTCCCACAACAGTAGCTTTAAACCCAGTGCCAATGGTTGCTTATATAGTCACAAGGACTGCAGGGCTGTAAAAGACACAGGCCCTCAAAAAATGCCCTGGGGTATGGAATTGGCAAGAAAATTCAACACATGAGAAATTTTCAAGAAGTCAATAAGAGGAGGGAAGTTGTAGTCACTCTTTAAAAAAAAAGGAAAAGAAAAAAAGGACATGCCTAAAGCTCAGCATAAGGAATTATTAGCCACATGCGTATCCAACCTCCAAAAAGGTTTCAGCTCACACCAGTCATGACCATCAGCAAAAAGTCTACAAACTATAAATGCTGAAGGGGTTTTAGAGAACTGTGTACCTTCTAGCTGCTGGTGGGATGTAAAGTGGTAACAGCAGTAACGCAAACTGAATCGAGCTGCTTGAAAAGGTAAACATTGAGCTACCATATGATGCGGCAGGGCACATTTTGGGCCTATAACCTAAGACAACTGGATTCGGAAAGACAGAGGCAGGCAAATGTGCACTGCAACAATATTGAAATAGCCAAGACATGGAAGCAAAAAAAAGGTCCATAAACAGATGAATGGACAAAGACGAAATGGTACACGTACCAAATGGAATAGAAGCCTCTGGAAAAAAATGAACAATGCCGTTTTCAGGACTAGAGATGAGCCTAGAAATAATCATATAAGGTTAAGTAAGTCAAAAGGGTATGACAAATATCCTATGATATCATTAATACATGTTATCCTAAGATTGCTACCAATGAACATATTTCCACAGAAAAAGACACTCACAGACTTATCAAATAAACTAATGGTTAGCCAAAATGAAAGGTGGGAGGATGGGTAAATTAGGACAATGGGGTTAACATACATATACTAATGTATGTTAAATGTATATAAACATATCACATATAAACTATATGCATTATATCATCACCAATAGCTTCAAAAATATACATTCTGTAATCACGTACATGGTAGCAGGATCCGAAGATGAACAGACATATGTATGAATCATTGAACAGATTCTGTACAGCCAGACAATCAAAACACTCTAAGCAAATTGACTCTGATAAGAAATAGAAATTATATTTAAAAAGCAAACATAAGTTAGGAGACATAAACTTCTGGGGGCTTGTCCCAGCACATTGCACTCTAATTTAAAAGCTCGGAACACTACCTCCAGGAAGACTCTGTTGTCCTAGTAACAAGACTTGAGAACGTAATAATGCTGCCGCCTTGTGGCTGTCTCCAAAAACAGCACCTTTAAACCCAGTGCCAATGGTTGCTTATATAGTCACAAGGACTGCACGGTTGTAAATGACACAGGCACTCAAAAAATGCCCTGGGGTAGGGAATAGGCAAGAAAATTCAACACATAAGAAACTTTTCAAGAAATCAATAAGAGGAGGGAAGTTGTACTCACTCTTTTTAAAAAAAAGGAAAAGAAAAAATAGGACATGCCTAAAGCTCAGCATAAGGAATTATTAGCCACATGCGTATCCAACCTCCAAAAAGGTTTCAGCTCACACCAGTCATGACCATCAGCAAAAAGTCTACAAACTATAAATGCTGAAGGGGTTTTAGAGAAGTGTGTACCTTCTAGCTGCTGGTGGGATATAAAGTCGTAACAGCACTAATGCAAACTGAATCGAGCTGCTTGAAAACGTAAAAATTGAGCTACCATATGATGCGGCAGGGCACCTTTTGGGCCTATAACCTAAGACCACCAGAATCGGAAAGACAGAGGCAGGCAAATGTGCACTGCAACAATACTGAAATAGCAAAGACATGGAAGCAAAAAAAAGGTCCATAAACAGGTGAATGGACAAAGAAGAAGTGGTATATGGACAGAATGGAAGAGTAGCCTCGGGAAAAAAATGAACAATGCCGTTTTCAGGACTAGAGTTGAGACTAGAAATAATCATATAAGGTTAAGTAAGACAAAAGGGTATTACAAATATCCTATGATATTATTTATACAAGTTTTCCTAAGATTGCTACCAATGAACATATTTCCACAGAAAAAGACACTCACAGACTTATCAAATAAACTACTGGTTAGCCAAAATGAAAGGTGGGAGGATGGGTAAATTAGGACTATGGGGTTAACATACATATACTAATGTAAGTTAAATGTATATAAACATATAACATATAAATGATATGAATTATATATTCACCAATACCTTCAAAATATACATTCTGTAATCACATACATGGTAACAGGATCCGAAGATGAACAGACATATGTGTGAATCATTGAGCAGATTCTGTACAGCCAGACAATCAAAACACTCTAATCAAATTTACTCCGATAAGAAAGACAAATTAAATTTAAAAAACAAACATAAGTAAGGAGACATAAACTTCTGGGGGCTTGTCCCAGCACATTGCACTCTAATTTACAAGCTCGGAACACTACCTCCAGGAAGACTCTGTTGTCCTAGTAACAAGACTTGAGAACGTAATAATGCTGCCGCCTTGTGGCTGTCTCCCAAAACAGCAGCTTTAAACCCAGTGACAATGGTTGCTTATATAGTCACAAGGACTGCAGGGCTGTAAATGACACAGGCCCTCAAAAATTGCCCTGGGGTAGGGAATAGGCAAGAAAATCCAACACATGAGAAATTTTTCAAGAAGTCAATAAGAGGAGGGGAGTTGTACTCACTCTTTAAAAAAAAAAAGGAAAAGAAAAAAAAGGACATGCCTAAAGCTTAGTATAAGGAATTATTAGCCACATACAAATTCAAATTCAAAAAGGTTTCAGCTCACACCAGTCATTACCATCAGCAAAATGTCTACAAACTATAAATGCTGAAGGGGTTTTAGAGATCTGTGTACCTTCTAGCTGCTGGTGGGATGTAAAGTGGCAACAGCACTAACGCAAACTGAATGGAGCTGCTTGAAAAGGTAAAAATTGAGCTACCATATGATGCGGCAGGGCACCTTTTGGGCCTATAACCTAAGACCACCAGATTCGGAAAGAGAGAGGCAGGCAAATGTGCATTGCAACAATATTGAAATAGCCAAGACATGGAAGCAAAAAAAAGGTCCATAAACAGATGAATGGACAAAGACGAAATGGTACACGTACCAAATGGAATAGAAGCCTCTGGAAAAAAATGAACAATGCCGTTTTCAGGACTAGAGATGAGCCTAGAAATAATCATATAAGGTTAAGTAAGTCAAAAGGGTATGACAAATATCCTATGATATCATTAATACATGTTATCCTAAGATTGCTACCAATGAACATATTTCCACAGAAAAAGACACTCACAGACTTATCAAATAAACTAATGGTTAGCCAAAATGAAAGGTGGGAGGATGGGTAAATTAGGACAATGGGGTTAACATACATATACTAATGTATGTTAAATGTATATAAACATATCACATATAAACTATATGCATTATATCATCACCAATAGCTTCAAAAATATACATTCTGTAATCACGTACATGGTAGCAGGATCCGAAGATGAACAGACATATGTATGAATCATTGAGCAGATTCTGTACAGCCAGACAATCAAAACACTCTAAGCAAATTGACTCTGATAAGAAATAGAAATTAAATTTAAAAAGCAAACATAAGTTAGGAGACATAAACTTCTGGGGGCTTGTCCCAGCACATTCCACTCTAATTTACAAGCTCGGAACACTACCTCCAGGAAGACTGTGTTGTCCTAGTAACAAGATTTGAGAACGTAATAATGCTGCCGCCTTTTGGCTGCTTCCCACAACAGTAGCTTTAAACCCAGTGCCAATGGTTGCTTATATAGTCACAAGGACTGCAGGGCTGTAAAAGACACAGGCCCTCAAAAAATGCCCTGGGGTATGGAATTGGCAAGAAAATTCAACACATGAGTAACTTTTCAAGAAGTCAATAAGAGGAGGGAAGTTGTACTCACTCTTTAAAAAAAAAGGAAAAGAAAAAAAAAGGACATGCCTAAAGCTCAGTATAAGGAATTATTAGCCACATGCAAATTCAAATTCAAAAAGGTTTCAGGTGACACCAGTCATGACCATCAGCAAAAAGTCTACAAACTCTAAATGCTGAAGGGGTTTTAGAGAATTGTGTACATTCTACCTGCTGGTGGGATGTAAAGTGGTAACAGCACTAACGCATACTGAATGGAGCTGCTTGAAAAGGTAAAAATTGAGTTACCATATGATGCGGCAGGGCACCTTTTGGGCCTATAACCTAAGACCACCAAAATCGGAAATACAGAGGCAGGCAAATGTGCACTGCAACAATACTGAAATACCCAAGACATGGAAGCAAAAAATGGTCCATAAACAGGTGAATGGACAAAGAAGAAGTGGTATATGGACAGAATGGAAGAGTAGCCTCGGGAAAAAAATGAACAATGCCGTTTTCAGAACTACAGTTGAGACTAGAAATAGTCATATAAGGGTAAGTTAGTCAAAAGGGTATGACAAATATCCTATGATATCATTTATACATGTTATCCTAAGATTGCTACCAATGAACATATTTCCACAAAAAAAGACACTCACAGACTTATCAAATAAACTAATGGTTAGCCAAAATGAAAGGTGGGAGGATGGGTAAATTAGGACTATGGGGTTAACATACATATACTAATGTATGTTAAATGTATATAAACATATAACATATGAACTATATAAAATATATAATCACCAAACCTTTAAAATATACATTCTGTAATCACATACATGATAACAGGTTCCGAAGATGAACAGATATATGTATGAATCATTGAGCAGATTCTGTACAGCCAATCAAAACACTCTAATCAAATTTACTCCGATAAGAAATAGAAATTAAATTTAAAAAGCAAACATAAGTTAGGAGACATAAACTTCTGGGGGCTTGTCCCAGCACATTCCACTCTAATTTACAACCTTGGAAAACTACCTCCAGGAAGACTCTGTTGCCCTAGTAAGAAGAGTGGAGAACGTAATAATGCTGCCGCCTTGTGGCTGTTTCCCACAACAGCAGCTTTAAACCCAGTGCCAAAGGTTGCTTAATAGTCACAAGGACTCAAGGGCTCTAAATGACACCTGCATTCAAAAAATGCCCTGGGGTAGGGAATAGGCAAAAAAATTCAACACATGAGAAACTTTTCAAGAAGTCAATAAGAGGAGGGAAGTTGTACTCACTCTTTAAAACAAAAGGAAAAGAAAAAAATGACATGCCTAAAGCTCAGTATAAGGAATTATTAGCCACATGCAAATTCAAATTCAAAAAGGTTTCAGGTAACACCAGTCATGACCATCATCAAAAAGTCTACAAACTATAAATGCTGAAGGGGTTTTAGAGGAATGTGTACCTTCTAGCTGCTGGTGGGATGTAAAGAAGTAATACCACTAATGCAAACTGAATGGAGCTGCTTCAAAAGGTAAAAATTGAGTTACCATACGATGCGGCAGGGCACCTTTTGGGCCTATAACCTAAGACCACCAGAATCGGAAAGACAGAGGCAGGCAAATGTGCACTGCAACAATACTGAAATAGCCAAGACATGGAAGCAAAAAAAGGTCCATAAACAGATGAATGGACAAAGACGAAGTGGGATACGTACCAAATGGAATAGTAGCCTCGGGAAAAAAATGAACAATGCCGTTTTCAGGACTACAGTTGAGCCTAGAAATAATCATATAAGGTTAAGTAAGTCAAAAGGGTATGACAAATATCCTAGGACATCATTTATACATGTTATCCTAAGATTGCTACCAATGAACATATTTCCACAGAAAAAGACACTCACAGACTTATCAAATAAACTAATTGCTAGCCAAAATGAAAGGTGGGAGGATGGGTAAATTAGGACTATGGGGTTAAAATACATATACTAATGTATGTTAAATGTATATAAACATATAACATATGAAATATATAAATTATATAATCACCAATACCTTTAAAATATACATTCTGTAATCACATACATGCTAACAGGTTCGAAGATGAACAGACATATGTATGAATCATTGAGCAGATTCTGTACAGCCAGAAAACCACAACACTCTAATCAAATTTACTCCGATAAGAAATAGAAATTAAATTTAAAAAGCAAACATAAGTTAGGAGACATAAACTTCTGGGGGCTTGTCCCAGCATATTGCACTCTAATTTACAAGCTCAGAACACTACCTCCAGGAAGACTCTGTTCTCCTAGTAACAAGACTTGAGAACGCAATACTGCTGCCGCCTTGTGGCTGCTTCCCACAACAGCACTTTAAACCCAGTGCCAATGATTGCTTATATAGTCACAAGGACTGCAGGGCTGTAAATGACACAAGCCCTCAAAATATGCCCTGGGGTAGGGAATTGGCAAGAACATTCAACACATGAGAAATTTCCAAGAAGTCAATAAGAGGAGGGAAGTTGTACTCACTCTTTAAAAAAAAAAGGAAAAGAAAAAAAAGGACATGCCTAAAGCTTAGTATAAGGAATTATTAGCCACATACAAATTCAAATTCAAAAAGGTTTCAGCTCACACCAGTCATTACCATCAGCAAAATGTCTACAAACTATAAATGCTGAAGGGGTTTTAGAGATCTGTGTACCTTCTAGCTGCTGGTGGGATGTAAAGTGGAAACAGCACTAACGCAAACTGAATCGAGCTGCTTGAAAAGGTAAAAATTGAGCTACCAAATGATGCGGCAGGGCACCTTTTGGGCCTATAACCTAAGAACACCAAAATTGGAAAGACAGAGGCAGGCAAATATGCACTGCAACAATACTGAAATAGCCAAGATATGGAAGCAAAAAAAAGGTCCATAAACAGATGAATGGACAAAGAAGAAGTGGTATACGGACAGAATGGAATAGTAGCCTCGGGAGAAAAATGAACAATGCCATTTTCAGGACTAGAGTTGAGCCTAGAAATAATCATATAAGGTTAAGTAAGTCAAAAGGGTATGACAAATATCCTATGACATCATTTATACATGTTATCCTAAGATTGCTACCAATGAACATATTTCCACAGAAAAAGACACTCACAGACTTATCATATAAACTAATGGTTAGCCAAAATGAAAGGTGGGAGGATGGGTAAATTAGGACTATGGGGTTAACATACATATACTAATGTATGTTAAATGTATATAAACATATAACATATAAATGATATGAATTATATATTCACCAATACCTTCAAAATATACATTCTGTAATCACATACATGGTAACAGGATCCGAAGATGAACAGACATATGTATGAATCATTGAGCAGATTCTGTACAGCCAGACAATCAAAACACTCTAATCAAATTTACTCCGATAAGAAATAGAAATTAAATTTAAAAAACAAACATAAGTTAGGAGACATAAACTTTTGGGGGCTTGTCCCAGCACATTGCACTCTAATTTACAAGCTCGGAACACTACCTCCAGGAAGACTGTGTTGTCCTAGTAACAAGACTTGAGAACGTAATAATGCTGCCGCCTTGTGGCTGCTTCCCACAACAGTAGCTTTAAACCCAGTGCCAATGGTTGCTTATATAGTCACAAGGACTGCAGGGCTGTAAAAGACACAGGCCCTCAAAAAATACCCTGGTGTAGGGAATTGGCAAGAAAATTCAACACATGAGAAATTTTCAAGAAGTCAATAAGAGTACGGAAGTTGTACTCACTCTTTAAAAAAAAGGAAAAGAAAAAAAGGACATGCCTAAAGCTCAGCATAAGGAATTATTAGCCACATGCGTATCCAACCTCCAAAAAGGTTTCAGCTCACACCAGTCATGACCATCAGCAAAAAGTCTACAAACTATAAATGCTGAAGGGGTTTTAGAGAACTGTGTACCTTCTAGCTGCTGTTTGGATGTAAAGTGGTAACAGCAGTAACGCAAACTGAATCGAGCTGCTTGAAAAGGTAAACACTGAGCTACCATATGATGCGGCAGGGCACCTTTTGGGCCTATAACCTAAGACCACCGGATTCGGAAAGACAGAGGCAGGCAAATGTGCACTGCAACAATATTGAAATAGCCAAGACATGGAAGCAAAAAAAAGGTCCATAAACAGATGAATGGACAAAGACGAAATGGTATACGTACCAAATGGAATAGTAGCCTCTGGAAAAAAATGAACAATGCCGTTTTCAGGACTAGAGTTGAGCCTAGAAATAATCATATAAGGTTAAGTAAGTCAAAAGGGTATGACAAATATCCTATGATATCATTTATACATGTTATCCTAAGATTGCTACCAATGAACATATTTCCACAGAAAAAGACACTCACAGACTTATCAAATAAACTAATGGTTAGCCAAAATGAAAGGTGGGGGGATGGGTAAATTAGGACTATGGGGTTAACATACATATACTAATATAAGTTAAATGTATATAAACATATAACATATAAATGATATGAATTATATAATCACCAATACCTTCAAAATATACATTCTGTAATCACATACATGGTAACAGGGTCCGAAGATGAACAGACATATGTATGAATCATTGAACAGATTCTGTACAGCCAGACAATCAAAACACTCTAATCAAATTTACTCCGATAAAAAATACAAATTAAATTTAAAAAACAAACATAAGTAAGGAGACATAAACTTCTGGGGGCTTGTCCCAGCACATTGCACTCTAATTTAAAAGCTCGGAACACTACCTCCAGGAAGACTCTGTTGTCCTAGTAACAAGACTTGAGAACGTAATAATGCTGCCGCCTTGTGGCTGTCTCCAAAAACAGCACCTTTAAACCCAGTGCCAATGGTTGCTTATATAGTCACAAGGACTGTACGGTTGTAAATGACACAGGCACTCAAAAAATGCCCTGGGGTAGGGAATAGGCAAGAAAATTCAACACATAAGAAACTTTTCAAGAAATCAAAAAGAGGAGGGAAGTTGTACTCACTCTTTTTAAAAAAAAGGAAAAGAAAAAATAGGACATGCCTAAAGCTCAGCATAAGGAATTATTAGCCACATGCGTATCCAACCTCCAAAAAGGTTTCAGCTCACACCAGTCATGACCATCAGCAAAATGTCTACAAACTATAAATGCTGAAGGGGTTTTAGAGATCTGTGTACCTTCTAGCTGCTGGTGGGATGTAAAGTGGCAACAGCACTAACGCAAACTGAATGGAGCTGCTTGAAAAGGTAAAAATTGAGCTACCATATGATGCGGCAGGGCACCTTTTGGGCCTATAACCTAAGACCACCAGATTCGGAAAGAGAGAGGCAGGCAAATGTGCATTGCAACAATATTGAAATAGCCAAGACATGGAAGCAAAAAAAAGGTCCATAAACAGATGAATGGAGAAAGACGAAGTGGGATACGTACCAAATGGAATAGTAGCCTCGGGAAAAAAATGAACAATGCCGTTTTCAGGACTACAGTTGAGCCTAGAAATAATCATATAAGGTTAAGTAAGTCAAAAGGGTATGACAAATATCCTAGGACATCATTTATACATGTTATCCTAAGATTGCTACCAATGAACATATTTCCACAGAAAAAGACACTCACAGACTTATCAAATAAACTAATGGCTAGCCAAAATGAAAGGTGGGAGGATGGGTAAATTAGGACTATGGGGTTAAAATACATATACTAATGTATGTTAAATGTATATAAACATATAACATATGAAATATATAAATTATATAATCACCAATACCTTTAAAATATACATTCTGTAATCACATACATGCTAACAGGTTCGAAGATGAACAGACATATGTATGAATCATTGAGCAGATTCTGTACAGCCAGAAAACCACAACACTCTAATCAAATTTACTCCGATAAGAAATAGAAATTAAATTTAAAAAACAAACATAAGTTAGGAGACATAAACTTCTGGGGGCTTGTCCCAGCACATTGCACTCTAATTTACAAGCTCGGAACACTACCTCCAGGAAGACTGTGTTGTCCTAGTAACAAGACTTGAGAACGTAATAATGCTGCCGCCTTGTGGCTGCTTCCCACAACAGTAGCTTTAAACCCAGTGCCAATGGTTGCTTATATAGTCACAAGGACTGCAGGGCTGTAAAAGACACAGGCCCTCAAAAAATGCCCTGGGGTATGGAATTGGCAAGAAAATTCAACACATGAGAAATTTTCAAGAAGTCAATAAGAGGAGGGAAGTTGTAGTCACTCTTTAAAAAAAAAGGAAAAGAAAAAAAGGACATGCCTAAAGCTCAGCATAAGGAATTATTAGCCACATGCGTATCCAACCTCCAAAAAGGTTTCAGCTCACACCAGTCATGACCATCAGCAAAAAGTCTACAAACTATAAATGCTGAAGGGGTTTTAGAGAACTGTGTACCTTCTAGCTGCTGGTGGGATGTAAAGTGGTAACAGCAGTAACGCAAACTGAATCGAGCTGCTTGAAAAGGTAAACATTGAGCTACCATATGATGCGGCAGGGCACATTTTGGGCCTATAACCTAAGACAACTGGATTCGGAAAGACAGAGGCAGGCAAATGTGCACTGCAACAATATTGAAATAGCCAAGACATGGAAGCAAAAAAAAGGTCCATAAACAGATGAATGGACAAAGACGAAATGGTACACGTACCAAATGGAATAGAAGCCTCTGGAAAAAAATGAACAATGCCGTTTTCAGGACTAGAGTTGAGCCTAGAAATAATCATATAAGGTTAAGTAAGTCAAAAGGGTATGACAAATATCCTATGATATCATTAATACATGTTATCCTAAGATTGCTACCAATGAACATATTTCCACAGAAAAAGACACTCACAGACTTATCAAATAAACTAATGGTTAGCCAAAATGAAAGGTGGGAGGATGGGTAAATTAGGACAATGGGGTTAACATACATATACTAATGTATGTTAAATGTATATAAACATATCACATATAAACTATATGCATTATATCATCACCAATAGCTTCAAAAATATACATTCTGTAATCACGTACATGGTAGCAGGATCCGAAGATGAACAGACATATGTATGAATCATTGAGCAGATTCTGTACAGCCAGACAATCAAAACACTCTAAGCAAACTGACTCTGATAAGAAATAGAAATTAAATTTAAAAAGCAAACATAAGTTAGGAGACATAAACTTCTGGGGGCTTGTCCCAGCACATTCCACTCTAATTTACAACCTTGGAAAACTACCTCCAGGAAGACTCTGTTGCCCTAGTAACAAGAGTTGAGAACGTAATAATGCTGCCACCTTGTGGCTGTTTCCCACAACAGCAGCTTTAAACCCAGTGCCAAAGGTTGCTTAATAGTCACAAGGACTGCAGGGCTCTAAATGACACCGGTCCTCAAAGAATGCCCTGGAGTAGGGAATAGGCAAAAAAATTCAACACATGAGTAAATTTTCAAGAAGTCAATAAGAGGAGGGAAGTTGTACTCACTCTTTAAAAAAAAAAGGAAAAGAATAAAAAAGGACATGCCTAAAGCTCAGTATAAGGAATTATTAGCCACATGCAAATTCAAATTCAAAAAGGTTTCAGGTGACACCAGTCATGACCATCAGCAAAAAGTCTACAAACTATAAATGCTGAAGGGGTTTTAGAGCATTGTGTACCTTCTAGCTGCTGGTGGGATGTAAAGTGGAAACAGCACTAACGCAAAATGAATCGAGCTGCTTGAAAAGGTAAAAATTGAGCTACCAAATGATGGGGCAGGGCACCTTTTGGGCCTATAACCTAAGACCACCAAAATTGGAAAGACAGAGGCAGGCAAATATGCACTGCAACAATACTGAAATAGCCAAGATATGGAAGCAAAAAAAAGGTCCATAAACAGATGAATGGACAAAGAAGAAGTGGTATACGGACAGAATGGAATAGTAGCCTCGGGAGAAAAATGAACAATGCTGTTTTCAGGACTACAGTTGAGCCTAGAAAAAATCATATAAGGTTAAGTAAGTCAAAAGGGTATGACAAATATCCTATGATATAATTTATACAAGTTTTCTTAAGATTGCTACCAATGAACATATTTCCACAGAAAAAGACACTCACAGACTTATCAAATAAACTAATGGTTAGCCAAAATGAAAGGTGGGGGGATGGGTAAGTTAGGACTATGGGGTTAACATACATATACTAATGTAAGTTAAATGTATATAAACATATAACATATAAACGATATGAATTATATAATCACCAATACCTTCAAAATATATATTCTGTGATCACATACATGGTAACAGGATCCGAAGATGAACAGACATATGTATGAATCATTGAACAGATTCTGTACAGCCAGACAATCAAAACACTCTAATCAAATTTACTCCGATAAAAAATACAAATTAAATTTAAAAAACAAACATAAGTAAGGAGACATAAACTTCTGGGGGCTTGTCCCAGCACATTCCACTCTAATTTACAACCTTGGAAAACTACCTCCAGGAAGACTCTGTTGCCCTAGTAACAAGAGTTGAGAACGTAATAATGCTGCCGCCTTGTGGCTGTCTCCAAAAACAGCACCTTTAAACCCAGTGCCAATGGTTGCTTATATAGTCACAAGGACTGTACGGTTGTAAATGACACAGGCACTCAAAAAATGCCCTGGGGTAGGGAATAGGCAAGAAAATTCAACACATAAGAAACTTTTCAAGAAATCAATAAGAGGAGGGAAGTTGTACTCACTCTTTAAAAAAAAAGGAAAAGAAAAAAAAAGGACATGCCTAAAGCTCAGTATAAGGAATTATTAGCCACATGCAAATTCAAATTCAAAAAGGTTTCAGGTGACACCAGTCATGACCATCAGCAAAAAGTCTACAAACTCTAAATGCTGAAGGGGTTTTAGAGAATTGTGTACATTCTACCTGCTGGTGGGATGTAAAGTGGTAACAGCACTAACGCATACTGAATGGAGCTGCTTGAAAAGGTAAAAATTGAGTTACCATATGATGCGGCAGGGCACCTTTTGGGCCTATAACCTAAGACCACCAAAATCGGAAATACAGAGGCAGGCAAATGTGCACTGCAACAATACTGAAATACCCAAGACATGGAAGCAAAAAATGGTCCATAAACAGGTGAATGGACAAAGAAGAAGTGGTATATGGACAGAATGGAAGAGTAGCCTCGGGAAAAAAATGAACAATGCCGTTTTCAGAACTACAGTTGAGACTAGAAATAGTCATATAAGGGTAAGTTAGTCAAAAGGGTATGACAAATATCCTATGATATCATTTATACATGTTATCCTAAGATTGCTACCAATGAACATATTTCCACAAAAAAAGACACTCACAGACTTATCAAATAAACTAATGGTTAGCCAAAATGAAAGGTGGGAGGATGGGTAAATTAGGACTATGGGGTTAACATACATATACTAATGTATGTTAAATGTATATAAACATATAACATATGAACTATATAAAATATATAATCACCAAACCTTTAAAATATACATTCTGTAATCACATACATGATAACAGGTTCCGAAGATGAACAGATATATGTATGAATCATTGAGCAGATTCTGTACAGCCAATCAAAACACTCTAATCAAATTTACTCCGATAAGAAATAGAAATTAAATTTAAAAAGCAAACATAAGTTAGGAGACATAAACTTCTGGGGGCTTGTCCCAGCATATTCCACTCTAATTTACAACCTTGGAAAACTACCTCCAGGAAGACTCTGTTGCCCTAGTAAGAAGAGTGGAGAACGTAATAATGCTGCCGCCTTGTGGCTGTTTCCCACAACAGCAGCTTTAAACCCAGTGCCAAAGGTTGCTTAATAGTCACAAGGACTCAAGGGCTCTAAATGACACCTGCATTCAAAAAATGCCCTGGGGTAGGGAATAGGCAAAAAAATTCAACACATGAGAAACTTTTCAAGAAGTCAATAAGAGGAGGGAAGTTGTACTCACTCTTTAAAACAAAAGGAAAAGAAAAAAATGACATGCCTAAAGCTCAGTATAAGGAATTATTAGCCACATGCAAATTCAAATTCAAAAAGGTTTCAGGTAACACCAGTCATGACCATCATCAAAAAGTCTACAAACTATAAATGCTGAAGGGGTTTTAGAGGAATGTGTACCTTCTAGCTGCTGGTGGGATGTAAAGAAGTAATACCACTAATGCAAACTGAATGGAGCTGCTTCAAAAGGTAAAAATTGAGTTACCATACGATGCGGCAGGGCACCTTTTGGGCCTATAACCTAAGACCACCAGAATCGGAAAGACAGAGGCAGGCAAATGTGCACTGCAACAATACTGAAATAGCCAAGACATGGAAGCAAAAAAAGGTCCATAAACAGATGAATGGACAAAGACGAAGTGGGATACGTACCAAATGGAATAGTAGCCTCGGGAAAAAAATGAACAATGCCGTTTTCAGGACTACAGTTGAGCCTAGAAATAATCATATAAGGTTAAGTAAGTCAAAAGGGTATGACAAATATCCTAGGACATCATTTATACATGTTATCCTAAGATTGCTACCAATGAACATATTTCCACAGAAAAAGACACTCACAGACTTATCAAATAAACTAATTGCTAGCCAAAATGAAAGGTGGGAGGATGGGTAAATTAGGACTATGGGGTTAAAATACATATACTAATGTATGTTAAATGTATATAAACATATAACATATGAAATATATAAATTATATAATCACCAATACCTTTAAAATATACATTCTGTAATCACATACATGCTAACAGGTTCGAAGATGAACAGACATATGTATGAATCATTGAGCAGATTCTGTACAGCCAGAAAACCACAACACTCTAATCAAATTTACTCCGATAAGAAATAGAAATTAAATTTAAAAAGCAAACATAAGTTAGGAGACATAAACTTCTGGGGGCTTGTCCAAGCATATTGCACTCTAATTTACAAGCTCAGAACACTACCTCCAGGAAGACTCTGTTCTCCTAGTAACAAGACTTGAGAACGCAATACTGCTGCCGCCTTGTGGCTGCTTCCCACAACAGCACTTTAAACCCAGTGCCAATGATTGCTTATATAGTCACAAGGACTGCAGGGCTGTAAATGACACAAGCCCTCAAAATATGCCCTGGGGTAGGGAATTGGCAAGAACATTCAACACATGAGAAATTTCCAAGAAGTCAATAAGAGGAGGGAAGTTGTACTCACTCTTTAAAAAAAAAAGGAAAAGAAAAAAAAGGACATGCCTAAAGCTTAGTATAAGGAATTATTAGCCACATACAAATTCAAATTCAAAAAGGTTTCAGCTCACACCAGTCATTATCATCAGCAAAATGTCTACAAACTATAAATGCTGAAGGGGTTTTAGAGATCTGTGTACCTTCTAGCTGCTGGTGGGATGTAAAGTGGAAACAGCACTAACGCAAACTGAATCGAGCTGCTTGAAAAGGTAAAAATTGAGCTACCAAATGATGCGGCAGGGCACCTTTTGGGCCTATAACCTAAGAACACCAAAATTGGAAAGACAGAGGCAGGCAAATATGCACTGCAACAATACTGAAATAGCCAAGATATGGAAGCAAAAAAAAGGTCCATAAACAGATGAATGGACAAAGAAGAAGTGGTATACGGACAGAATGGAATAGTAGCCTCGGGAGAAAAATGAACAATGCCATTTTCAGGACTAGAGTTGAGCCTAGAAATAATCATATAAGGTTAAGTAAGTCAAAAGGGTATGACAAATATCCTATGACATCATTTATACATGTTATCCTAAGATTGCTACCAATGAACATATTTCCACAGAAAAAGACACTCACAGACTTATCATATAAACTAATGGTTAGCCAAAATGAAAGGTGGGAGGATGGGTAAATTAGGACTATGGGGTTAACATACATATACTAATGTATGTTAAATGTATATAAACATATAACATATAAATGATATGAATTATATATTCACCAATACCTTCAAAATATACATTCTGTAATCACATACATGGTAACAGGATCCGAAGATGAACAGACATATGTATGAATCATTGAGCAGATTCTGTACAGCCAGACAATCAAAACACTCTAATCAAATTTACTCCGATAAGAAATAGAAATTAAATTTAAAAAACAAACATAAGTTAGGAGACATAAACTTTTGGGGGCTTGTCCCAGCACATTGCACTCTAATTTACAAGCTCGGAACACTACCTCCAGGAAGACTGTGTTGTCCTAGTAACAAGACTTGAGAACGTAATAATGCTGCCGCCTTGTGGCTGCTTCCCACAACAGTAGCTTTAAACCCAGTGCCAATGGTTGCTTATATAGTCACAAGGACTGCAGGGCTGTAAAAGACACAGGCCCTCAAAAAATACCCTGGTGTAGGGAATTGGCAAGAAAATTCAACACATGAGAAATTTTCAAGAAGTCAATAAGAGTACGGAAGTTGTACTCACTCTTTAAAAAAAAGGAAAAGAAAAAAAGGACATGCCTAAAGCTCAGCATAAGGAATTATTAGCCACATGCGTATCCAACCTCCAAAAAGGTTTCAGCTCACACCAGTCATGACCATCAGCAAAAAGTCTACAAACTATAAATGCTGAAGGGGTTTTAGAGAACTGTGTACCTTCTAGCTGCTGTTTGGATGTAAAGTGGTAACAGCAGTAACGCAAACTGAATCGAGCTGCTTGAAAAGGTAAACACTGAGCTACCATATGATGCGGCAGGGCACCTTTTGGGCCTATAACCTAAGACCACCGGATTCGGAAAGACAGAGGCAGGCAAATGTGCACTGCAACAATATTGAAATAGCCAAGACATGGAAGCAAAAAAAAGGTCCATAAACAGATGAATGGACAAAGACGAAATGGTATACGTACCAAATGGAATAGTAGCCTCTGGAAAAAAATGAACAATGCCGTTTTCAGGACTAGAGTTGAGCCTAGAAATAATCATATAAGGTTAAGTAAGTCAAAAGGGTATGACAAATATCCTATGATATCATTTATACATGTTATCCTAAGATTGCTACCAATGAACATATTTCCACAGAAAAAGACACTCACAGACTTATCAAATAAACTAATGGTTAGCCAAAATGAAAGGTGGGGGGATGGGTAAATTAGGACTATGGGGTTAACATACATATACTAATATAAGTTAAATGTATATAAACATATAACATATAAATGATATGAATTATATAATCACCAATACCTTCAAAATATACATTCTGTAATCACATACATGGTAACAGGATCCGAAGATGAACAGACATATGTATGAATCATTGAACAGATTCTGTACAGCCAGACAATCAAAACACTCTAATCAAATTTACTCCGATAAAAAATACAAATTAAATTTAAAAAACAAACATAAGTAAGGAGACATAAACTTCTGGGGGCTTGTCCCAGCACATTGCACTCTAATTTAAAAGCTCGGAACACTACCTCCAGGAAGACTCTGTTGTCCTAGTAACAAGACTTGAGAACGTAATAATGCTGCCGCCTTGTGGCTGTCTCCAAAAACAGCACCTTTAAACCCAGTGCCAATGGTTGCTTATATAGTCACAAGGACTGTACGGTTGTAAATGACACAGGCACTCAAAAAATGCCCTGGGGTAGGGAATAGGCAAGAAAATTCAACACATAAGAAACTTTTCAAGAAATCAATAAGAGGCGGGAAGTTGTACTCACTCTTTTTAAAAAAAAGGAAAAGAAAAAATAGGACATGCCTAAAGCTCAGCATAAGGAATTATTAGCCACATGCGTATCCAACCTCCAAAAAGGTTTCAGCTCACACCAGTCATGACCATCAGCAAAATGTCTACAAACTATAAATGCTGAAGGGGTTTTAGAGATCTGTGTACCTTCTAGCTGCTGGTGGGATGTAAAGTGGCAACAGCACTAACGCAAACTGAATGGAGCTGCTTGAAAAGGTAAAAATTGAGCTACCATATGATGCGGCAGGGCACCTTTTGGGCCTATAACCTAAGACCACCAGATTCGGAAAGAGAGAGGCAGGCAAATGTGCATTGCAACAATATTGAAATAGCCAAGACATGGAAGCAAAAAAAAGGTCCATAAACAGATGAATGGAGAAAGACGAAGTGGGATACGTACCAAATGGAATAGTAGCCTCGGGAAAAAAATGAACAATGCCGTTTTCAGGACTACAGTTGAGCCTAGAAATAATCATATAAGGTTAAGTAAGTCAAAAGGGTATGACAAATATCCTAGGACATCATTTATACATGTTATCCTAAGATTGCTACCAATGAACATATTTCCACAGAAAAAGACACTCACAGACTTATCAAATAAACTAATGGCTAGCCAAAATGAAAGGTGGGAGGATGGGTAAATTAGGACTATGGGGTTAACATACATATACTAATGTATGTTAAATGTATATAAACATATAACATATGAACTATATAAATTATATAATCACCAATACCTTTACAATATACATTCTGTAATCACAGACATGCTAACAGGTTCGAAGATGAACAGACATATGTATGAATCATTGAGCAGATTCTGTACAGCCAGAAAACCACAACACTCTAATCAAATTTACTCCGATAAGAAATAGAAATTAAATTTAAAAAACAAACATAAGTTAGGAGACATAAACTTCTGGGGGCTTGTCCCAGCACATTGCACTCTAATTTACAAGCTCGGAACACTACCTCCAGGAAGACTGTGTTGTCCTAGTAACAAGACTTGAGAACGTAATAATGCTGCCGCCTTGTGGCTGCTTCCCACAACAGTAGCTTTAAACCCAGTGCCAATGGTTGCTTATATAGTCACAAGGACTGCAGGGCTGTAAAAGACACAGGCCCTCAAAAAATGCCCTGGGGTATGGAATTGGCAAGAAAATTCAACACATGAGAAATTTTCAAGAAGTCAATAAGAGGAGGGAAGTTGTAGTCACTCTTTAAAAAAAAAGGAAAAGAAAAAAAGGACATGCCTAAAGCTCAGCATAAGGAATTATTAGCCACATGCGTATCCAACCTCCAAAAAGGTTTCAGCTCACACCAGTCATGACCATCAGCAAAAAGTCTACAAACTATAAATGCTGAAGGGGTTTTAGAGAACTGTGTACCTTCTAGCTGCTGGTGGGATGTAAAGTGGTAACAGCAGTAACGCAAACTGAATCGAGCTGCTTGAAAAGGTAAACATTGAGCTACCATATGATGCGGCAGGGCACATTTTGGGCCTATAACCTAAGACAACTGGATTCGGAAAGACAGAGGCAGGCAAATGTGCACTGCAACAATATTGAAATAGCCAAGACATGGAAGCAAAAAAAAGGTCCATAAACAGATGAATGGACAAAGACGAAATGGTACACGTACCAAATGGAATAGAAGCCTCTGGAAAAAAATGAACAATGCCGTTTTCAGGACTAGAGTTGAGCCTAGAAATAATCATATAAGGTTAAGTAAGTCAAAAGGGTATGACAAATATCCTATGATATCATTAATACATGTTATCCTAAGATTGCTACCAATGAACATATTTCCACAGAAAAAGACACTCACAGACTTATCAAATAAACTAATGGTTAGCCAAAATGAAAGGTGGGAGGATGGGTAAATTAGGACAATGGGGTTAACATACATATACTAATGTATGTTAAATGTATATAAACATATCACATATAAACTATATGCATTATATCATCACCAATAGCTTCAAAAATATACATTCTGTAATCACGTACATGGTAGCAGGATCCGAAGATGAACAGACATATGTATGAATCATTGAGCAGATTCTGTACAGCCAGACAATCAAAACACTCTAAGCAAACTGACTCTGATAAGAAATAGAAATTAAATTTAAAAAGCAAACATAAGTTAGGAGACATAAACTTCTGGGGGCTTGTCCCAGCACATTCCACTCTAATTTACAACCTTGGAAAACTACCTCCAGGAAGACTCTGTTGCCCTAGTAACAAGAGTTGAGAACGTAATAATGCTGCCACCTTGTGGCTGTTTCCCACAACAGCAGCTTTAAACCCAGTGCCAAAGGTTGCTTAATAGTCACAAGGACTGCAGGGCTCTAAATGACACCGGTCCTCAAAGAATGCCCTGGAGTAGGGAATAGGCAAAAAAATTCAACACATGAGTAAATTTTCAAGAAGTCAATAAGAGGAGGGAAGTTGTACTCACTCTTTAAAAAAAAAAGGAAAAGAATAAAAAAGGACATGCCTAAAGCTCAGTATAAGGAATTATTAGCCACATGCAAATTCAAATTCAAAAAGGTTTCAGGTGACACCAGTCATGACCATCAGCAAAAAGTCTACAAACTATAAATGCTGAAGGGGTTTTAGAGCATTGTGTACCTTCTAGCTGCTGGTGGGATGTAAAGTGGAAACAGCACTAACGCAAAATGAATCGAGCTGCTTGAAAAGGTAAAAATTGAGCTACCAAATGATGGGGCAGGGCACCTTTTGGGCCTATAACCTAAGACCACCAAAATTGGAAAGACAGAGGCAGGCAAATATGCACTGCAACAATACTGAAATAGCCAAGATATGGAAGCAAAAAAAAGGTCCATAAACAGATGAATGGACAAAGAAGAAGTGGTATACGGACAGAATGGAATAGTAGCCTCGGGAGAAAAATGAACAATGCTGTTTTCAGGACTACAGTTGAGCCTAGAAAAAATCATATAAGGTTAAGTAAGTCAAAAGGGTATGACAAATATCCTACGATATCATTTATACAAGTTTTCTTAAGATTGCTACCAATGAACATATTTCCACAGAAAAAGACACTCACAGACTTATCAAATAAACTAATGGTTAGCCAAAATGAAAGGTGGGGGGATGGGTAAGTTAGGACTATGGGGTTAACATACATATACTAATGTAAGTTAAATGTATATAAACATATAACATATAAACGATATGAATTATATAATCACCAATACCTTCAAAATATATATTCTGTGATCACATACATGGTAACAGGATCCGAAGATGAACAGACATATGTATGAATCATTGAACAGATTCTGTACAGCCAGACAATCAAAACACTCTAATCAAATTTACTCCGATAAAAAATACAAATTAAATTTAAAAAACAAACATAAGTTAGGAGACATAAACTTCTGGGGGCTTGTCCCAGCACATTGCACTCTAATTTAAAAGCTCGGAACACTACCTCCAGGAAGACTGTGTTGTCCTAGTAACAAGACTTGAGAACGTAATAATGCTGCTGCCTTGTGGCTGCTTCCCACAACAGTAGCTTTAAACCCAGTGCCAATGGTTGCTTATATAGTCACAAGGACTGCAGGGCTGTAAAAGACACAGGCCCTCAAAAAATGCCCTGGGGTATGGAATTGGCAAGAAAATTCAACACATGAGAAATTTTCAAGAAGTCAATAAGAGGAGGGAAGTTGTAGTCACTCTTTAAAAAAAAAGGAAAAGAAAAAAAGGACATGCCTAAAGCTCAGCATAAGGAATTATTAGCCACATGCGTATCCAACCTCCAAAAAGGTTTCAGCTCACACCAGTCATGACCATCAGCAAAAAGTCTACAAACTATAAATGCTGAAGGGGTTTTAGAGAACTGTGTACCTTCTAGCTGCTGGTGGGATGTAAAGTGGTAACAGCAGTAACGCAAACTGAATCGAGCTGCTTGAAAAGGTAAACATTGAGCTACCATATGATGCGGCAGGGCACATTTTGGGCCTATAACCTAAGACAACTGGATTCGGAAAGACAGAGGCAGGCAAATGTGCACTGCAACAATATTGAAATAGCCAAGACATGGAAGCAAAAAAAAGGTCCATAAACAGATGAATGGACAAAGACGAAATGGTACACGTACCAAATGGAATAGAAGCCTCTGGAAAAAAATGAACAATGCCGTTTTCAGGACTAGAGATGAGCCTAGAAATAATCATATAAGGTTAAGTAAGTCAAAAGGGTATGACAAATATCCTATGATATCATTAATACATGTTATCCTAAGATTGCTACCAATGAACATATTTCCACAGAAAAAGACACTCACAGACTTATCAAATAAACTAATGGTTAGCCAAAATGAAAGGTGGGAGGATGGGTAAATTAGGACAATGGGGTTAACATACATATACTAATGTATGTTAAATGTATATAAACATATCACATATAAACTATATGCATTATATCATCACCAATAGCTTCAAAAATATACATTCTGTAATCACGTACATGGTAGCAGGATCCGAAGATGAACAGACATATGTATGAATCATTGAACAGATTCTGTACAGCCAGACAATCAAAACACTCTAAGCAAATTGACTCTGATAAGAAATAGAAATTATATTTAAAAAGCAAACATAAGTTAGGAGACATAAACTTCTGGGGGCTTGTCCCAGCACATTGCACTCTAATTTAAAAGCTCGGAACACTACCTCCAGGAAGACTCTGTTGTCCTAGTAACAAGACTTGAGAACGTAATAATGCTGCCGCCTTGTGGCTGTCTCCAAAAACAGCACCTTTAAACCCAGTGCCAATGGTTGCTTATATAGTCACAAGGACTGCACGGTTGTAAATGACACAGGCACTCAAAAAATGCCCTGGGGTAGGGAATAGGCAAGAAAATTCAACACATAAGAAACTTTTCAAGAAATCAATAAGAGGAGGGAAGTTGTACTCACTCTTTTTAAAAAAAAGGAAAAGAAAAAATAGGACATGCCTAAAGCTCAGCATAAGGAATTATTAGCCACATGCGTATCCAACCTCCAAAAAGGTTTCAGCTCACACCAGTCATGACCATCAGCAAAAAGTCTACAAACTATAAATGCTGAAGGGGTTTTAGAGAAGTGTGTACCTTCTAGCTGCTGGTGGGATATAAAGTCGTAACAGCACTAATGCAAACTGAATCGAGCTGCTTGAAAACGTAAAAATTGAGCTACCATATGATGCGGCAGGGCACCTTTTGGGCCTATAACCTAAGACCACCAGAATCGGAAAGACAGAGGCAGGCAAATGTGCACTGCAACAATACTGAAATAGCAAAGACATGGAAGCAAAAAAAAGGTCCATAAACAGGTGAATGGACAAAGAAGAAGTGGTATATGGACAGAATGGAAGAGTAGCCTCGGGAAAAAAATGAACAATGCCGTTTTCAGGACTAGAGTTGAGACTAGAAATAATCATATAAGGTTAAGTAAGACAAAAGGGTATTACAAATATCCTATGATATTATTTATACAAGTTTTCCTAAG
This sequence comes from Balaenoptera physalus, assembly GCF_965194825.1. Classification (NCBI taxonomy): domain Eukaryota; kingdom Metazoa; phylum Chordata; class Mammalia; order Artiodactyla; family Balaenopteridae; genus Balaenoptera; species Balaenoptera physalus. The sequence goes on from NW_028125736.1 coordinate 117,717, forward strand.
ATTGCTACCAATGAACATATTTCCACAGAAAAAGACACTCACAGACTTATCAAATAAACTACTGGTTAGCCAAAATGAAAGGTGGGAGGATGGGTAAATTAGGACTATGGGGTTAACATACATATACTAATGTAAGTTAAATGTATATAAACATATAACATATAAATGATATGAATTATATATTCACCAATACCTTCAAAATATACATTCTGTAATCACATACATGGTAACAGGATCCGAAGATGAACAGACATATGTGTGAATCATTGAGCAGATTCTGTACAGCCAGACAATCAAAACACTCTAATCAAATTTACTCCGATAAGAAAGACAAATTAAATTTAAAAAACAAACATAAGTAAGGAGACATAAACTTCTGGGGGCTTGTCCCAGCACATTGCACTCTAATTTACAAGCTCGGAACACTACCTCCAGGAAGACTCTGTTGTCCTAGTAACAAGACTTGAGAACGTAATAATGCTGCCGCCTTGTGGCTGCTTCCCACAACAGTAGCTTTAAACCCAGTGCCAATGGTTGCTTATATAGTCACAAGGACTGCAGGGCTGTAAAAGACACAGGCCCTCAAAAAATGCCCTGGGGTATGGAATTGGCAAGAAAATTCAACACATGAGAAATTTTCAAGAAGTCAATAAGAGGAGGGAAGTTGTAGTCACTCTTTAAAAAAAAAGGAAAAGAAAAAAAGGACATGCCTAAAGCTCAGCATAAGGAATTATTAGCCACATGCGTATCCAACCTCCAAAAAGGTTTCAGCTCACACCAGTCATGACCATCAGCAAAAAGTCTACAAACTATAAATGCTGAAGGGGTTTTAGAGAACTGTGTACCTTCTAGCTGCTGGTGGGATGTAAAGTGGTAACAGCAGTAACGCAAACTGAATCGAGCTGCTTGAAAAGGTAAACATTGAGCTACCATATGATGCGGCAGGGCACATTTTGGGCCTATAACCTAAGACAACTGGATTCGGAAAGACAGAGGCAGGCAAATGTGCACTGCAACAATATTGAAATAGCCAAGACATGGAAGCAAAAAAAAGGTCCATAAACAGATGAATGGACAAAGACGAAATGGTACACGTACCAAATGGAATAGAAGCCTCTGGAAAAAAATGAACAATGCCGTTTTCAGGACTAGAGTTGAGCCTAGAAATAATCATATAAGGTTAAGTAAGTCAAAAGGGTATGACAAATATCCTATGATATCATTAATACATGTTATCCTAAGATTGCTACCAATGAACATATTTCCACAGAAAAAGACACTCACAGACTTATCAAATAAACTAATGGTTAGCCAAAATGAAAGGTGGGAGGATGGGTAAATTAGGACAATGGGGTTAACATACATATACTAATGTATGTTAAATGTATATAAACATATCACATATAAACTATATGCATTATATCATCACCAATAGCTTCAAAAATATACATTCTGTAATCACGTACATGGTAGCAGGATCCGAAGATGAACAGACATATGTATGAATCATTGAGCAGATTCTGTACAGCCAGACAATCAAAACACTCTAAGCAAACTGACTCTGATAAGAAATAGAAATTAAATTTAAAAAGCAAACATAAGTTAGGAGACATAAACTTCTGGGGGCTTGTCCCAGCACATTCCACTCTAATTTACAACCTTGGAAAACTACCTCCAGGAAGACTCTGTTGCCCTAGTAACAAGAGTTGAGAACGTAATAATGCTGCCACCTTGTGGCTGTTTCCCACAACAGCAGCTTTAAACCCAGTGCCAAAGGTTGCTTAATAGTCACAAGGACTGCAGGGCTCTAAATGACACCGGTCCTCAAAGAATGCCCTGGAGTAGGGAATAGGCAAAAAAATTCAACACATGAGTAAATTTTCAAGAAGTCAATAAGAGGAGGGAAGTTGTACTCACTCTTTAAAAAAAAAAGGAAAAGAATAAAAAAGGACATGCCTAAAGCTCAGTATAAGGAATTATTAGCCACATGCAAATTCAAATTCAAAAAGGTTTCAGGTGACACCAGTCATGACCATCAGCAAAAAGTCTACAAACTATAAATGCTGAAGGGGTTTTAGAGCATTGTGTACCTTCTAGCTGCTGGTGGGATGTAAAGTGGAAACAGCACTAACGCAAAATGAATCGAGCTGCTTGAAAAGGTAAAAATTGAGCTACCAAATGATGGGGCAGGGCACCTTTTGGGCCTATAACCTAAGACCACCAAAATTGGAAAGACAGAGGCAGGCAAATATGCACTGCAACAATACTGAAATAGCCAAGATATGGAAGCAAAAAAAAGGTCCATAAACAGATGAATGGACAAAGAAGAAGTGGTATACGGACAGAATGGAATAGTAGCCTCGGGAGAAAAATGAACAATGCTGTTTTCAGGACTACAGTTGAGCCTAGAAAAAATCATATAAGGTTAAGTAAGTCAAAAGGGTATGACAAATATCCTACGATATCATTTATACAAGTTTTCTTAAGATTGCTACCAATGAACATATTTCCACAGAAAAAGACACTCACAGACTTATCAAATAAACTAATGGTTAGCCAAAATGAAAGGTGGGGGGATGGGTAAGTTAGGACTATGGGGTTAACATACATATACTAATGTAAGTTAAATGTATATAAACATATAACATATAAACGATATGAATTATATAATCACCAATACCTTCAAAATATATATTCTGTGATCACATACATGGTAACAGGATCCGAAGATGAACAGACATATGTATGAATCATTGAACAGATTCTGTACAGCCAGACAATCAAAACACTCTAATCAAATTTACTCCGATAAAAAATACAAATTAAATTTAAAAAACAAACATAAGTTAGGAGACATAAACTTCTGGGGGCTTGTCCCAGCACATTGCACTCTAATTTAAAAGCTCGGAACACTACCTCCAGGAAGACTGTGTTGTCCTAGTAACAAGACTTGAGAACGTAATAATGCTGCTGCCTTGTGGCTGCTTCCCACAACAGTAGCTTTAAACCCAGTGCCAATGGTTGCTTATATAGTCACAAGGACTGCAGGGCTGTAAAAGACACAGGCCCTCAAAAAATGCCCTGGGGTATGGAATTGGCAAGAAAATTCAACACATGAGAAATTTTCAAGAAGTCAATAAGAGGAGGGAAGTTGTAGTCACTCTTTAAAAAAAAAGGAAAAGAAAAAAAGGACATGCCTAAAGCTCAGCATAAGGAATTATTAGCCACATGCGTATCCAACCTCCAAAAAGGTTTCAGCTCACACCAGTCATGACCATCAGCAAAAAGTCTACAAACTATAAATGCTGAAGGGGTTTTAGAGAACTGTGTACCTTCTAGCTGCTGGTGGGATGTAAAGTGGTAACAGCAGTAACGCAAACTGAATCGAGCTGCTTGAAAAGGTAAACATTGAGCTACCATATGATGCGGCAGGGCACATTTTGGGCCTATAACCTAAGACAACTGGATTCGGAAAGACAGAGGCAGGCAAATGTGCACTGCAACAATATTGAAATAGCCAAGACATGGAAGCAAAAAAAAGGTCCATAAACAGATGAATGGACAAAGACGAAATGGTACACGTACCAAATGGAATAGAAGCCTCTGGAAAAAAATGAACAATGCCGTTTTCAGGACTAGAGATGAGCCTAGAAATAATCATATAAGGTTAAGTAAGTCAAAAGGGTATGACAAATATCCTATGATATCATTAATACATGTTATCCTAAGATTGCTACCAATGAACATATTTCCACAGAAAAAGACACTCACAGACTTATCAAATAAACTAATGGTTAGCCAAAATGAAAGGTGGGAGGATGGGTAAATTAGGACAATGGGGTTAACATACATATACTAATGTATGTTAAATGTATATAAACATATCACATATAAACTATATGCATTATATCATCACCAATAGCTTCAAAAATATACATTCTGTAATCACGTACATGGTAGCAGGATCCGAAGATGAACAGACATATGTATGAATCATTGAACAGATTCTGTACAGCCAGACAATCAAAACACTCTAAGCAAATTGACTCTGATAAGAAATAGAAATTATATTTAAAAAGCAAACATAAGTTAGGAGACATAAACTTCTGGGGGCTTGTCCCAGCACATTGCACTCTAATTTAAAAGCTCGGAACACTACCTCCAGGAAGACTCTGTTGTCCTAGTAACAAGACTTGAGAACGTAATAATGCTGCCGCCTTGTGGCTGTCTCCAAAAACAGCACCTTTAAACCCAGTGCCAATGGTTGCTTATATAGTCACAAGGACTGCACGGTTGTAAATGACACAGGCACTCAAAAAATGCCCTGGGGTAGGGAATAGGCAAGAAAATTCAACACATAAGAAACTTTTCAAGAAATCAATAAGAGGAGGGAAGTTGTACTCACTCTTTTTAAAAAAAAGGAAAAGAAAAAATAGGACATGCCTAAAGCTCAGCATAAGGAATTATTAGCCACATGCGTATCCAACCTCCAAAAAGGTTTCAGCTCACACCAGTCATGACCATCAGCAAAAAGTCTACAAACTATAAATGCTGAAGGGGTTTTAGAGAAGTGTGTACCTTCTAGCTGCTGGTGGGATATAAAGTCGTAACAGCACTAATGCAAACTGAATCGAGCTGCTTGAAAACGTAAAAATTGAGCTACCATATGATGCGGCAGGGCACCTTTTGGGCCTATAACCTAAGACCACCAGAATCGGAAAGACAGAGGCAGGCAAATGTGCACTGCAACAATACTGAAATAGCAAAGACATGGAAGCAAAAAAAAGGTCCATAAACAGGTGAATGGACAAAGAAGAAGTGGTATATGGACAGAATGGAAGAGTAGCCTCGGGAAAAAAATGAACAATGCCGTTTTCAGGACTAGAGTTGAGACTAGAAATAATCATATAAGGTTAAGTAAGACAAAAGGGTATTACAAATATCCTATGATATTATTTATACAAGTTTTCCTAAGATTGCTACCAATGAACATATTTCCACAGAAAAAGACACTCACAGACTTATCAAATAAACTACTGGTTAGCCAAAATGAAAGGTGGGAGGATGGGTAAATTAGGACTATGGGGTTAACATACATATACTAATGTAAGTTAAATGTATATAAACATATAACATATAAATGATATGAATTATATATTCACCAATACCTTCAAAATATACATTCTGTAATCACATACATGGTAACAGGATCCGAAGATGAACAGACATATGTGTGAATCATTGAGCAGATTCTGTACAGCCAGACAATCAAAACACTCTAATCAAATTTACTCCGATAAGAAAGACAAATTAAATTTAAAAAACAAACATAAGTAAGGAGACATAAACTTCTGGGGGCTTGTCCCAGCACATTGCACTCTAATTTACAAGCTCGGAACACTACCTCCAGGAAGACTCTGTTGTCCTAGTAACAAGACTTGAGAACGTAATAATGCTGCCGCCTTGTGGCTGTCTCCCAAAACAGCAGCTTTAAACCCAGTGACAATGGTTGCTTATATAGTCACAAGGACTGCAGGGCTGTAAATGACACAGGCCCTCAAAAATTGCCCTGGGGTAGGGAATAGGCAAGAAAATCCAACACATGAGAAATTTTTCAAGAAGTCAATAAGAGGAGGGGAGTTGTACTCACTCTTTAAAAAAAAAAAGGAAAAGAAAAAAAAGGACATGCCTAAAGCTTAGTATAAGGAATTATTAGCCACATACAAATTCAAATTCAAAAAGGTTTCAGCTCACACCAGTCATTACCATCAGCAAAATGTCTACAAACTATAAATGCTGAAGGGGTTTTAGAGATCTGTGTACCTTCTAGCTGCTGGTGGGATGTAAAGTGGCAACAGCACTAACGCAAACTGAATGGAGCTGCTTGAAAAGGTAAAAATTGAGCTACCATATGATGCGGCAGGGCACCTTTTGGGCCTATAACCTAAGACCACCAGATTCGGAAAGAGAGAGGCAGGCAAATTTGCATTGCAACAATATTGAAATAGCCAAGACATGGAAGCAAAAAAAAGGTCCATAAACAGATGAATGGACAAAGACGAAATGGTACACGTACCAAATGGAATAGAAGCCTCTGGAAAAAAATGAACAATGCCGTTTTCAGGACTAGAGATGAGCCTAGAAATAATCATATAAGGTTAAGTAAGTCAAAAGGGTATGACAAATATCCTATGATATCATTAATACATGTTATCCTAAGATTGCTACCAATGAACATATTTCCACAGAAAAAGACACTCACAGACTTATCAAATAAACTAATGGTTAGCCAAAATGAAAGGTGGGAGGATGGGTAAATTAGGACAATGGGGTTAACATACATATACTAATGTATGTTAAATGTATATAAACATATCACATATAAACTATATGCATTATATCATCACCAATAGCTTCAAAAATATACATTCTGTAATCACGTACATGGTAGCAGGATCCGAAGATGAACAGACATATGTATGAATCATTGAGCAGATTCTGTACAGCCAGACAATCAAAACACTCTAAGCAAATTGACTCTGATAAGAAATAGAAATTAAATTTAAAAAGCAAACATAAGTTAGGAGACATAAACTTCTGGGGGCTTGTCCCAGCACATTCCACTCTAATTTACAACCTTGGAAAACTACCTCCAGGAAGACTCTGTTGCCCTAGTAACAAGAGTTGAGAACGTAATAATGCTGCCGCCTTGTGGCTGTCTCCAAAAACAGCACCTTTAAACCCAGTGCCAATGGTTGCTTATATAGTCACAAGGACTGTACGGTTGTAAATGACACAGGCACTCAAAAAATGCCCTGGGGTAGGGAATAGGCAAGAAAATTCAACACATAAGAAACTTTTCAAGAAATCAATAAGAGGAGGGAAGTTGTACTCACTCTTTAAAAAAAAAGGAAAAGAAAAAAAAAGGACATGCCTAAAGCTCAGTATAAGGAATTATTAGCCACATGCAAATTCAAATTCAAAAAGGTTTCAGGTGACACCAGTCATGACCATCAGCAAAAAGTCTACAAACTCTAAATGCTGAAGGGGTTTTAGAGAATTGTGTACATTCTACCTGCTGGTGGGATGTAAAGTGGTAACAGCACTAACGCATACTGAATGGAGCTGCTTGAAAAGGTAAAAATTGAGTTACCATATGATGCGGCAGGGCACCTTTTGGGCCTATAACCTAAGACCACCAAAATCGGAAATACAGAGGCAGGCAAATGTGCACTGCAACAATACTGAAATACCCAAGACATGGAAGCAAAAAATGGTCCATAAACAGGTGAATGGACAAAGAAGAAGTGGTATATGGACAGAATGGAAGAGTAGCCTCGGGAAAAAAATGAACAATGCCGTTTTCAGAACTACAGTTGAGACTAGAAATAGTCATATAAGGGTAAGTTAGTCAAAAGGGTATGACAAATATCCTATGATATCATTTATACATGTTATCCTAAGATTGCTACCAATGAACATATTTCCACAAAAAAAGACACTCACAGACTTATCAAATAAACTAATGGTTAGCCAAAATGAAAGGTGGGAGGATGGGTAAATTAGGACTATGGGGTTAACATACATATACTAATGTATGTTAAATGTATATAAACATATAACATATGAACTATATAAAATATATAATCACCAAACCTTTAAAATATACATTCTGTAATCACATACATGATAACAGGTTCCGAAGATGAACAGATATATGTATGAATCATTGAGCAGATTCTGTACAGCCAATCAAAACACTCTAATCAAATTTACTCCGATAAGAAATAGAAATTAAATTTAAAAAGCAAACATAAGTTAGGAGACATAAACTTCTGGGGGCTTGTCCCAGCACATTCCACTCTAATTTACAACCTTGGAAAACTACCTCCAGGAAGACTCTGTTGCCCTAGTAAGAAGAGTGGAGAACGTAATAATGCTGCCGCCTTGTGGCTGTTTCCCACAACAGCAGCTTTAAACCCAGTGCCAAAGGTTGCTTAATAGTCACAAGGACTCAAGGGCTCTAAATGACACCTGCATTCAAAAAATGCCCTGGGGTAGGGAATAGGCAAAAAAATTCAACACATGAGAAACTTTTCAAGAAGTCAATAAGAGGAGGGAAGTTGTACTCACTCTTTAAAACAAAAGGAAAAGAAAAAAATGACATGCCTAAAGCTCAGTATAAGGAATTATTAGCCACATGCAAATTCAAATTCAAAAAGGTTTCAGGTAACACCAGTCATGACCATCATCAAAAAGTCTACAAACTATAAATGCTGAAGGGGTTTTAGAGGAATGTGTACCTTCTAGCTGCTGGTGGGATGTAAAGAAGTAATACCACTAATGCAAACTGAATGGAGCTGCTTCAAAAGGTAAAAATTGAGTTACCATACGATGCGGCAGGGCACCTTTTGGGCCTATAACCTAAGACCACCAGAATCGGAAAGACAGAGGCAGGCAAATGTGCACTGCAACAATACTGAAATAGCCAAGACATGGAAGCAAAAAAAGGTCCATAAACAGATGAATGGACAAAGACGAAGTGGGATACGTACCAAATGGAATAGTAGCCTCGGGAAAAAAATGAACAATGCCGTTTTCAGGACTACAGTTGAGCCTAGAAATAATCATATAAGGTTAAGTAAGTCAAAAGGGTATGACAAATATCCTAGGACATCATTTATACATGTTATCCTAAGATTGCTACCAATGAACATATTTCCACAGAAAAAGACACTCACAGACTTATCAAATAAACTAATTGCTAGCCAAAATGAAAGGTGGGAGGATGGGTAAATTAGGACTATGGGGTTAAAATACATATACTAATGTATGTTAAATGTATATAAACATATAACATATGAAATATATAAATTATATAATCACCAATACCTTTAAAATATACATTCTGTAATCACATACATGCTAACAGGTTCGAAGATGAACAGACATATGTATGAATCATTGAGCAGATTCTGTACAGCCAAAAAACCACAACACTCTAATCAAATTTACTCCGATAAGAAATAGAAATTAAATTTAAAAAGCAAACATAAGTTAGGAGACATAAACTTCTGGGGGCTTGTCCCAGCATATTGCACTCTAATTTACAAGCTCAGAACACTACCTCCAGGAAGACTCTGTTCTCCTAGTAACAAGACTTGAGAACGCAATACTGCTGCCGCCTTGTGGCTGCTTCCCACAACAGCACTTTAAACCCAGTGCCAATGATTGCTTATATAGTCACAAGGACTGCAGGGCTGTAAATGACACAAGCCCTCAAACTATGCCCTGGGGTAGGGAATTGGCAAGAACATTCAACACATGAGAAATTTCCAAGAAGTCAATAAGAGGAGGGAAGTTGTACTCACTCTTTAAAAAAAAAAGGAAAAGAAAAAAAAGGACATGCCTAAAGCTTAGTATAAGGAATTATTAGCCACATACAAATTCAAATTCAAAAAGGTTTCAGCTCACACCAGTCATTACCATCAGCAAAATGTCTACAAACTATAAATGCTGAAGGGGTTTTAGAGATCTGTGTACCTTCTAGCTGCTGGTGGGATGTAAAGTGGAAACAGCACTAACGCAAACTGAATCGAGCTGCTTGAAAAGGTAAAAATTGAGCTACCAAATGATGGGGCAGGGCACCTTTTGGGCCTATAACCTAAGAACACCAAAATTGGAAAGACAGAGGCAGGCAAATATGCACTGCAACAATACTGAAATAGCCAAGATATGGAAGTAAAAAAAAGGTCCATAAACAGATGAATGGACAAAGAAGAAGTGGTATACGGACAGAATGGAATAGTAGCCTCGGGAGAAAAATGAACAATGCCATTTTCAGGACTAGAGTTGAGCCTAGAAATAATCATATAAGGTTAAGTAAGTCAAAAGGGTATGACAAATATCCTATGACATCATTTATACATGTTATCCTAAGATTGCTACCAATGAACATATTTCCACAGAAAAAGACACTCACAGACTTATCATATAAACTAATGGTTAGCCAAAATGAAAGGTGGGAGGATGGGTAAATTAGGACTATGGGGTTAACATACATATACTAATGTATGTTAAATGTATATAAACATATAACATATAAATGATATGAATTATATATTCACCAATACCTTCAAAATATACATTCTGTAATCACATACATGGTAACAGGATCCGAAGATGAACAGACATATGTATGAATCATTGAGCAGATTCTGTACAGCCAGACAATCAAAACACTCTAATCAAATTTACTCCGATAAGAAATAGAAATTAAATTTAAAAAACAAACATAAGTTAGGAGACATAAACTTTTGGGGGCTTGTCCCAGCACATTGCACTCTAATTTACAAGCTCGGAACACTACCTCCAGGAAGACTGTGTTGTCCTAGTAACAAGACTTGAGAACGTAATAATGCTGCCGCCTTGTGGCTGCTTCCCACAACAGTAGCTTTAAACCCAGTGCCAATGGTTGCTTATATAGTCACAAGGACTGCAGGGCTGTAAAAGACACAGGCCCTCAAAAAATACCCTGGTGTAGGGAATTGGCAAGAAAATTCAACACATGAGAAATTTTCAAGAAGTCAATAAGAGTACGGAAGTTGTACTCACTCTTTAAAAAAAAGGAAAAGAAAAAAAGGACATGCCTAAAGCTCAGCATAAGGAATTATTAGCCACATGCGTATCCAACCTCCAAAAAGGTTTCAGCTCACACCAGTCATGACCATCAGCAAAAAGTCTACAAACTATAAATGCTGAAGGGGTTTTAGAGAACTGTGTACCTTCTAGCTGCTGTTTGGATGTAAAGTGGTAACAGCAGTAACGCAAACTGAATCGAGCTGCTTGAAAAGGTAAACACTGAGCTACCATATGATGCGGCAGGGCACCTTTTGGGCCTATAACCTAAGACCACCGGATTCGGAAAGACAGAGGCAGGCAAATGTGCACTGCAACAATATTGAAATAGCCAAGACATGGAAGCAAAAAAAAGGTCCATAAACAGATGAATGGACAAAGACGAAATGGTATACGTACCAAATGGAATAGTAGCCTCTGGAAAAAAATGAACAATGCCGTTTTCAGGACTAGAGTTGAGCCTAGAAATAATCATATAAGGTTAAGTAAGTCAAAAGGGTATGACAAATATCCTATGATATCATTTATACATGTTATCCTAAGATTGCTACCAATGAACATATTTCCACAGAAAAAGACACTCACAGACTTATCAAATAAACTAATGGTTAGCCAAAATGAAAGGTGGGGGGATGGGTAAATTAGGACTATGGGGTTAACATACATATACTAATATAAGTTAAATGTATATAAACATATAACATATAAATGATATGAATTATATAATCACCAATACCTTCAAAATATACATTCTGTAATCACATACATGGTAACAGGGTCCGAAGATGAACAGACATATGTATGAATCATTGAACAGATTCTGTACAGCCAGACAATCAAAACACTCTAATCAAATTTACTCCGATAAAAAATACAAATTAAATTTAAAAAACAAACATAAGTAAGGAGACATAAACTTCTGGGGGCTTGTCCCAGCACATTGCACTCTAATTTAAAAGCTCGGAACACTACCTCCAGGAAGACTCTGTTGTCCTAGTAACAAGACTTGAGAACGTAATAATGCTGCCGCCTTGTGGCTGTCTCCAAAAACAGCACCTTTAAACCCAGTGCCAATGGTTGCTTATATAGTCACAAGGACTGTACGGTTGTAAATGACACAGGCACTCAAAAAATGCCCTGGGGTAGGGAATAGGCAAGAAAATTCAACACATAAGAAACTTTTCAAGAAATCAAAAAGAGGAGGGAAGTTGTACTCACTCTTTTTAAAAAAAAGGAAAAGAAAAAATAGGACATGCCTAAAGCTCAGCATAAGGAATTATTAGCCACATGCGTATCCAACCTCCAAAAAGGTTTCAGCTCACACCAGTCATGACCATCAGCAAAATGTCTACAAACTATAAATGCTGAAGGGGTTTTAGAGATCTGTGTACCTTCTAGCTGCTGGTGGGATGTAAAGTGGCAACAGCACTAACGCAAACTGAATGGAGCTGCTTGAAAAGGTAAAAATTGAGCTACCATATGATGCGGCAGGGCACCTTTTGGGCCTATAACCTAAGACCACCAGATTCGGAAAGAGAGAGGCAGGCAAATGTGCATTGCAACAATATTGAAATAGCCAAGACATGGAAGCAAAAAAAAGGTCCATAAACAGATGAATGGAGAAAGACGAAGTGGGATACGTACCAAATGGAATAGTAGCCTCGGGAAAAAAATGAACAATGCCGTTTTCAGGACTACAGTTGAGCCTAGAAATAATCATATAAGGTTAAGTAAGTCAAAAGGGTATGACAAATATCCTAGGACATCATTTATACATGTTATCCTAAGATTGCTACCAATGAACATATTTCCACAGAAAAAGACACTCACAGACTTATCAAATAAACTAATGGCTAGCCAAAATGAAAGGTGGGAGGATGGGTAAATTAGGACTATGGGGTTAAAATACATATACTAATGTATGTTAAATGTATATAAACATATAACATATGAAATATATAAATTATATAATCACCAATACCTTTAAAATATACATTCTGTAATCACATACATGCTAACAGGTTCGAAGATGAACAGACATATGTATGAATCATTGAGCAGATTCTGTACAGCCAGAAAACCACAACACTCTAATCAAATTTACTCCGATAAGAAATAGAAATTAAATTTAAAAAACAAACATAAGTTAGGAGACATAAACTTCTGGGGGCTTGTCCCAGCACATTGCACTCTAATTTACAAGCTCGGAACACTACCTCCAGGAAGACTGTGTTGTCCTAGTAACAAGACTTGAGAACGTAATAATGCTGCCGCCTTGTGGCTGCTTCCCACAACAGTAGCTTTAAACCCAGTGCCAATGGTTGCTTATATAGTCACAAGGACTGCAGGGCTGTAAAAGACACAGGCCCTCAAAAAATGCCCTGGGGTATGGAATTGGCAAGAAAATTCAACACATGAGAAATTTTCAAGAAGTCAATAAGAGTACGGAAGTTGTAGTCACTCTTTAAAAAAAAAGGAAAAGAAAAAAAGGACATGCCTAAAGCTCAGCATAAGGAATTATTAGCCACATGCGTATCCAACCTCCAAAAAGGTTTCAGCTCACACCAGTCATGACCATCAGCAAAAAGTCTACAAACTATAAATGCTGAAGGGGTTTTAGAGAACTGTGTACCTTCTAGCTGCTGGTGGGATGTAAAGTGGTAACAGCAGTAACGCAAACTGAATCGAGCTGCTTGAAAAGGTAAACATTGAGCTACCATATGATGCGGCAGGGCACATTTTGGGCCTATAACCTAAGACAACTGGATTCGGAAAGACAGAGGCAGGCAAATGTGCACTGCAACAATATTGAAATAGCCAAGACATGGAAGCAAAAAAAAGGTCCATAAACAGATGAATGGACAAAGACGAAATGGTACACGTACCAAATGGAATAGAAGCCTCTGGAAAAAAATGAACAATGCCGTTTTCAGGACTAGAGTTGAGCCTAGAAATAATCATATAAGGTTAAGTAAGTCAAAAGGGTATGACAAATATCCTATGATATCATTAATACATGTTATCCTAAGATTGCTACCAATGAACATATTTCCACAGAAAAAGACACTCACAGACTTATCAAATAAACTAATGGTTAGCCAAAATGAAAGGTGGGAGGATGGGTAAATTAGGACAATGGGGTTAACATACATATACTAATGTATGTTAAATGTATATAAACATATCACATATAAACTATATGCATTATATCATCACCAATAGCTTCAAAAATATACATTCTGTAATCACGTACATGGTAGCAGGATCCGAAGATGAACAGACATATGTATGAATCATTGAGCAGATTCTGTACAGCCAGACAATCAAAACACTCTAAGCAAACTGACTCTGATAAGAAATAGAAATTAAATTTAAAAAGCAAACATAAGTTAGGAGACATAAACTTCTGGGGGCTTGTCCCAGCACATTCCACTCTAATTTACAACCTTGGAAAACTACCTCCAGGAAGACTCTGTTGCCCTAGTAACAAGAGTTGAGAACGTAATAATGCTGCCGCCTTGTGGCTGTCTCCAAAAACAGCACCTTTAAACCCTGTGCCAATGGTTGCTTATATAGTCACAAGGACTGTACGGTTGTAAATGACACAGGCACTCAAAAAATGCCCTGGGGTAGGGAATAGGCAAGAAAATTCAACACATAAGAAACTTTTCAAGAAATCAATAAGAGGAGGGAAGTTGTACTCACTCTTTTTAAAAAAAAGGAAAAGAAAAAATAGGACATGCCTAAAGCTCAGCATAAGGAATTATTAGCCACATGCATATCCAACCTCCAAAAAGGTTTCAGCTCACACCAGTCATGACCATCAGCAAAAAGTCTACAAACTATAAATGCTGAAGGGGTTTTAGAGAAGTGTGTACCTTCTAGCTGCTGGTGGGATATAAAGTCGTAACATCACTAATGCAAACTGAATCGAGCTGCTTGAAAACGTAAAAATTGAGCTACCATATGATGCGGCAGGGCACCTTTTCGGCCTATAACCTAAGACCACCAGAATCGGAAAGACAGAGGCAGACAAATGTGCACTGCAACAATACTGAAATAGCCAAGATATGGAAGCAAAAAAAAGGTCCATAAACAGATGAATGGACAAAGAAGAAGTGGTATACGGACAGAATGGAATAGTAGCCTCGGGAGAAAAATGAACAATGCTGTTTTCAGGACTACAGTTGAGCCTAGAAAAAATCATATAAGGTTAAGTAAGTCAAAAGGGTATGACAAATATCCTATGATATCATTTATACAAGTTTTCTTAAGATTGCTACCAATGAACATATTTCCACAGAAAAAGACACTCACAGACTTATCAAATAAACTAATGGTTAGCCAAAATGAAAGGTGGGGGGATGGGTAAGTTAGGACTATGTGGTTAACATACATATACTAATGTAAGTTAAATGTATATAAACATATAACATATAAACGATATGAATTATATAATCACCAATACCTTCAAAATATATATTCTGTGATCACATACATGGTAACAGGATCCGAAGATGAACAGACATATGTATGAATCATTTAGCAGATTCTGTACAGCCAGACAATCAAAACACTCTAATCAAATTTACTCCGATAAGAAATAGAAATTAAATTTAAAAAAAAACATAAGTTAGGAGACATAAACTTCTGGGGGCTTGTCCCAGCATATTGCACTCTAATTTACAAGCTCAGAACACTACCTCCAGGAAGACTCTGTTCTCCTAGTAACAAGACTTGAGAACGCAATAATGCTGCCGCCTTGTGGCTGCTTCCCACAACAGCACTTTAAACCCAGTGCCAATGATTGCTTATATAGTCACAAGGACTGCAGGGCTGTAAATGACACAAGCCCTCAAAATATGCCCTGGGGTAGGGAATTGGCAAGAACATTCAACACATGAGAAATTTCCAAGAAGTCAATAAGAGGAGGGAAGTTGTACTCACTCTTTAAAAAAAAAAGGAAAAGAAAAAAAAGGACATGCCTAAAGCTTAGTATAAGGAATTATGAGCCACATACAAATTCAAATTCAAAAAGGTTTCAGCTCACACCAGTCATGACCATCAGCAAAAAGTCTACAAACTATAAATGCTGAAGGGGTTTTAGAGAAGTGTGTACCTTCTAGCTGCTGGTGGGATATAAAGTCGTAACAGCACTAATGCAAACTGAATCGAGCTGCTTGAAAACGTAAAAATTGAGCTACCATATGATGCGGCAGGGCACCTTCTGGGCCTATAACCTAAGACCACCAGAATCGGAAAGACAGAGGCAGGCAAATGTGCACTGCAACAATACTGAAATAGCAAAGACATGGAAGCAAAAAAAAGGTCCATAAACAGATGAATGGACAAAGAAGAAGTGGTATATGGACAGAATGGAAGAGTAGCCTCGGGAAAAAAATGAACAATGCCGTTTTCAGGACTAGAGTTGAGACTAGAAATAATCATATAAGGTTAAGTAAGACAAAAGGGTATTACAAATATCCTATGATATTATTTATACAAGTTTTCCTAAGATTGCTACCAATGAACATATTTCCACAGAAAAAGACACTCACAGACTTATCAAATAAACTACTGGTTAGCCAAAATGAAAGGTGGGAGGATGAGTAAATTAGGACTATGGGGTTAACATACATATACTAATGTAAGTTAAATGTATATAAACATATAACATATAAATGATATGAATTATATATTCACCAATACCTTCAAAATATACATTCTGTAATCACATACATGGTAACAGGATCCGAAGATGAACAGACATATGTGTGAATCATTGAGCAGATTCTGTACAGCCAGACAATCAAAACACTCTAATCAAATTTACTCCGATAAGAAAGACAAATTAAATTTAAAAAACAAACATAAGTAAGGAGACATAAACTTCTGGGGGCTTGTCCCAGCACATTGCACTCTAATTTACAAGCTCGGAACACTACCTCCAGGAAGACTGTGTTGTCCTAGTAACAAGACTTGAGAACGTAATAATGCTGCCGCCTTGTGGCTGTCTCCCAAAACAGCAGCTTTAAACCCAGTGACAATGGTTGCTTATATAGTCACAAGGACTGCAGGGCTGTAAATGACACAGGCCCTCAAAAATTGCCCTGGGGTAGGGAATAGGCAAGAAAATCCAACACATGAGAAATTTTTCAAGAAGTCAATAAGAGGAGGGGAGTTGTACTCACTCTTTAAAAAAAAAAAGGAAAAGAAAAAAAAGGACATGCCTAAAGCTTAGTATAAGGAATTATTAGCCACATACAAATTCAAATTCAAAAAGGTTTCAGCTCACACCAGTCATTACCATCAGCAAAATGTCTACAAACTATAAATGCTGAAGGGGTTTTAGAGATCTGTGTACCTTCTAGCTGCTGGTGGGATGTAAAGTGGCAACAGCACTAACGCAAACTGAATGGAGCTGCTTGAAAAGGTAAAAATTGAGCTACCATATGATGCGGCAGGGCACCTTTTGGGCCTATAACCTAAGACCACCAGATTCGGAAAGAGAGAGGCAGGCAAATGTGCATTGCAACAATATTGAAATAGCCAAGACATGGAAGCAAAAAAAAGGTCCATAAACAGATGAATGGACAAAGACGAAATGGTACACGTACCAAATGGAATAGAAGCCTCTGGAAAAAAATGAACAATGCCGTTTTCAGGACTAGAGATGAGCCTAGAAATAATCATATAAGGTTAAGTAAGTCAAAAGGGTATGACAAATATCCTATGATATCATTAATACATGTTATCCTAAGATTGCTACCAATGAACATATTTCCACAGAAAAAGACACTCACAGACTTATCAAATAAACTAATGGTTAGCCAAAATGAAAGGTGGGAGGATGGGTAAATTAGGACAATGGGGTTAACATACATATACTAATGTATGTTAAATGTATATAAACATATCACATATAAACTATATGCATTATATCATCACCAATAGCTTCAAAAATATACATTCTGTAATCACGTACATGGTAGCAGGATCCGAAGATGAACAGACATATGTATGAATCATTGAGCAGATTCTGTACAGCCAGACAATCAAAACACTCTAAGCAAATTGACTCTGATAAGAAATAGAAATTAAATTTAAAAAGCAAACATAAGTTAGGAGACATAAACTTCTGGGGGCTTGTCCCAGCACATTCCACTCTAATTTACAACCTTGGAAAACTACCTCCAGGAAGACTCTGTTGCCCTAGTAACAAGAGTTGAGAACGTAATAATGCTGCCGCCTTGTGGCTGTCTCCAAAAACAGCACCTTTAAACCCAGTGCCAATGGTTGCTTATATAGTCACAAGGACTGTACGGTTGTAAATGACACAGGCACTCAAAAAATGCCCTGGGGTAGGGAATAGGCAAGAAAATTCAACACATAAGAAACTTTTCAAGAAATCAATAAGAGGAGGGAAGTTGTACTCACTCTTTTTAAAAAAAAGGAAAAGAAAAAATAGGACATGCCTAAAGCTCAGCATAAGGAATTATTAGCCACATGCATATCCAACCTCCAAAAAGGTTTCAGCTCACACCAGTCATGACCATCAGCAAAAAGTCTACAAACTATAAATGCTGAAGGGGTTTTAGAGAAGTGTGTACCTTCTAGCTGCTGGTGGGATATAAAGTCGTAACATCACTAATGCAAACTGAATCGAGCTGCTTGAAAACGTAAAAATTGAGCTACCATATGATGCGGCAGGGCACCTTTTCGGCCTATAACCTAAGACCACCAGAATCGGAAAGACAGAGGCAGACAAATGTGCACTGCAACAATACTGAAATAGCCAAGATATGGAAGCAAAAAAAAGGTCCATAAACAGATGAATGGACAAAGAAGAAGTGGTATACGGACAGAATGGAATAGTAGCCTCGGGAGAAAAATGAACAATGCTGTTTTCAGGACTACAGTTGAGCCTAGAAAAAATCATATAAGGTTAAGTAAGTCAAAAGGGTATGACAAATATCCTATGATATCATTTATACAAGTTTTCTTAAGATTGCTACCAATGAACATATTTCCACAGAAAAAGACACTCACAGACTTATCAAATAAACTAATGGTTAGCCAAAATGAAAGGTGGGGGGATGGGTAAGTTAGGACTATGGGGTTAACATACATATACTAATGTAAGTTAAATGTATATAAACATATAACATATAAACGATATGAATTATATAATCACCAATACCTTCAAAATATATATTCTGTGATCACATACATGGTAACAGGATCCGAAGATGAACAGACATATGTATGAATCATTGAACAGATTCTGTACAGCCAGACAATCAAAACACTCTAATCAAATTTACTCCGATAAAAAATACAAATTAAATTTAAAAAACAAACATAAGTAAGGAGACATAAACTTCTGGGGGCTTGTCCCAGCACATTGCACTCTAATTTAAAAGCTCGGAACACTACCTCCAGGAAGACTCTGTTGTCCTAGTAACAAGACTTGAGAACGTAATAATGCTGCCGCCTTGTGGCTGTCTCCAAAACAGCACCTTTAAACCCAGTGCCAATGGTTGCTTATACAGTCACAAGGACTGCACGGTTGTAAATGACACAGGCACTCAAAAAATGCCCTGGGGTAGGGAATAGGCAAGAAAATTCAACACATAAGAAACTTTTCAAGAAATCAATAAGAGGAGGGAAGTTGTACTCACTCTTTTTAAAAAAAAGGAAAAGAAAAAATAGGACATGCCTAAAGCTCAGCATAAGGAATTATTAGCCACATGCGTATCCAACCTCCAAAAAGGTTTCAGCTCACACCAGTCATGACCATCAGCAAAAAGTCTACAAACTATAAATGCTGAAGGGGTTTTAGAGAAGTGTGTACCTTCTAGCTGCTGGTGGGATATAAAGTCGTAACAGCACTAATGCAAACTGAATCGAGCTGCTTGAAAACGTAAAAATTGAGCTACCATATGATGCGGCAGGGCACCTTTTGGGCCTATAACCTAAGACCACCAGAATCGGAAAGACAGAGGCAGGCAAATGTGCACTGCAACAATACTGAAATAGCAAAGACATGGTAGCAAAAAAAAGGTCCATAAACAGGTGAATGGACAAAGAAGAAGTGGTATATGGACAGAATGGAAGAGTAGCCTCGGGAAAAAAATGAACAATGCCGTTTTCAGGACTAGAGTTGAGACTAGAAATAATCATATAAGGTTAAGTAAGACAAAAGGGTATTACAAATATCCTATGATATTATTTATACAAGTTTTCCTAAGATTGCTACCAATGAACATATTTCCACAGAAAAAGACACTCACAGACTTATCAAATAAACTACTGGTTAGCCAAAATGAAAGGTGGGAGGATGGGTAAATTAGGACTATGGGGTTAACATACATATACTAATGTAAGTTAAATGTATATAAACATATAACATATAAATGATATGAATTATATATTCACCAATACCTTCAAAATATACATTCTGTAATCACATACATGGTAACAGGATCCGAAGATGAACAGACATATGTGTGAATCATTGAGCAGATTCTGTACAGCCAGACAATCAAAACACTCTAATCAAATTTACTCCGATAAGAAAGACAAATTAAATTTAAAAAACAAACATAAGTAAGGAGACATAAACTTCTGGGGGCTTGTCCCAGCACATTGCACTCTAATTTACAAGCTCGGAACACTACCTCCAGGAAGACTCTGTTGTCCTAGTAACAAGACTTGAGAACATAATAATGCTGCCGCCTTGTGGCTGTCTCCCAAAACAGCAGCTTTAAACCCAGTGACAATGGTTGCTTATATAGTCACAAGGACTGCAGGGCTGTAAATGACACAGGCCCTCAAAAATTGCCCTGGGGTAGGGAATAGGCAAGAAAATCCAACACATGAGAAATTTTTCAAGAAGTCAATAAGAGGAGGGGAGTTGTACTCACTCTTTAAAAAAAAAAGGAAAAGAAAAAAAAGGACATGCCTAAAGCTTAGTATAAGGAATTATTAGCCACATACAAATTCAAATTCAAAAAGGTTTCAGCTCACACCAGTCATTACCATCAGCAAAATGTCTACAAACTATAAATGCTGAAGGGGTTTTAGAGATCTGTGTACCTTCTAGCTGCTGGTGGGATGTAAAGTGGCAACAGCACTAACGCAAACTGAATGGAGCTGCTTGAAAAGGTAAAAATTGAGCTACCATATGATGCGGCAGGGCACCTTTTGGGCCTATAACCTAAGACCACCAGATTCGGAAAGAGAGAGGCAGGCAAATGTGCATTGCAACAATATTGAAATAGCCAAGACATGGAAGCAAAAAAAAGGTCCATAAACAGATGAATGGACAAAGACGAAATGGTACACGTACCAAATGGAATAGAAGCCTCTGGAAAAAAATGAACAATGCCGTTTTCAGGACTAGAGATGAGCCTAGAAATAATCATATAAGGTTAAGTAAGTCAAAAGGGTATGACAAATATCCTATGATATCATTAATACATGTTATCCTAAGATTGCTACCAATGAACATATTTCCACAGAAAAAGACACTCACAGACTTATCAAATAAACTAATGGTTAGCCAAAATGAAAGGTGGGAGGATGGGTAAATTAGGACAATGGGGTTAACATACATATACTAATGTATGTTAAATGTATATAAACATATCACATATAAACTATATGCATTATATCATCACCAATAGCTTCAAAAATATACATTCTGTAATCACGTACATGGTAGCAGGATCCGAAGATGAACAGACATATGTATGAATCATTGAGCAGATTCTGTACAGCCAGACAATCAAAACACTCTAAGCAAATTGACTCTGATAAGAAATAGAAATTATATTTAAAAAGCAAACATAAGTTAGGAGACATAAACTTCTGGGGGTTTGTCCCAGCACATTCCACTCTAATTTACAACCTTGGAAAACTACCTCCAGGAAGACTCTGTTGCCCTAGTAACAAGAGTTGAGAACGTAATAATGCTGCCGCCTTGTGGCTGTCTCCAAAAACAGCACCTTTAAACCCAGTGCCAATGGTTGCTTATATAGTCACAAGGACTGTACGGTTGTAAATGACACAGGCACTCAAAAAATGCCCTGGGGTAGGGAATAGGCAAGAAAATTCAACACATAAGAAACTTTTCAAGAAATCAATAAGAGGAGGGAAGTTGTACTCACTCTTTTTAAAAAAAAGGAAAAGAAAAAATAGGACATGCCTAAAGCTCAGCATAAGGAATTATTAGCCACATGCATATCCAACCTCCAAAAAGGTTTCAGCTCACACCAGTCATGACCATCAGCAAAAAGTCTACAAACTATAAATGCTGAAGGGGTTTTAGAGAAGTGTGTACCTTCTAGCTGCTGGTGGGATATAAAGTCGTAACATCACTAATGCAAACTGAATCGAGCTGCTTGAAAACGTAAAAATTGAGCTACCATATGATGCGGCAGGGCACCTTTTCGGCCTATAACCTAAGACCACCAGAATCGGAAAGACAGAGGCAGACAAATGTGCACTGCAACAATACTGAAATAGCCAAGATATGGAAGCAAAAAAAAGGTCCATAAACAGATGAATGGACAAAGAAGAAGTGGTATACGGACAGAATGGAATAGTAGCCTCGGGAGAAAAATGAACAATGCTGTTTTCAGGACTACAGTTGAGCCTAGAAAAAATCATATAAGGTTAAGTAAGTCAAAAGGGTATGACAAATATCCTATGATATCATTTATACAAGTTTTCTTAAGATTGCTACCAATGAACATATTTCCACAGAAAAAGACACTCACAGACTTATCAAATAAACTAATGGTTAGCCAAAATGAAAGGTGGGGGGATGGGTAAGTTAGGACTATGTGGTTAACATACATATACTAATGTAAGTTAAATGTATATAAACATATAACATATAAACGATATGAATTATATAATCACCAATACCTTCAAAATATATATTCTGTGATCACATACATGGTAATAGGATCCGAAGATGAACAGACATATGTATGAATCATTGAGCAGATTCTGTACAGCCAGACAATCAAAACACTCTAATCAAATTTACTCCGATAAGAAATAGAAATTAAATTTAAAAAAAAACATAAGTTAGGAGACATAAACTTCTGGGGGCTTGTCCCAGCATATTGCACTCTAATTTACAAGCTCAGAACACTACCTCCAGGAAGACTCTGTTCTCCTAGTAACAAGACTTGAGAACGCAATAATGCTGCCGCCTTGTGGCTGCTTCCCACAACAGCACTTTAAACCCAGTGCCAATGATTGCTTATATAGTCACAAGGACTGCAGGGCTGTAAATGACACAAGCCCTCAAAATATGCCCTGGGGTAGGGAATTGGCAAGAACATTCAACACATGAGAAATTTCCAAGAAGTCAATAAGAGGAGGGAAGTTGTACTCACTCTTTAAAAAAAAAAGGAAAAGAAAAAAAAGGACATGCCTAAAGCTTAGTATAAGGAATTATGAGCCACATACAAATTCAAATTCAAAAAGGTTTCAGCTCACACCAGTCATTACCATCAGCAAAATGTCTACAAACTATAAATGCTGAAGGGGTTTTAGAGATCTGTGTACCTTCTAGCTGCTGGTGGGATGTAAAGTGGAAACAGCACTAACGCAAACTGAATCGAGCTGCTTGAAAAGGTAAAAATTGAGCTACCAAATGATGGGGCAGGGCACCTTTTGGGCCTATAACCTAAGACCACCAAAATTGGAAAGACAGAGGCAGGCAAATATGCACTGCAACAATACTGAAATAGCCAAGATATGGAAGCAAAAAAAAGGTCCATAAACAGATGAATGGACAAAGAAGAAGTGGTATACGGACAGAATGGAATAGTAGCCTCGGGAGAAAAATGAACAATGCTGTTTTCAGGACTACAGTTGAGCCTAGAAAAAATCATATAAGGTTAAGTAAGTCAAAAGGGTATGACAAATATCCTATGATATCATTTATACAAGTTTTCTTAAGATTGCTACCAATGAACATATTTCCACAGAAAAAGACACTCACAGACTTATCAAATAAACTAATGGTTAGCCAAAATGAAAGGTGGGGGGATGGGTAAGTTAGGACTATGGGGTTAACATACATATACTAATGTAAGTTAAATGTATATAAACATATAACATATAAACGATATGAATTATATAATCACCAATACCTTCAAAATATATATTCTGTGATCACATACATGGTAACAGGATCCGAAGATGAACAGACATATGTATGAATCATTGAACAGATTCTGTACAGCCAGACAATCAAAACACTCTAATCAAATTTACTCCGATAAAAAATACAAATTAAATTTAAAAAACAAACATAAGTAAGGAGACATAAACTTCTGGGGGCTTGTCCCAGCACATTGCACTCTAATTTAAAAGCTCGGAACACTACCTCCAGGAAGACTCTGTTGTCCTAGTAACAAGACTTGAGAACGTAATAATGCTGCCGCCTTGTGGCTGTCTCCAAAAACAGCACCTTTAAACCCAGTGCCAATGGTTGCTTATACAGTCACAAGGACTGCACGGTTGTAAATGACACAGGCACTCAAAAAATGCCCTGGGGTAGGGAATAGGCAAGAAAATTCAACACATAAGAAACTTTTCAAGAAATCAATAAGAGGAGGGAAGTTGTACTCACTCTTTTTAAAAAAAAGGAAAAGAAAAAATAGGACATGCCTAAAGCTCAGCATAAGGAATTATTAGCCACATGCGTATCCAACCTCCAAAAAGGTTTCAGCTCACACCAGTCATGACCATCAGCAAAAAGTCTACAAACTATAAATGCTGAAGGGGTTTTAGAGAAGTGTGTACCTTCTAGCTGCTGGTGGGATATAAAGTCGTAACAGCACTAATGCAAACTGAATCGAGCTGCTTGAAAACGTAAAAATTGAGCTACCATATGATGCGGCAGGGCACCTTTTGGGCCTATAACCTAAGACCACCAGAATCGGAAAGACAGAGGCAGGCAAATGTGCACTGCAACAATACTGAAATAGCAAAGACATGGAAGCAAAAAAAAGGTCCATAAACAGATGAATGGACAAAGAAGAAGTGGTATATGGACAGAATGGAAGAGTAGCCTCGGGAAAAAAATGAACAATGCCGTTTTCAGGACTAGAGTTGAGACTAGAAATAATCATATAAGGTTAAGTAAGACAAAAGGGTATTACAAATATCCTATGATATTATTTATACAAGTTTTCCTAAGATTGCTACCAATGAACATATTTCCACAGAAAAAGACACTCACAGACTTATCAAATAAACTACTGGTTAGCCAAAATGAAAGGTGGGAGGATGAGTAAATTAGGACTATGGGGTTAACATACATATACTAATGTAAGTTAAATGTATATAAACATATAACATATAAATGATATGAATTATATATTCACCAATACCTTCAAAATATACATTCTGTAATCACATACATGGTAACAGGATCCGAAGATGAACAGACATATGTGTGAATCATTGAGCAGATTCTGTACAGCCAGACAATCAAAACACTCTAATCAAATTTACTCCGATAAGAAAGACAAATTAAATTTAAAAAACAAACATAAGTAAGGAGACATAAACTTCTGGGGGCTTGTCCCAGCACATTGCACTCTAATTTACAAGCTCGGAACACTACCTCCAGGAAGACTCTGTTGTCCTAGTAACAAGACTTGAGAACGTAATAATGCTGCCGCCTTGTGGCTGTCTCCCAAAACAGCAGCTTTAAACCCAGTGACAATGGTTGCTTATATAGTCACAAGGACTGCAGGGCTGTAAATGACACAGGCCCTCAAAAATTGCCCTGGGGTAGGGAATAGGCAAGAAAATCCAACACATGAGAAATTTTTCAAGAAGTCAATAAGAGGAGGGGAGTTGTACTCACTCTTTAAAAAAAAAAAGGAAAAGAAAAAAAAGGACATGCCTAAAGCTTAGTATAAGGAATTATTAGCCACATACAAATTCAAATTCAAAAAGGTTTCAGCTCACACCAGTCATTACCATCAGCAAAATGTCTACAAACTATAAATGCTGAAGGGGTTTTAGAGATCTGTGTACCTTCTAGCTGCTGGTGGGATGTAAAGTGGCAACAGCACTAACGCAAACTGAATGGAGCTGCTTGAAAAGGTAAAAATTGAGCTACCATATGATGCGGCAGGGCACCTTTTGGGCCTATAACCTAAGACCACCAGATTCGGAAAGAGAGAGGCAGGCAAATGTGCATTGCAACAATATTGAAATAGCCAAGACATGGAAGCAAAAAAAAGGTCCATAAACAGATGAATGGACAAAGACGAAATGGTACACGTACCAAATGGAATAGAAGCCTCTGGAAAAAAATGAACAATGCCGTTTTCAGGACTAGAGATGAGCCTAGAAATAATCATATAAGGTTAAGTAAGTCAAAAGGGTATGACAAATATCCTATGATATCATTAATACATGTTATCCTAAGATTGCTACCAATGAACATATTTCCACAGAAAAAGACACTCACAGACTTATCAAATAAACTAATGGTTAGCCAAAATGAAAGGTGGGAGGATGGGTAAATTAGGACAATGGGGTTAACATACATATACTAATGTATGTTAAATGTATATAAACATATCACATATAAACTATATGCATTATATCATCACCAATAGCTTCAAAAATATACATTCTGTAATCACGTACATGGTAGCAGGATCCGAAGATGAACAGACATATGTATGAATCATTGAGCAGATTCTGTACAGCCAGACAATCAAAACACTCTAAGCAAATTGACTCTGATAAGAAATAGAAATTAAATTTAAAAAGCAAACATAAGTTAGGAGACATAAACTTCTGGGGGCTTGTCCCAGCACATTCCACTCTAATTTACAACCTTGGAAAACTACCTCCAGGAAGACTCTGTTGCCCTAGTAACAAGAGTTGAGAACGTAATAATGCTGTCGCCTTGTGGCTGTCTCCAAAAACAGCACCTTTAAACCCAGTGCCAATGGTTGCTTATATAGTCACAAGGACTATACGGTTGTAAATGACACAGGCACTCAAAAATGCCCTGGGGTAGGGAATAGGCAAGAAAATTCAACACATAAGAAACTTTTCAAGAAATCAATAAGAGGAGGGAAGTTGTACTCACTCTTTTTAAAAAAAAGGAAAAGAAAAAATAGGACATGCCTAAAGCTCAGCATAAGGAATTATTAGCCACATGCATATCCAACCTCCAAAAAGGTTTCAGCTCACACCAGTCATGACCATCAGCAAAAAGTCTACAAACTATAAATGCTGAAGGGGTTTTAGAGAAGTGTGTACCTTCTAGCTGCTGGTGGGATATAAAGTCGTAACATCACTAATGCAAACTGAATCGAGCTGCTTGAAAACGTAAAAATTGAGCTACCATATGATGCGGCAGGGCACCTTTTCGGCCTATAACCTAAGACCACCAGAATCGGAAAGACAGAGGCAGACAAATGTGCACTGCAACAATACTGAAATAGCCAAGATATGGAAGCAAAAAAAAGGTCCATAAACAGATGAATGGACAAAGAAGAAGTGGTATACGGACAGAATGGAATAGTAGCCTCGGGAGAAAAATGAACAATGCTGTTTTCAGGACTACAGTTGAGCCTAGAAAAAATCATATAAGGTTAAGTAAGTCAAAAGGGTATGACAAATATCCTATGATATCATTTATACAAGTTTTCTTAAGATTGCTACCAATGAACATATTTCCACAGAAAAAGACACTCACAGACTTATCAAATAAACTAATGGTTAGCCAAAATGAAAGGTGGGGGGATGGGTAAGTTAGGACTATGGGGTTAACATACATATACTAATGTAAGTTAAATGTATATAAACATATAACATATAAACGATATGAATTATATAATCACCAATACCTTCAAAATATATATTCTGTGATCACATACATGGTAACAGGATCCGAAGATGAACAGACATATGTATGAATCATTGAACAGATTCTGTACAGCCAGACAATCAAAACACTCTAATCAAATTTACTCCGATAAAAAATACAAATTAAATTTAAAAAACAAACATAAGTAAGGAGACATAAACTTCTGGGGGCTTGTCCCAGCACATTGCACTCTAATTTAAAAGCTCGGAACACTACCTCCAGGAAGACTCTGTTGTCCTAGTAACAAGACTTGAGAACGTAATAATGCTGCCGCCTTGTGGCTGTCTCCAAAACAGCACCTTTAAACCCAGTGCCAATGGTTGCTTATACAGTCACAAGGACTGCACGGTTGTAAATGACACAGGCACTCAAAAAATGCCCTGGGGTAGGGAATAGGCAAGAAAATTCAACACATAAGAAACTTTTCAAGAAATCAATAAGAGGAGGGAAGTTGTACTCACTCTTTTTAAAAAAAAGGAAAAGAAAAAATAGGACATGCCTAAAGCTCAGCATAAGGAATTATTAGCCACATGCGTATCCAACCTCCAAAAAGGTTTCAGCTCACACCAGTCATGACCATCAACAAAAAGTCTACAAACTATAAATGCTGAAGGGGTTTTAGAGAAGTGTGTACCTTCTAGCTGCTGGTGGGATATAAAGTCGTAACAGCACTAATGCAAACTGAATCGAGCTGCTTGAAAACGTAAAAATTGAGCTACCATATGATGCGGCAGGGCACCTTTTGGGCCTATAACCTAAGACCACCAGAATCGGAAAGACAGAGGCAGGCAAATGTGCACTGCAACAATACTGAAATAGCAAAGACATGGTAGCAAAAAAAAGGTCCATAAACAGGTGAATGGACAAAGAAGAAGTGGTATATGGACAGAATGGAAGAGTAGCCTCGGGAAAAAAATGAACAATGCCGTTTTCAGGACTAGAGTTGAGACTAGAAATAATCATATAAGGTTAAGTAAGACAAAAGGGTATTACAAATATCCTATGATATTATTTATACAAGTTTTCCTAAGATTGCTACCAATGAACATATTTCCACAGAAAAAGACACTCACAGACTTATCAAATAAACTACTGGTTAGCCAAAATGAAAGGTGGGAGGATGGGTAAATTAGGACTATGGGGTTAACATACATATACTAATGTAAGTTAAATGTATATAAACATATAACATATAAATGATATGAATTATATATTCACCAATACCTTCAAAATATACATTCTGTAATCACATACATGGTAACAGGATCCGAAGATGAACAGACATATGTGTGAATCATTGAGCAGATTCTGTACAGCCAGACAATCAAAACACTCTAATCAAATTTACTCCGATAAGAAAGACAAATTAAATTTAAAAAACAAACATAAGTAAGGAGACATAAACTTCTG
Organism: Balaenoptera physalus; assembly: GCF_965194825.1. Taxonomy (NCBI): domain Eukaryota; kingdom Metazoa; phylum Chordata; class Mammalia; order Artiodactyla; family Balaenopteridae; genus Balaenoptera; species Balaenoptera physalus. Next base: position 146,695 of record NW_028125736.1, read on the forward strand.
GGGGCTTGTCCCAGCACATTGCACTCTAATTTACAAGCTCGGAACACTACCTCCAGGAAGACTCTGTTGTCCTAGTAACAAGACTTGAGAACGTAATAATGCTGCCGCCTTGTGGCTGTCTCCCAAAACAGCAGCTTTAAACCCAGTGACAATGGTTGCTTATATAGTCACAAGGACTGCAGGGCTGTAAATGACACAGGCCCTCAAAAATTGCCCTGGGGTAGGGAATAGGCAAGAAAATCCAACACATGAGAAATTTTTCAAGAAGTCAATAAGAGGAGGGGAGTTGTACTCACTCTTTAAAAAAAAAAGGAAAAGAAAAAAAAGGACATGCCTAAAGCTTAGTATAAGGAATTATTAGCCACATACAAATTCAAATTCAAAAAGGTTTCAGCTCACACCAGTCATTACCATCAGCAAAATGTCTACAAACTATAAATGCTGAAGGGGTTTTAGAGATCTGTGTACCTTCTAGCTGCTGGTGGGATGTAAAGTGGCAACAGCACTAACGCAAACTGAATGGAGCTGCTTGAAAAGGTAAAAATTGAGCTACCATATGATGCGGCAGGGCACCTTTTGGGCCTATAACCTAAGACCACCAGATTCGGAAAGAGAGAGGCAGGCAAATGTGCATTGCAACAATATTGAAATAGCCAAGACATGGAAGCAAAAAAAAGGTCCATAAACAGATGAATGGACAAAGACGAAATGGTACACGTACCAAATGGAATAGAAGCCTCTGGAAAAAAATGAACAATGCCGTTTTCAGGACTAGAGATGAGCCTAGAAATAATCATATAAGGTTAAGTAAGTCAAAAGGGTATGACAAATATCCTATGATATCATTAATACATGTTATCCTAAGATTGCTACCAATGAACATATTTCCACAGAAAAAGACACTCACAGACTTATCAAATAAACTAATGGTTAGCCAAAATGAAAGGTGGGAGGATGGGTAAATTAGGACAATGGGGTTAACATACATATACTAATGTATGTTAAATGTATATAAACATATCACATATAAACTATATGCATTATATCATCACCAATAGCTTCAAAAATATACATTCTGTAATCACGTACATGGTAGCAGGATCCGAAGATGAACAGACATATGTATGAATCATTGAGCAGATTCTGTACAGCCAGACAATCAAAACACTCTAAGCAAATTGACTCTGATAAGAAATAGAAATTATATTTAAAAAGCAAACATAAGTTAGGAGACATAAACTTCTGGGGGTTTGTCCCAGCACATTCCACTCTAATTTACAACCTTGGAAAACTACCTCCAGGAAGACTCTGTTGCCCTAGTAACAAGAGTTGAGAACGTAATAATGCTGCCGCCTTGTGGCTGTCTCCAAAAACAGCACCTTTAAACCCAGTGCCAATGGTTGCTTATATAGTCACAAGGACTGTACGGTTGTAAATGACACAGGCACTCAAAAAATGCCCTGGGGTAGGGAATAGGCAAGAAAATTCAACACATAAGAAACTTTTCAAGAAATCAATAAGAGGAGGGAAGTTGTACTCACTCTTTTTAAAAAAAAGGAAAAGAAAAAATAGGACATGCCTAAAGCTCAGCATAAGGAATTATTAGCCACATGCATATCCAACCTCCAAAAAGGTTTCAGCTCACACCAGTCATGACCATCAGCAAAAAGTCTACAAACTATAAATGCTGAAGGGGTTTTAGAGAAGTGTGTACCTTCTAGCTGCTGGTGGGATATAAAGTCGTAACATCACTAATGCAAACTGAATCGAGCTGCTTGAAAACGTAAAAATTGAGCTACCATATGATGCGGCAGGGCACCTTTTCGGCCTATAACCTAAGACCACCAGAATCGGAAAGACAGAGGCAGACAAATGTGCACTGCAACAATACTGAAATAGCCAAGATATGGAAGCAAAAAAAAGGTCCATAAACAGATGAATGGACAAAGAAGAAGTGGTATACGGACAGAATGGAATAGTAGCCTCGGGAGAAAAATGAACAATGCTGTTTTCAGGACTACAGTTGAGCCTAGAAAAAATCATATAAGGTTAAGTAAGTCAAAAGGGTATGACAAATATCCTATGATATCATTTATACAAGTTTTCTTAAGATTGCTACCAATGAACATATTTCCACAGAAAAAGACACTCACAGACTTATCAAATAAACTAATGGTTAGCCAAAATGAAAGGTGGGGGGATGGGTAAGTTAGGACTATGTGGTTAACATACATATACTAATGTAAGTTAAATGTATATAAACATATAACATATAAACGATATGAATTATATAATCACCAATACCTTCAAAATATATATTCTGTGATCACATACATGGTAACAGGATCCGAAGATGAACAGACATATGTATGTATCATTGAGCAGATTCTGTACAGCCAGACAATCAAAACACTCTAATCAAATTTACTCCGATAAGAAATAGAAATTAAATTTAAAAAAAAACATAAGTTAGGAGACATAAACTTCTGGGGGCTTGTCCCAGCATATTGCACTCTAATTTACAAGCTCAGAACACTACCTCCAGGAAGACTCTGTTCTCCTAGTAACAAGACTTGAGAACGCAATAATGCTGCCGCCTTGTGGCTGCTTCCCACAACAGCACTTTAAACCCAGTGCCAATGATTGCTTATATAGTCACAAGGACTGCAGGGCTGTAAATGACACAAGCACTCAAAATATGCCCTGGGGTAGGGAATTGGCAAGAACATTCAACACATGAGAAATTTCCAAGAAGTCAATAAGAGGAGGGAAGTTGTACTAACTCTTTAAAAAAAAAAGGAAAAGAAAAAAAAGGACATGCCTAAAGCTTAGTATAAGGAATTATGAGCCACATACAAATTCAAATTCAAAAAGGTTTCAGCTCACACCAGTCATTACCATCAGCAAAATGTCTACAAACTATAAATGCTGAAGGGGTTTTAGAGATCTGTGTACCTTCTAGCTGCTGGTGGGATGTAAAGTGGAAACAGCACTAACGCAAACTGAATCGAGCTGCTTGAAAAGGTAAAAATTGAGCTACCAAATGATGGGGCAGGGCACCTTTTGGGCCTATAACCTAAGACCACCAAAATTGGAAAGACAGAGGCAGGCAAATATGCACTGCAACAATACTGAAATAGCCAAGATATGGAAGCAAAAAAAAGGTCCATAAACAGATGAATGGACAAAGAAGAAGTGGTATACGGACAGAATGGAATAGTAGCCTCGGGAGAAAAATGAACAATGCTGTTTTCAGGACTACAGTTGAGCCTAGAAAAAATCATATAAGGTTAAGTAAGTCAAAAGGGTATGACAAATATCCTATGATATCATTTATACAAGTTTTCTTAAGATTGCTACCAATGAACATATTTCCACAGAAAAAGACACTCACAGACTTATCAAATAAACTAATGGTTAGCCAAAATGAAAGGTGGGGGGATGGGTAAGTTAGGACTATGGGGTTAACATACATATACTAATGTAAGTTAAATGTATATAAACATATAACATATAAACGATATGAATTATATAATCACCAATACCTTCAAAATATATATTCTGTGATCACATACATGGTAACAGGATCCGAAGATGAACAGACATATGTATGAATCATTGAACAGATTCTGTACAGCCAGACAATCAAAACACTCTAATCAAATTTACTCCGATAAAAAATACAAATTAAATTTAAAAAACAAACATAAGTAAGGAGACATAAACTTCTGGGGGCTTGTCCCAGCACATTGCACTCTAATTTAAAAGCTCGGAACACTACCTCCAGGAAGACTCTGTTGTCCTAGTAACAAGACTTGAGAACGTAATAATGCTGCCGCCTTGTGGCTGTCTCCAAAAACAGCACCTTTAAACCCAGTGCCAATGGTTGCTTATACAGTCACAAGGACTGCACGGTTGTAAATGACACAGGCACTCAAAAAATGCCCTGGGGTAGGGAATAGGCAAGAAAATTCAACACATAAGAAACTTTTCAAGAAATCAATAAGAGGAGGGAAGTTGTACTCACTCTTTTTAAAAAAAAGGAAAAGAAAAAATAGGACATGCCTAAAGCTCAGCATAAGGAATTATTAGCCACATGCGTATCCAACCTCCAAAAAGGTTTCAGCTCACACCAGTCATGACCATCAGCAAAAAGTCTACAAACTATAAATGCTGAAGGGGTTTTAGAGAAGTGTGTACCTTCTAGCTGCTGGTGGGATATAAAGTCGTAACAGCACTAATGCAAACTGAATCGAGCTGCTTGAAAACGTAAAAATTGAGCTACCATATGATGCGGCAGGGCACCTTTTGGGCCTATAACCTAAGACCACCAGAATCGGAAAGACAGAGGCAGGCAAATGTGCACTGCAACAATACTGAAATAGCAAAGACATGGAAGCAAAAAAAAGGTCCATAAACAGATGAATGGACAAAGAAGAAGTGGTATATGGACAGAATGGAAGAGTAGCCTCGGGAAAAAAATGAACAATGCCGTTTTCAGGACTAGAGTTGAGACTAGAAATAATCATATAAGGTTAAGTAAGACAAAAGGGTATTACAAATATCCTATGATATTATTTATACAAGTTTTCCTAAGATTGCTACCAATGAACATATTTCCACAGAAAAAGACACTCACAGACTTATCAAATAAACTACTGGTTAGCCAAAATGAAAGGTGGGAGGATGAGTAAATTAGGACTATGGGGTTAACATACATATACTAATGTAAGTTAAATGTATATAAACATATAACATATAAATGATATGAATTATATATTCACCAATACCTTCAAAATATACATTCTGTAATCACATACATGGTAACAGGATCCGAAGATGAACAGACATATGTGTGAATCATTGAGCAGATTCTGTACAGCCAGACAATCAAAACACTCTAATCAAATTTACTCCGATAAGAAAGACAAATTAAATTTAAAAAACAAACATAAGTAAGGAGACATAAACTTCTGGGGGCTTGTCCCAGCACATTGCACTCTAATTTACAAGCTCGGAACACTACCTCCAGGAAGACTCTGTTGTCCTAGTAACAAGACTTGAGAACGTAATAATGCTGCCGCCTTGTGGCTGTCTCCCAAAACAGCAGCTTTAAACCCAGTGACAATGGTTGCTTATATAGTCACAAGGACTGCAGGGCTGTAAATGACACAGGCCCTCAAAAATTGCCCTGGGGTAGGGAATAGGCAAGAAAATCCAACACATGAGAAATTTTTCAAGAAGTCAATAAGAGGAGGGGAGTTGTACTCACTCTTTAAAAAAAAAAAGGAAAAGAAAAAAAAGGACATGCCTAAAGCTTAGTATAAGGAATTATTAGCCACATACAAATTCAAATTCAAAAAGGTTTCAGCTCACACCAGTCATTACCATCAGCAAAATGTCTACAAACTATAAATGCTGAAGGGGTTTTAGAGATCTGTGTACCTTCTAGCTGCTGGTGGGATGTAAAGTGGCAACAGCACTAACGCAAACTGAATGGAGCTGCTTGAAAAGGTAAAAATTGAGCTACCATATGATGCGGCAGGGCACCTTTTGGGCCTATAACCTAAGACCACCAGATTCGGAAAGAGAGAGGCAGGCAAATGTGCATTGCAACAATATTGAAATAGCCAAGACATGGAAGCAAAAAAAAGGTCCATAAACAGATGAATGGACAAAGACGAAATGGTACACGTACCAAATGGAATAGAAGCCTCTGGAAAAAAATGAACAATGCCGTTTTCAGGACTAGAGATGAGCCTAGAAATAATCATATAAGGTTAAGTAAGTCAAAAGGGTATGACAAATATCCTATGATATCATTAATACATGTTATCCTAAGATTGCTACCAATGAACATATTTCCACAGAAAAAGACACTCACAGACTTATCAAATAAACTAATGGTTAGCCAAAATGAAAGGTGGGAGGATGGGTAAATTAGGACAATGGGGTTAACATACATATACTAATGTATGTTAAATGTATATAAACATATCACATATAAACTATATGCATTATATCATCACCAATAGCTTCAAAAATATACATTCTGTAATCACGTACATGGTAGCAGGATCCGAAGATGAACAGACATATGTATGAATCATTGAGCAGATTCTGTACAGCCAGACAATCAAAACACTCTAAGCAAATTGACTCTGATAAGAAATAGAAATTAAATTTAAAAAGCAAACATAAGTTAGGAGACATAAACTTCTGGGGGCTTGTCCCAGCACATTCCACTCTAATTTACAACCTTGGAAAACTACCTCCAGGAAGACTCTGTTGCCCTAGTAACAAGAGTTGAGAACGTAATAATGCTGCCGCCTTGTGGCTGTCTCCAAAAACAGCACCTTTAAACCCAGTGCCAATGGTTGCTTATATAGTCACAAGGACTATACGGTTGTAAATGACACAGGCACTCAAAAATGCCCTGGGGTAGGGAATAGGCAAGAAAATTCAACACATAAGAAACTTTTCAAGAAATCAATAAGAGGAGGGAAGTTGTACTCACTCTTTTTAAAAAAAAGGAAAAGAAAAAATAGGACATGCCTAAAGCTCAGCATAAGGAATTATTAGCCACATGCATATCCAACCTCCAAAAAGGTTTCAGCTCACACCAGTCATGACCATCAGCAAAAAGTCTACAAACTATAAATGCTGAAGGGGTTTTAGAGAAGTGTGTACCTTCTAGCTGCTGGTGGGATATAAAGTCGTAACATCACTAATGCAAACTGAATCGAGCTGCTTGAAAACGTAAAAATTGAGCTACCATATGATGCGGCAGGGCACCTTTTCGGCCTATAACCTAAGACCACCAGAATCGGAAAGACAGAGGCAGACAAATGTGCACTGCAACAATACTGAAATAGCCAAGATATGGAAGCAAAAAAAAGGTCCATAAACAGATGAATGGACAAAGAAGAAGTGGTATACGGACAGAATGGAATAGTAGCCTCGGGAGAAAAATGAACAATGCTGTTTTCAGGACTACAGTTGAGCCTAGAAAAAATCATATAAGGTTAAGTAAGTCAAAAGGGTATGACAAATATCCTATGATATCATTTATACAAGTTTTCTTAAGATTGCTACCAATGAACATATTTCCACAGAAAAAGACACTCACAGACTTATCAAATAAACTAATGGTTAGCCAAAATGAAAGGTGGGGGGATGGGTAAGTTAGGACTATGGGGTTAACATACATATACTAATGTAAGTTAAATGTATATAAACATATAACATATAAACGATATGAATTATATAATCACCAATACCTTCAAAATATATATTCTGTGATCACATACATGGTAACAGGATCCGAAGATGAACAGACATATGTATGAATCATTGAACAGATTCTGTACAGCCAGACAATCAAAACACTCTAATCAAATTTACTCCGATAAAAAATACAAATTAAATTTAAAAAACAAACATAAGTAAGGAGACATAAACTTCTGGGGGCTTGTCCCAGCACATTGCACTCTAATTTAAAAGCTCGGAACACTACCTCCAGGAAGACTCTGTTGTCCTAGTAACAAGACTTGAGAACGTAATAATGCTGCCGCCTTGTGGCTGTCTCCAAAACAGCACCTTTAAACCCAGTGCCAATGGTTGCTTATACAGTCACAAGGACTGCACGGTTGTAAATGACACAGGCACTCAAAAAATGCCCTGGGGTAGGGAATAGGCAAGAAAATTCAACACATAAGAAACTTTTCAAGAAATCAATAAGAGGAGGGAAGTTGTACTCACTCTTTTTAAAAAAAAGGAAAAGAAAAAATAGGACATGCCTAAAGCTCAGCATAAGGAATTATTAGCCACATGCGTATCCAACCTCCAAAAAGGTTTCAGCTCACACCAGTCATGACCATCAACAAAAAGTCTACAAACTATAAATGCTGAAGGGGTTTTAGAGAAGTGTGTACCTTCTAGCTGCTGGTGGGATATAAAGTCGTAACAGCACTAATGCAAACTGAATCGAGCTGCTTGAAAACGTAAAAATTGAGCTACCATATGATGCGGCAGGGCACCTTTTGGGCCTATAACCTAAGACCACCAGAATCGGAAAGACAGAGGCAGGCAAATGTGCACTGCAACAATACTGAAATAGCAAAGACATGGTAGCAAAAAAAAGGTCCATAAACAGGTGAATGGACAAAGAAGAAGTGGTATATGGACAGAATGGAAGAGTAGCCTCGGGAAAAAAATGAACAATGCCGTTTTCAGGACTAGAGTTGAGACTAGAAATAATCATATAAGGTTAAGTAAGACAAAAGGGTATTACAAATATCCTATGATATTATTTATACAAGTTTTCCTAAGATTGCTACCAATGAACATATTTCCACAGAAAAAGACACTCACAGACTTATCAAATAAACTACTGGTTAGCCAAAATGAAAGGTGGGAGGATGGGTAAATTAGGACTATGGGGTTAACATACATATACTAATGTAAGTTAAATGTATATAAACATATAACATATAAATGATATGAATTATATATTCACCAATACCTTCAAAATATACATTCTGTAATCACATACATGGTAACAGGATCCGAAGATGAACAGACATATGTGTGAATCATTGAGCAGATTCTGTACAGCCAGACAATCAAAACACTCTAATCAAATTTACTCCGATAAGAAAGACAAATTAAATTTAAAAAACAAACATAAGTAAGGAGACATAAACTTCTGGGGGCTTGTCCCAGCACATTGCACTCTAATTTACAAGCTCGGAACACTACCTCCAGGAAGACTCTGTTGTCCTAGTAACAAGACTTGAGAACGTAATAATGCTGCCGCCTTGTGGCTGTCTCCCAAAACAGCAGCTTTAAACCCAGTGACAATGGTTGCTTATATAGTCACAAGGACTGCAGGGCTGTAAATGACACAGGCCCTCAAAAATTGCCCTGGGGTAGGGAATAGGCAAGAAAATCCAACACATGAGAAATTTTTCAAGAAGTCAATAAGAGGAGGGGAGTTGTACTCACTCTTTAAAAAAAAAAGGAAAAGAAAAAAAAGGACATGCCTAAAGCTTAGTATAAGGAATTATTAGCCACATACAAATTCAAATTCAAAAAGGTTTCAGCTCACACCAGTCATTACCATCAGCAAAATGTCTACAAACTATAAATGCTGAAGGGGTTTTAGAGATCTGTGTACCTTCTAGCTGCTGGTGGGATGTAAAGTGGCAACAGCACTAACGCAAACTGAATGGAGCTGCTTGAAAAGGTAAAAATTGAGCTACCATATGATGCGGCAGGGCACCTTTTGGGCCTATAACCTAAGACCACCAGATTCGGAAAGAGAGAGGCAGGCAAATGTGCATTGCAACAATATTGAAATAGCCAAGACATGGAAGCAAAAAAAAGGTCCATAAACAGATGAATGGACAAAGACGAAATGGTACACGTACCAAATGGAATAGAAGCCTCTGGAAAAAAATGAACAATGCCGTTTTCAGGACTAGAGATGAGCCTAGAAATAATCATATAAGGTTAAGTAAGTCAAAAGGGTATGACAAATATCCTATGATATCATTAATACATGTTATCCTAAGATTGCTACCAATGAACATATTTCCACAGAAAAAGACACTCACAGACTTATCAAATAAACTAATGGTTAGCCAAAATGAAAGGTGGGAGGATGGGTAAATTAGGACAATGGGGTTAACATACATATACTAATGTATGTTAAATGTATATAAACATATCACATATAAACTATATGCATTATATCATCACCAATAGCTTCAAAAATATACATTCTGTAATCACGTACATGGTAGCAGGATCCGAAGATGAACAGACATATGTATGAATCATTGAGCAGATTCTGTACAGCCAGACAATCAAAACACTCTAAGCAAATTGACTCTGATAAGAAATAGAAATTAAATTTAAAAAGCAAACATAAGTTAGGAGACATAAACTTCTGGGGGCTTGTCCCAGCACATTCCACTCTAATTTACAACCTTGGAAAACTACCTCCAGGAAGACTCTGTTGCCCTAGTAACAAGAGTTGAGAACGTAATAATGCTGCCGCCTTGTGGCTGTCTCCAAAAACAGCACCTTTAAACCCAGTGCCAATGGTTGCTTATATAGTCACAAGGACTGTACGGTTGTAAATGACACAGGCACTCAAAAATGCCCTGGGGTAGGGAATAGGCAAGAAAATTCAACACATAAGAAACTTTTCAAGAAATCAATAAGAGGAGGGAAGTTGTACTCACTCTTTTTAAAAAAAAGGAAAAGAAAAAATAGGACATGCCTAAAGCTCAGCATAAGGAATTATTAGCCACATGCATATCCAACCTCCAAAAAGGTTTCAGCTCACACCAGTCATGACCATCAGCAAAAAGTCTACAAACTATAAATGCTGAAGGGGTTTTAGAGAAGTGTGTACCTTCTAGCTGCTGGTGGGATATAAAGTCGTAACATCACTAATGCAAACTGAATCGAGCTGCTTGAAAACGTAAAAATTGAGCTACCATATGATGCGGCAGGGCACCTTTTCGGCCTATAACCTAAGACCACCAGAATCGGAAAGACAGAGGCAGACAAATGTGCACTGCAACAATACTGAAATAGCCAAGATATGGAAGCAAAAAAAAGGTCCATAAACAGATGAATGGACAAAGAAGAAGTGGTATACGGACAGAATGGAATAGTAGCCTCGGGAGAAAAATGAACAATGCTGTTTTCAGGACTACAGTTGAGCCTAGAAAAAATCATATAAGGTTAAGTAAGTCAAAAGGGTATGACAAATATCCTATGATATCATTTATACAAGTTTTCTTAAGATTGCTACCAATGAACATATTTCCACAGAAAAAGACACTCACAGACTTATCAAATAAACTAATGGTTAGCCAAAATGAAAGGTGGGGGGATGGGTAAGTTAGGACTATGGGGTTAACATACATATACTAATGTAAGTTAAATGTATATAAACATATAACATATAAACGATATGAATTATATAATCACCAATACCTTCAAAATATATATTCTGTGATCACATACATGGTAACAGGATCCGAAGATGAACAGACATATGTATGAATCATTGAACAGATTCTGTACAGCCAGACAATCAAAACACTCTAATCAAATTTACTCCGATAAAAAATACAAATTAAATTTAAAAAACAAACATAAGTAAGGAGACATAAACTTCTGGGGGCTTGTCCCAGCACATTGCACTCTAATTTAAAAGCTCGGAACACTACCTCCAGGAAGACTCTGTTGTCCTAGTAACAAGACTTGAGAACGTAATAATGCTGCCGCCTTGTGGCTGTCTCCAAAACAGCACCTTTAAACCCAGTGCCAATGGTTGCTTATACAGTCACAAGGACTGCACGGTTGTAAATGACACAGGCACTCAAAAAATGCCCTGGGGTAGGGAATAGGCAAGAAAATTCAACACATAAGAAACTTTTCAAGAAATCAATAAGAGGAGGGAAGTTGTACTCACTCTTTTTAAAAAAAAGGAAAAGAAAAAATAGGACATGCCTAAAGCTCAGCATAAGGAATTATTAGCCACATGCGTATCCAACCTCCAAAAAGGTTTCAGCTCACACCAGTCATGACCATCAACAAAAAGTCTACAAACTATAAATGCTGAAGGGGTTTTAGAGAAGTGTGTACCTTCTAGCTGCTGGTGGGATATAAAGTCGTAACAGCACTAATGCAAACTGAATCGAGCTGCTTGAAAACGTAAAAATTGAGCTACCATATGATGCGGCAGGGCACCTTTTGGGCCTATAACCTAAGACCACCAGAATCGGAAAGACAGAGGCAGGCAAATGTGCACTGCAACAATACTGAAATAGCAAAGACATGGTAGCAAAAAAAAGGTCCATAAACAGGTGAATGGACAAAGAAGAAGTGGTATATGGACAGAATGGAAGAGTAGCCTCGGGAAAAAAATGAACAATGCCGTTTTCAGGACTAGAGTTGAGACTAGAAATAATCATATAAGGTTAAGTAAGACAAAAGGGTATTACAAATATCCTATGATATTATTTATACAAGTTTTCCTAAGATTGCTACCAATGAACATATTTCCACAGAAAAAGACACTCACAGACTTATCAAATAAACTACTGGTTAGCCAAAATGAAAGGTGGGAGGATGGGTAAATTAGGACTATGGGGTTAACATACATATACTAATGTAAGTTAAATGTATATAAACATATAACATATAAATGATATGAATTATATATTCACCAATACCTTCAAAATATACATTCTGTAATCACATACATGGTAACAGGATCCGAAGATGAACAGACATATGTGTGAATCATTGAGCAGATTCTGTACAGCCAGACAATCAAAACACTCTAATCAAATTTACTCCGATAAGAAAGACAAATTAAATTTAAAAAACAAACATAAGTAAGGAGACATAAACTTCTGGGGGCTTGTCCCAGCACATTGCACTCTAATTTACAAGCTCGGAACACTACCTCCAGGAAGACTCTGTTGTCCTAGTAACAAGACTTGAGAACGTAATAATGCTGCCGCCTTGTGGCTGTCTCCCAAAACAGCAGCTTTAAACCCAGTGACAATGGTTGCTTATATAGTCACAAGGACTGCAGGGCTGTAAATGACACAGGCCCTCAAAAATTGCCCTGGGGTAGGGAATAGGCAAGAAAATCCAACACATGAGAAATTTTTCAAGAAGTCAATAAGAGGAGGGGAGTTGTACTCACTCTTTAAAAAAAAAAGGAAAAGAAAAAAACGGACATGCCTAAAGCTTAGTATAAGGAATTATTAGCCACATACAAATTCAAATTCAAAAAGGTTTCAGCTCACACCAGTCATTACCATCAGCAAAATGTCTACAAACTATAAATGCTGAAGGGGTTTTAGAGATCTGTGTACCTTCTAGCTGCTGGTGGGATGTAAAGTGGCAACAGCACTAACGCAAACTGAATGGAGCTGCTTGAAAAGGTAAAAATTGAGCTACCATATGATGCGGCAGGGCACCTTTTGGGCCTATAACCTAAGACCACCAGATTCGGAAAGAGAGAGGCAGGCAAATGTGCATTGCAACAATATTGAAATAGCCAAGACATGGAAGCAAAAAAAAGGTCCATAAACAGATGAATGGACAAAGACGAAATGGTACACGTACCAAATGGAATAGAAGCCTCTGGAAAAAAATGAACAATGCCGTTTTCAGGACTAGAGATGAGCCTAGAAATAATCATATAAGGTTAAGTAAGTCAAAAGGGTATGACAAATATCCTATGATATCATTAATACATGTTATCCTAAGATTGCTACCAATGAACATATTTCCACAGAAAAAGACACTCACAGACTTATCAAATAAACTAATGGTTAGCCAAAATGAAAGGTGGGAGGATGGGTAAATTAGGACAATGGGGTTAACATACATATACTAATGTATGTTAAATGTATATAAACATATCACATATAAACTATATGCATTATATCATCACCAATAGCTTCAAAAATATACATTCTGTAATCACGTACATGGTAGCAGGATCCGAAGATGAACAGACATATGTATGAATCATTGAGCAGATTCTGTACAGCCAGACAATCAAAACACTCTAAGCAAATTGACTCTGATAAGAAATAGAAATTATATTTAAAAAGCAAACATAAGTTAGGAGACATAAACTTCTGGGGGCTTGTCCCAGCACATTCCACTCTAATTTACAACCTTGGAAAACTACCTCCAGGAAGACTCTGTTGCCCTAGTAACAAGAGTTGAGAACGTAATAATGCTGCCGCCTTGTGGCTGTCTCCAAAAACAGCACCTTTAAACCCAGTGCCAATGGTTGCTTATATAGTCACAAGGACTGTACGGTTGTAAATGACACAGGCACTCAAAAAATGCCCTGGGGTAGGGAATAGGCAAGAAAATTCAACACATAAGAAACTTTTCAAGAAATCAATAAGAGGAGGGAAGTTGTACTCACTCTTTTTAAAAAAAAGGAAAAGAAAAAATAGGACATGCCTAAAGCTCAGCATAAGGAATTATTAGCCACATGCATATCCAACCTCCAAAAAGGTTTCAGCTCACACCAGTCATGACCATCAGCAAAAAGTCTACAAACTATAAATGCTGAAGGGGTTTTAGAGAAGTGTGTACCTTCTAGCTGCTGGTGGGATATAAAGTCGTAACATCACTAATGCAAACTGAATCGAGCTGCTTGAAAACGTAAAAATTGAGCTACCATATGATGCGGCAGGGCACCTTTTCGGCCTATAACCTAAGACCACCAGAATCGGAAAGACAGAGGCAGACAAATGTGCACTGCAACAATACTGAAATAGCCAAGATATGGAAGCAAAAAAAAGGTCCATAAACAGATGAATGGACAAAGAAGAAGTGGTATACGGACAGAATGGAATAGTAGCCTCGGGAGAAAAATGAACAATGCTGTTTTCAGGACTACAGTTGAGCCTAGAAAAAATCATATAAGGTTAAGTAAGTCAAAAGGGTATGACAAATATCCTATGATATCATTTATACAAGTTTTCTTAAGATTGCTACCAATGAACATATTTCCACAGAAAAAGACACTCACAGACTTATCAAATAAACTAATGGTTAGCCAAAATGAAAGGTGGGGGGATGGGTAAGTTAGGACTATGGGGTTAACATACATATACTAATGTAAGTTAAATGTATATAAACATATAACATATAAACGATATGAATTATATAATCACCAATACCTTCAAAATATATATTCTGTGATCACATACATGGTAACAGGATCCGAAGATGAACAGACATATGTATGAATCATTGAGCAGATTCTGTACAGCCAGACAATCAAAACACTCTAATCAAATTTACTCCGATAAGAAATAGAAATTAAATTTAAAAAAAAACATAAGTTAGGAGACATAAACTTCTGGGGGCTTGTCCCAGCATATTGCACTCTAATTTACAAGCTCAGAACACTACCTCCAGGAAGACTCTGTTCTCCTAGTAACAAGACTTGAGAACGCAATAATGCTGCCGCATTGTGGCTGCTTCCCACAACAGCACTTTAAACCCAGTGCCAATGATTGCTTATATAGTCACAAGGACTGCAGGGCTGTAAATGACACAAGCCCTCAAAATATGCCCTGGGGTAGGGAATTGGCAAGAACATTCAACACATGAGAAATTTCCAAGAAGTCAATAAGAGGAGGGAAGTTGTACTCACTCTTTAAAAAAAAAAGGAAAAGAAAAAAAAGGACATGCCTAAAGCTTAGTATAAGGAATTATGAGCCACATACAAATTCAAATTCAAAAAGGTTTCAGCTCACACCAGTCATTACCATCAGCAAAATGTCTACAAACTATAAATGCTGAAGGGGTTTTAGAGATCTGTGTACCTTCTAGCTGCTGGTGGGATGTAAAGTGGAAACAGCACTAACGCAAACTGAATCGAGCTGCTTGAAAAGGTAAAAATTGAGCTACCAAATGATGGGGCAGGGCACCTTTTGGGCCTATAACCTAAGACCACCAAAATTGGAAAGACAGAGGCAGGCAAATATGCACTGCAACAATACTGAAATAGCCAAGATATGGAAGCAAAAAAAAGGTCCATAAACAGATGAATGGACAAAGAAGAAGTGGTATACGGACAGAATGGAATAGTAGCCTCGGGAGAAAAATGAACAATGCTGTTTTCAGGACTACAGTTGAGCCTAGAAAAAATCATATAAGGTTAAGTAAGTCAAAAGGGTATGACAAATATCCTATGATATCATTTATACAAGTTTTCTTAAGATTGCTACCAATGAACATATTTCCACAGAAAAAGACACTCACAGACTTATCAAATAAACTAATGGTTAGCCAAAATGAAAGGTGGGGGGATGGGTAAGTTAGGACTATGGGGTTAACATACATATACTAATGTAAGTTAAATGTATATAAACATATAACATATAAACGATATGAATTATATAATCACCAATACCTTCAAAATATATATTCTGTGATCACATACATGGTAACAGGATCCGAAGATGAACAGACATATGTATGAATCATTGAACAGATTCTGTACAGCCAGACAATCAAAACACTCTAATCAAATTTACTCCGATAAAAAATACAAATTAAATTTAAAAAACAAACATAAGTAAGGAGACATAAACTTCTGGGGGCTTGTCCCAGCACATTGCACTCTAATTTAAAAGCTCGGAACACTACCTCCAGGAAGACTCTGTTGTCCTAGTAACAAGACTTGAGAACGTAATAATGCTGCCGCCTTGTGGCTGTCTCCAAAAACAGCACCTTTAAACCCAGTGCCAATGGTTGCTTATATAGTCACAAGGACTGCACGGTTGTAAATGACACAGGCACTCAAAAAATGCCCTGGGGTAGGGAATAGGCAAGAAAATTCAACACATAAGAAACTTTTCAAGAAATCAATAAGAGGAGGGAAGTTGTACTCACTCTTTTTAAAAAAAAGGAAAAGAAAAAATAGGACATGCCTAAAGCTCAGCATAAGGAATTATTAGCCACATGCATATCCAACCTCCAAAAAGGTTTCAGCTCACACCAGTCATGACCATCAGCAAAAAGTCTACAAACTATAAATGCTGAAGGGGTTTTAGAGAAGTGTGTACCTTCTAGCTGCTGGTGGGATATAAAGTCGTAACAGCACTAATGCAAACTGAATCGAGCTGCTTGAAAACGTAAAAATTGAGCTACCATATGATGCGGCAGGGCACCTTTTGGGCCTATAACCTAAGACCACCAGAATCGGAAAGACAGAGGCAGGCAAATGTGCACTGCAACAATACTGAAATAGCAAAGACATGGTAGCAAAAAAAAGGTCCATAAACAGATGAATGGACAAAGAAGAAGTGGTATATGGACAGAATGGAAGAGTAGCCTCGGGAAAAAAATGAACAATGCCGTTTTCAGGACTAGAGTTGAGACTAGAAATAATCATATAAGGTTAAGTAAGACAAAAGGGTATTACAAATATCCTATGATATTATTTATACAAGTTTTCCTAAGATTGCTACCAATGAACATATTTCCACAGAAAAAGACACTCACAGACTTATCAAATAAACTACTGGTTAGCCAAAATGAAAGGTGGGAGGATGAGTAAATTAGGACTATGGGGTTAACATACATATACTAATGTAAGTTAAATGTATATAAACATATAACATATAAATGATATGAATTATATATTCACCAATACCTTCAAAATATACATTCTGTAATCACATACATGGTAACAGGATCCGAAGATGAACAGACATATGTGTGAATCATTGAGCAGATTCTGTACAGCCAGACAATCAAAACACTCTAATCAAATTTACTCCGATAAGAAAGACAAATTAAATTTAAAAAACAAACATAAGTAAGGAGACATAAACTTCTGGGGGCTTGTCCCAGCACATTGCACTCTAATTTACAAGCTCGGAACACTACCTCCAGGAAGACTCTGTTGTCCTAGTAACAAGACTTGAGAACGTAATAATGCTGCCGCCTTGTGGCTGTCTCCCAAAACAGCAGCTTTAAACCCAGTGACAATGGTTGCTTATATAGTCACAAGGACTGCAGGGCTGTAAATGACACAGGCCCTCAAAAATTGCCCTGGGGTAGGGAATAGGCAAGAAAATCCAACACATGAGAAATTTTTCAAGAAGTCAATAAGAGGAGGGGAGTTGTACTCACTCTTTAAAAAAAAAAAGGAAAAGAAAAAAAAGGACATGCCTAAAGCTTAGTATAAGGAATTATTAGCCACATACAAATTCAAATTCAAAAAGGTTTCAGCTCACACCAGTCATTACCATCAGCAAAATGTCTACAAACTATAAATGCTGAAGGGGTTTTAGAGATCTGTGTACCTTCTAGCTGCTGGTGGGATGTAAAGTGGCAACAGCACTAACGCAAACTGAATGGAGCTGCTTGAAAAGGTAAAAATTGAGCTACCATATGATGCGGCAGGGCACCTTTTGGGCCTATAACCTAAGACCACCAGATTCGGAAAGAGAGAGGCAGGCAAATGTGCATTGCAACAATACTGAAATAGCCAAGACATGGAAGCAAAAAAAAGGTCCATAAACAGATGAATGGACAAAGACGAAATGGTACACGTACCAAATGGAATAGAAGCCTCTGGAAAAAAATGAACAATGCCGTTTTCAGGACTAGAGATGAGCCTAGAAATAATCATATAAGGTTAAGTAAGTCAAAAGGGTATGACAAATATCCTATGATATCATTAATACATGTTATCCTAAGATTGCTACCAATGAACATATTTCCACAGAAAAAGACACTCACAGACTTATCAAATAAACTAATGGTTAGCCAAAATGAAAGGTGGGAGGATGGGTAAATTAGGACAATGGGGTTAACATACATATACTAATGTATGTTAAATGTATATAAACATATCACATATAAACTATATGCATTATATCATCACCAATAGCTTCAAAAATATACATTCTGTAATCACGTACATGGTAGCAGGATCCGAAGATGAACAGACATATGTATGAATCATTGAGCAGATTCTGTACAGCCAGACAATCAAAACACTCTAAGCAAATTGACTCTGATAAGAAATAGAAATTAAATTTAAAAAGCAAACATAAGTTAGGAGACATAAACTTCTGGGGGCTTGTCCCAGCACATTCCACTCTAATTTACAACCTTGGAAAACTACCTCCAGGAAGACTCTGTTGCCCTAGTAACAAGAGTTGAGAACGTAATAATGCTGCCGCCTTGTGGCTGTCTCCAAAAACAGCACCTTTAAACCCAGTGCCAATGGTTGCTTATATAGTCACAAGGACTGTACGGTTGTAAATGACACAGGCACTCAAAAAATGCCCTGGGGTAGGGAATAGGCAAGAAAATTCAACACATAAGAAACTTTTCAAGAAATCAATAAGAGGAGGGAAGTTGTACTCACTCTTTTTAAAAAAAAGGAAAAGAAAAAATAGGACATGCCTAAAGCTCAGCATAAGGAATTATTAGCCACATGCATATCCAACCTCCAAAAAGGTTTCAGCTCACACCAGTCATGACCATCAGCAAAAAGTCTACAAACTATAAATGCTGAAGGGGTTTTAGAGAAGTGTGTACCTTCTAGCTGCTGGTGGGATATAAAGTCGTAACATCACTAATGCAAACTGAATCAAGCTGCTTGAAAACGTAAAAATTGAGCTACCATATGATGCGGCAGGGCACCTTTTCGGCCTATAACCTAAGACCACCAGAATCGGAAAGACAGAGGCAGACAAATGTGCACTGCAACAATACTGAAATAGCCAAGATATGGAAGCAAAAAAAAGGTCCATAAACAGATGAATGGACAAAGAAGAAGTGGTATACGGACAGAATGGAATAGTAGCCTCGGGAGAAAAATGAACAATGCTGTTTTCAGGACTACAGTTGAGCCTAGAAAAAATCATATAAGGTTAAGTAAGTCAAAAGGGTATGACAAATATCCTATGATATCATTTATACAAGTTTTCTTAAGATTGCTACCAATGAACATATTTCCACAGAAAAAGACACTCACAGACTTATCAAATAAACTAATGGTTAGCCAAAATGAAAGGTGGGGGGATGGGTAAGTTAGGACTATGGGGTTAACATACATATACTAATGTAAGTTAAATGTATATAAACATATAACATATAAACGATATGAATTATATAATCACCAATACCTTCAAAATATATATTCTGTGATCACATACATGGTAACAGGATCCGAAGATGAACAGACATATGTATGAATCATTGAGCAGATTCTGTACAGCCAGACAATCAAAACACTCTAATCAAATTTACTCCGATAAGAAATAGAAATTAAATTTAAAAAAAAACATAAGTTAGGAGACATAAACTTCTGGGGGCTTGTCCCAGCATATTGCACTCTAATTTACAAGCTCAGAACACTACCTCCAGGAAGACTCTGTTCTCCTAGTAACAAGACTTGAGAACGCAATAATGCTGCCGCCTTGTGGCTGCTTCCCACAACAGCACTTTAAACCCAGTGCCAATGATTGCTTATATAGTCACAAGGACTGCAGGGCTGTAAATGACACAAGCCCTCAAAATATGCCCTGGGGTAGGGAATTGGCAAGAACATTCAACACATGAGAAATTTCCAAGAAGTCAATAAGAGGAGGGAAGTTGTACTCACTCTTTAAAAAAAAAAGGAAAAGAAAAAAAAGGACATGCCTAAAGCTTAGTATAAGGAATTATGAGCCACATACAAATTCAAATTCAAAAAGGTTTCAGCTCACACCAGTCATTACCATCAGCAAAATGTCTACAAACTATAAATGCTGAAGGGGTTTTAGAGATCTGTGTACCTTCTAGCTGCTGGTGGGATGTAAAGTGGAAACAGCACTAACGCAAACTGAATCGAGCTGCTTGAAAAGGTAAAAATTGAGCTACCAAATGATGGGGCAGGGCACCTTTTGGGCCTATAACCTAAGACCACCAAAATTGGAAAGACAGAGGCAGGCAAATATGCACTGCAACAATACTGAAATAGCCAAGATATGGAAGCAAAAAAAAGGTCCATAAACAGATGAATGGACAAAGAAGAAGTGGTATACGGACAGAATGGAATAGTAGCCTCGGGAGAAAAATGAACAATGCTGTTTTCAGGACTACAGTTGAGCCTAGAAAAAATCATATAAGGTTAAGTAAGTCAAAAGGGTATGACAAATATCCTATGATATCATTTATACAAGTTTTCTTAAGATTGCTACCAATGAACATATTTCCACAGAAAAAGACACTCACAGACTTATCAAATAAACTAATGGTTAGCCAAAATGAAAGGTGGGGGGATGGGTAAGTTAGGACTATGGGGTTAACATACATATACTAATGTAAGTTAAATGTATATAAACATATAACATATAAACGATATGAATTATATAATCACCAATACCTTCAAAATATATATTCTGTGATCACATACATGGTAACAGGATCCGAAGATGAACAGACATATGTATGAATCATTGAACAGATTCTGTACAGCCAGACAATCAAAACACTCTAATCAAATTTACTCCGATAAAAAATACAAATTAAATTTAAAAAACAAACATAAGTAAGGAGACATAAACTTCTGGGGGCTTGTCCCAGCACATTGCACTCTAATTTAAAAGCTCGGAACACTACCTCCAGGAAGACTCTGTTGTCCTAGTAACAAGACTTGAGAACGTAATAATGCTGCCGCCTTGTGGCTGTCTCCAAAAACAGCACCTTTAAACCCAGTGCCAATGGTTGCTTATATAGTCACAAGGACTGCACGGTTGTAAATGACACAGGCACTCAAAAAATGCCCTGGGGTAGGGAATAGGCAAGAAAATTCAACACATAAGAAACTTTTCAAGAAATCAATAAGAGGAGGGAAGTTGTACTCACTCTTTTTAAAAAAAAGGAAAAGAAAAAATAGGACATGCCTAAAGCTCAGCATAAGGAATTATTAGCCACATGCGTATCCAACCTCCAAAAAGGTTTCAGCTCACACCAGTCATGACCATCAGCAAAAAGTCTACAAACTATAAATGCTGAAGGGGTTTTAGAGAAGTGTGTACCTTCTAGCTGCTGGTGGGATATAAAGTCGTAACAGCACTAATGCAAACTGAATCGAGCTGCTTGAAAACGTAAAAATTGAGCTACCATATGATGCGGCAGGGCACCTTTTGGGCCTATAACCTAAGACCACCAGAATCGGAAAGACAGAGGCAGGCAAATGTGCACTGCAACAATACTGAAATAGCAAAGACATGGAAGCAAAAAAAAGGTCCATAAACAGATGAATGGACAAAGAAGAAGTGGTATATGGACAGAATGGAAGAGTAGCCTCGGGAAAAAAATGAACAATGCCGTTTTCAGGACTAGAGTTGAGACTAGAAATAATCATATAAGGTTAAGTAAGACAAAAGGGTATTACAAATATCCTATGATATTATTTATACAAGTTTTCCTAAGATTGCTACCAATGAACATATTTCCACAGAAAAAGACACTCACAGACTTATCAAATAAACTACTGGTTAGCCAAAATGAAAGGTGGGAGGATGAGTAAATTAGGACTATGGGGTTAACATACATATACTAATGTAAGTTAAATGTATATAAACATATAACATATAAATGATATGAATTATATATTCACCAATACCTTCAAAATATACATTCTGTAATCACATACATGGTAACAGGATCCGAAGATGAACAGACATATGTGTGAATCATTGAGCAGATTCTGTACAGCCAGACAATCAAAACACTCTAATCAAATTTACTCCGATAAGAAAGACAAATTAAATTTAAAAAACAAACATAAGTAAGGAGACATAAACTTCTGGGGGCTTGTCCCAGCACATTGCACTCTAATTTACAAGCTCGGAACACTACCTCCAGGAAGACTCTGTTGTCCTAGTAACAAGACTTGAGAACGTAATAATGCTGCCGCCTTGTGGCTGTCTCCCAAAACAGCAGCTTTAAACCCAGTGACAATGGTTGCTTATATAGTCACAAGGACTGCAGGGCTGTAAATGACACAGGCCCTCAAAAATTGCCCTGGGGTAGGGAATAGGCAAGAAAATCCAACACATGAGAAATTTTTCAAGAAGTCAATAAGAGGAGGGGAGTTGTACTCACTCTTTAAAAAAAAAAGGAAAAGAAAAAAAAGGACATGCCTAAAGCTTAGTATAAGGAATTATTAGCCACATACAAATTCAAATTCAAAAAGGTTTCAGCTCACACCAGTCATTACCATCAGCAAAATGTCTACAAACTATAAATGCTGAAGGGGTTTTAGAGATCTGTGTACCTTCTAGCTGCTGGTGGGATGTAAAGTGGCAACAGCACTAACGCAAACTGAATGGAGCTGCTTGAAAAGGTAAAAATTGAGCTACCATATGATGCGGCAGGGCACCTTTTGGGCCTATAACCTAAGACCACCAGATTCGGAAAGAGAGAGGCAGGCAAATGTGCATTGCAACAATACTGAAATAGCCAAGACATGGAAGCAAAAAAAAGGTCCATAAACAGATGAATGGACAAAGACGAAATGGTACACGTACCAAATGGAATAGAAGCCTCTGGAAAAAAATGAACAATGCCGTTTTCAGGACTAGAGATGAGCCTAGAAATAATCATATAAGGTTAAGTAAGTCAAAAGGGTATGACAAATATCCTATGATATCATTAATACATGTTATCCTAAGATTGCTACCAATGAACATATTTCCACAGAAAAAGACACTCACAGACTTATCAAATAAACTAATGGTTAGCCAAAATGAAAGGTGGGAGGATGGGTAAATTAGGACAATGGGGTTAACATACATATACTAATGTATG
Source organism: Balaenoptera physalus (assembly GCF_965194825.1). NCBI lineage: Eukaryota > Metazoa > Chordata > Mammalia > Artiodactyla > Balaenopteridae > Balaenoptera > Balaenoptera physalus. Next base: position 170,092 of record NW_028125736.1, read on the forward strand.
TTAAATGTATATAAACATATCACATATAAACTATATGCATTATATCATCACCAATAGCTTCAAAAATATACATTCTGTAATCACGTACATGGTAGCAGGATCCGAAGATGAACAGACATATGTATGAATCATTGAGCAGATTCTGTACAGCCAGACAATCAAAACACTCTAAGCAAATTGACTCTGATAAGAAATAGAAATTAAATTTAAAAAGCAAACATAAGTTAGGAGACATAAACTTCTGGGGGCTTGTCCCAGCACATTCCACTCTAATTTACAACCTTGGAAAACTACCTCCAGGAAGACTCTGTTGCCCTAGTAACAAGAGTTGAGAACGTAATAATGCTGCCGCCTTGTGGCTGTCTCCAAAAACAGCACCTTTAAACCCAGTGCCAATGGTTGCTTATATAGTCACAAGGACTGTACGGTTGTAAATGACACAGGCACTCAAAAAATGCCCTGGGGTAGGGAATAGGCAAGAAAATTCAACACATAAGAAACTTTTCAAGAAATCAATAAGAGGAGGGAAGTTGTACTCACTCTTTTTAAAAAAAAGGAAAAGAAAAAATAGGACATGCCTAAAGCTCAGCATAAGGAATTATTAGCCACATGCATATCCAACCTCCAAAAAGGTTTCAGCTCACACCAGTCATGACCATCAGCAAAAAGTCTACAAACTATAAATGCTGAAGGGGTTTTAGAGAAGTGTGTACCTTCTAGCTGCTGGTGGGATATAAAGTCGTAACATCACTAATGCAAACTGAATCGAGCTGCTTGAAAACGTAAAAATTGAGCTACCATATGATGCGGCAGGGCACCTTTTCGGCCTATAACCTAAGACCACCAGAATCGGAAAGACAGAGGCAGACAAATGTGCACTGCAACAATACTGAAATAGCCAAGATATGGAAGCAAAAAAAAGGTCCATAAACAGATGAATGGACAAAGAAGAAGTGGTATACGGACAGAATGGAATAGTAGCCTCGGGAGAAAAATGAACAATGCTGTTTTCAGGACTACAGTTGAGCCTAGAAAAAATCATATAAGGTTAAGTAAGTCAAAAGGGTATGACAAATATCCTATGATATCATTTATACAAGTTTTCTTAAGATTGCTACCAATGAACATATTTCCACAGAAAAAGACACTCACAGACTTATCAAATAAACTAATGGTTAGCCAAAATGAAAGGTGGGGGGATGGGTAAGTTAGGACTATGGGGTTAACATACATATACTAATGTAAGTTAAATGTATATAAACATATAACATATAAACGATATGAATTATATAATCACCAATACCTTCAAAATATATATTCTGTGATCACATACATGGTAACAGGATCCGAAGATGAACAGACATATGTATGAATCATTGAACAGATTCTGTACAGCCAGACAATCAAAACACTCTAATCAAATTTACTCCGATAAAAAATACAAATTAAATTTAAAAAACAAACATAAGTAAGGAGACATAAACTTCTGGGGGCTTGTCCCAGCACATTGCACTCTAATTTAAAAGCTCGGAACACTACCTCCAGGAAGACTCTGTTGTCCTAGTAACAAGACTTGAGAACGTAATAATGCTGCCGCCTTGTGGCTGCCTCCAAAAACAGCACCTTTAAACCCAGTGCCAATGGTTGCTTATACAGTCACAAGGACTGCACGGTTGTAAATGACACAGGCACTCAAAAAATGCCCTGGGGTAGGGAATAGGCAAGAAAATTCAACACATAAGAAACTTTTCAAGAAATCAATAAGAGGAGGGAAGTTGTACTCACTCTTTTTAAAAAAAAGGAAAAGAAAAAATAGGACATGCCTAAAGCTCAGCATAAGGAATTATTAGCCACATGCGTATCCAACCTCCAAAAAGGTTTCAGCTCACACCAGTCATGACCATCAGCAAAAAGTCTACAAACTATAAATGCTGAAGGGGTTTTAGAGAAGTGTGTACCTTCTAGCTGCTGGTGGGATATAAAGTCGTAACAGCACTAATGCAAACTGAATCGAGCTGCTTGAAAACGTAAAAATTGAGCTACCATATGATGCGGCAGGGCACCTTTTGGGCCTATAACCTAAGACCACCAGAATCGGAAAGACAGAGGCAGGCAAATGTGCACTGCAACAATACTGAAATAGCAAAGACATGGAAGCAAAAAAAAGGTCCATAAACAGGTGAATGGACAAAGAAGAAGTGGTATATGGACAGAATGGAAGAGTAGCCTCGGGAAAAAAATGAACAATGCCGTTTTCAGGACTAGAGTTGAGACTAGAAATAATCATATAAGGTTAAGTAAGACAAAAGGGTATTACAAATATCCTATGATATTATTTATACAAGTTTTCCTAAGATTGCTACCAATGAACATATTTCCACAGAAAAAGACACTCACAGACTTATCAAATAAACTACTGGTTAGCCAAAATGAAAGGTGGGAGGATGGGTAAATTAGGACTATGGGGTTAACATACATATACTAATGTAAGTTAAATGTATATAAACATATAACATATAAATGATATGAATTATATATTCACCAATACCTTCAAAATATACATTCTGTAATCACATACATGGTAACAGGATCCGAAGATGAACAGACATATGTGTGAATCATTGAGCAGATTCTGTACAGCCAGACAATCAAAACACTCTAATCAAATTTACTCCGATAAGAAAGACAAATTAAATTTAAAAAACAAACATAAGTAAGGAGACATAAACTTCTGGGGGCTTGTCCCAGCACATTGCACTCTAATTTACAAGCTCGGAACACTACCTCCAGGAAGACTCTGTTGTCCTAGTAACAAGACTTGAGAACGTAATAATGCTGCCGCCTTGTGGCTGTCTCCCAAAACAGCAGCTTTAAACCCAGTGACAATGGTTGCTTATATAGTCACAAGGACTGCAGGGCTGTAAATGACACAGGCCCTCAAAAATTGCCCTGGGGTAGGGAATAGGCAAGAAAATCCAACACATGAGAAATTTTTCAAGAAGTCAATAAGAGGAGGGGAGTTGTACTCACTCTTTAAAAAAAAAAAGGAAAAGAAAAAAAAGGACATGCCTAAAGCTTAGTATAAGGAATTATTAGCCACATACAAATTCAAATTCAAAAAGGTTTCAGCTCACACCAGTCATTACCATCAGCAAAATGTCTACAAACTATAAATGCTGAAGGGGTTTTAGAGATCTGTGTACCTTCTAGCTGCTGGTGGGATGTAAAGTGGCAACAGCACTAACGCAAACTGAATGGAGCTGCTTGAAAAGGTAAAAATTGAGCTACCATATGATGCGGCAGGGCACCTTTTGGGCCTATAACCTAAGACCACCAGATTCGGAAAGAGAGAGGCAGGCAAATGTGCATTGCAACAATATTGAAATAGCCAAGACATGGAAGCAAAAAAAAGGTCCATAAACAGATGAATGGACAAAGACGAAATGGTACACGTACCAAATGGAATAGAAGCCTCTGGAAAAAAATGAACAATGCCGTTTTCAGGACTAGAGATGAGCCTAGAAATAATCATATAAGGTTAAGTAAGTCAAAAGGGTATGACAAATATCCTATGATATCATTAATACATGTTATCCTAAGATTGCTACCAATGAACATATTTCCACAGAAAAAGACACTCACAGACTTATCAAATAAACTAATAGTTAGCCAAAATGAAAGGTGGGAGGATGGGTAAATTAGGACAATGGGGTTAACATACATATACTAATGTATGTTAAATGTATATAAACATATCACATATAAACTATATGCATTATATCATCACCAATAGCTTCAAAAATATACATTCTGTAATCACGTACATGGTAGCAGGATCCGAAGATGAACAGACATATGTATGAATCATTGAGCAGATTCTGTACAGCCAGACAATCAAAACACTCTAAGCAAATTGACTCTGATAAGAAATAGAAATTAAATTTAAAAAGCAAACATAAGTTAGGAGACATAAACTTCTGGGGGCTTGTCCCAGCACATTCCACTCTAATTTACAACCTTGGAAAACTACCTCCAGGAAGACTCTGTTGCCCTAGTAACAAGAGTTGAGAACGTAATAATGCTGCCGCCTTGTGGCTGTCTCCAAAAACAGCACCTTTAAACCCAGTGCCAATGGTTGCTTATATAGTCACAAGGACTGTACGGTTGTAAATGACACAGGCACTCAAAAAATGCCCTGGGGTAGGGAATAGGCAAGAAAATTCAACACATAAGAAACTTTTCAAGAAATCAATAAGAGGAGGGAAGTTGTACTCACTCTTTAAAAAAAAAGGAAAAGAAAAAAAAAGGACATGCCTAAAGCTCAGTATAAGGAATTATTAGCCACATGCAAATTCAAATTCAAAAAGGTTTCAGGTGACACCAGTCATGACCATCAGCAAAAAGTCTACAAACTCTAAATGCTGAAGGGGTTTTAGAGAATTGTGTACATTCTACCTGCTGGTGGGATGTAAAGTGGTAACAGCACTAACGCATACTGAATGGAGCTGCTTGAAAAGGTAAAAATTGAGTTACCATATGATGCGGCAGGGCACCTTTTGGGCCTATAACCTAAGACCACCAAAATCGGAAATACAGAGGCAGGCAAATGTGCACTGCAACAATACTGAAATACCCAAGACATGGAAGCAAAAAATGGTCCATAAACAGGTGAATGGACAAAGAAGAAGTGGTATATGGACAGAATGGAAGAGTAGCCTCGGGAAAAAAATGAACAATGCCGTTTTCAGAACTACAGTTGAGACTAGAAATAGTCATATAAGGGTAAGTTAGTCAAAAGGGTATGACAAATATCCTATGATATCATTTATACATGTTATCCTAAGATTGCTACCAATGAACATATTTCCACAAAAAAAGACACTCACAGACTTATCAAATAAACTAATGGTTAGCCAAAATGAAAGGTGGGAGGATGGGTAAATTAGGACTATGGGGTTAACATACATATACTAATGTATGTTAAATGTATATAAACATATAACATATGAACTATATAAAATATATAATCACCAAACCTTTAAAATATACATTCTGTAATCACATACATGATAACAGGTTCCGAAGATGAACAGATATATGTATGAATCATTGAGCAGATTCTGTACAGCCAATCAAAACACTCTAATCAAATTTACTCCGATAAGAAATAGAAATTAAATTTAAAAAGCAAACATAAGTTAGGAGACATAAACTTCTGGGGGCTTGTCCCAGCACATTCCACTCTAATTTACAACCTTGGAAAACTACCTCCAGGAAGACTCTGTTGCCCTAGTAAGAAGAGTGGAGAACGTAATAATGCTGCCGCCTTGTGGCTGTTTCCCACAACAGCAGCTTTAAACCCAGTGCCAAAGGTTGCTTAATAGTCACAAGGACTCAAGGGCTCTAAATGACACCTGCATTCAAAAAATGCCCTGGGGTAGGGAATAGGCAAAAAAATTCAACACATGAGAAACTTTTCAAGAAGTCAATAAGAGGAGGGAAGTTGTACTCACTCTTTAAAACAAAAGGAAAAGAAAAAAATGACATGCCTAAAGCTCAGTATAAGGAATTATTAGCCACATGCAAATTCAAATTCAAAAAGGTTTCAGGTAACACCAGTCATGACCATCATCAAAAAGTCTACAAACTATAAATGCTGAAGGGGTTTTAGAGGAATGTGTACCTTCTAGCTGCTGGTGGGATGTAAAGAAGTAATACCACTAATGCAAACTGAATGGAGCTGCTTCAAAAGGTAAAAATTGAGTTACCATACGATGCGGCAGGGCACCTTTTGGGCCTATAACCTAAGACCACCAGAATCGGAAAGACAGAGGCAGGCAAATGTGCACTGCAACAATACTGAAATAGCCAAGACATGGAAGCAAAAAAAGGTCCATAAACAGATGAATGGACAAAGACGAAGTGGGATACGTACCAAATGGAATAGTAGCCTCGGGAAAAAAATGAACAATGCCGTTTTCAGGACTACAGTTGAGCCTAGAAATAATCATATAAGGTTAAGTAAGTCAAAAGGGTATGACAAATATCCTAGGACATCATTTATACATGTTATCCTAAGATTGCTACCAATGAACATATTTCCACAGAAAAAGACACTCACAGACTTATCAAATAAACTAATTGCTAGCCAAAATGAAAGGTGGGAGGATGGGTAAATTAGGACTATGGGGTTAAAATACATATACTAATGTATGTTAAATGTATATAAACATATAACATATGAAATATATAAATTATATAATCACCAATACCTTTAAAATATACATTCTGTAATCACATACATGCTAACAGGTTCGAAGATGAACAGACATATGTATGAATCATTGAGCAGATTCTGTACAGCCAGAAAACCACAACACTCTAATCAAATTTACTCCGATAAGAAATAGAAATTAAATTTAAAAAGCAAACATAAGTTAGGAGACATAAACTTCTGGGGGCTTGTCCCAGCATATTGCACTCTAATTTACAAGCTCAGAACACTACCTCCAGGAAGACTCTGTTCTCCTAGTAACAAGACTTGAGAACGCAATACTGCTGCCGCCTTGTGGCTGCTTCCCACAACAGCACTTTAAACCCAGTGCCAACGATTGCTTATATAGTCACAAGGACTGCAGGGCTGTAAATGACACAAGCCCTCAAAATATGCCCTGGGGTAGGGAATTGGCAAGAACATTCAACACATGAGAAATTACCAAGAAGTCAATAAGAGGAGGGAAGTTGTACTCACTCTTTAAAAAAAAAGGAAAACAAAAAAAGGACATGCCTAAAGCTCAGTATAAGGAATTATTAGCCACATGCAAATTCAAATTCAAAAAGGTTTCAGCTCACACCAGTCATGACCATCAGCAAAAAGTCTACAAACTATAAATGCTGAAGGGGTTTTAGAGAACTGTGTACCTTCTAGCTGCTGGTGGGATGTAAAGTGGTAACAGCAGTAACGCAAACTGAATCGAGCTGCTTGAAAAGGTAAACATTGAGCTACCATATGATGCGGCAGGGCACATTTTGGGCCTATAACCTAAGACAACTGGATTCGGAAAGACAGAGGCAGGCAAATGTGCACTGCAACAATATTGAAATAGCCAAGACATGGAAGCAAAAAAAAGGTCCATAAACAGATGAATGGACAAAGACGAAATGGTACACGTACCAAATGGAATAGAAGCCTCTGGAAAAAAATGAACAATGCCGTTTTCAGGACTAGAGTTGAGCCTAGAAATAATCATATAAGGTTAAGTAAGTCAAAAGGGTATGACAAATATCCTATGATATCATTAATACATGTTATCCTAAGATTGCTACCAATGAACATATTTCCACAGAAAAAGACACTCACAGACTTATCAAATAAACTAATGGTTAGCCAAAATGAAAGGTGGGAGGATGGGTAAATTAGGACAATGGGGTTAACATACATATACTAATGTATGTTAAATGTATATAAACATATCACATATAAACTATATGCATTATATCATCACCAATAGCTTCAAAAATATACATTCTGTAATCACGTACATGGTAGCAGGATCCGAAGATGAACAGACATATGTATGAATCATTGAGCAGATTCTGTACAGCCAGACAATCAAAACACTCTAAGCAAACTGACTCTGATAAGAAATAGAAATTAAATTTAAAAAGCAAACATAAGTTAGGAGACATAAACTTCTGGGGGCTTGTCCCAGCACATTCCACTCTAATTTACAACCTTGGAAAACTACCTCCAGGAAGACTCTGTTGCCCTAGTAACAAGAGTTGAGAACGTAATAATGCTGCCACCTTGTGGCTGTTTCCCACAACAGCAGCTTTAAACCCAGTGCCAAAGGTTGCTTAATAGTCACAAGGACTGCAGGGCTCTAAATGACACCGGTCCTCAAAGAATGCCCTGGAGTAGGGAATAGGCAAAAAAATTCAACACATGAGTAAATTTTCAAGAAGTCAATAAGAGGAGGGAAGTTGTACTCACTCTTTAAAAAAAAAAGGAAAAGAATAAAAAAGGACATGCCTAAAGCTCAGTATAAGGAATTATTAGCCACATGCAAATTCAAATTCAAAAAGGTTTCAGGTGACACCAGTCATGACCATCAGCAAAAAGTCTACAAACTATAAATGCTGAAGGGGTTTTAGAGCATTGTGTACCTTCTAGCTGCTGGTGGGATGTAAAGTGGAAACAGCACTAACGCAAAATGAATCGAGCTGCTTGAAAAGGTAAAAATTGAGCTACCAAATGATGGGGCAGGGCACCTTTTGGGCCTATAACCTAAGACCACCAAAATTGGAAAGACAGAGGCAGGCAAATATGCACTGCAACAATACTGAAATAGCCAAGATATGGAAGCAAAAAAAAGGTCCATAAACAGATGAATGGACAAAGAAGAAGTGGTATACGGACAGAATGGAATAGTAGCCTCGGGAGAAAAATGAACAATGCTGTTTTCAGGACTACAGTTGAGCCTAGAAAAAATCATATAAGGTTAAGTAAGTCAAAAGGGTATGACAAATATCCTATGATATCATTTATACAAGTTTTCTTAAGATTGCTACCAATGAACATATTTCCACAGAAAAAGACACTCACAGACTTATCAAATAAACTAATGGTTAGCCAAAATGAAAGGTGGGGGGATGGGTAAGTTAGGACTATGGGGTTAACATACATATACTAATGTAAGTTAAATGTATATAAACATATAACATATAAACAATATGAATTATATAATCACCAATACCTTCAAAATATATATTCTGTGATCACATACATGGTAACAGGATCCGAAGATGAACAGACATATGTATGAATCATTGAACAGATTCTGTACAGCCAGACAATCAAAACACTCTAATCAAATTTACTCCGATAAAAAATACAAATTAAATTTAAAAAACAAACATAAGTTAGGAGACATAAACTTCTGGGGGCTTGTCCCAGCACATTGCACTCTAATTTAAAAGCTCGGAACACTACCTCCAGGAAGACTGTGTTGTCCTAGTAACAAGACTTGAGAACGTAATAATGCTGCTGCCTTGTGGCTGCTTCCCACAACAGTAGCTTTAAACCCAGTGCCAATGGTTGCTTATATAGTCACAAGGACTGCAGGGCTGTAAAAGACACAGGCCCTCAAAAAATGCCCTGGGGTATGGAATTGGCAAGAAAATTCAACACATGAGAAATTTTCAAGAAGTCAATAAGAGGAGGGAAGTTGTAGTCACTCTTTAAAAAAAAAGGAAAAGAAAAAAAGGACATGCCTAAAGCTCAGCATAAGGAATTATTAGCCACATGCGTATCCAACCTCCAAAAAGGTTTCAGCTCACACCAGTCATGACCATCAGCAAAAAGTCTACAAACTATAAATGCTGAAGGGGTTTTAGAGAACTGTGTACCTTCTAGCTGCTGGTGGGATGTAAAGTGGTAACAGCAGTAACGCAAACTGAATCGAGCTGCTTGAAAAGGTAAACATTGAGCTACCATATGATGCGGCAGGGCACATTTTGGGCCTATAACCTAAGACAACTGGATTCGGAAAGACAGAGGCAGGCAAATGTGCACTGCAACAATATTGAAATAGCCAAGACATGGAAGCAAAAAAAAGGTCCATAAACAGATGAATGGACAAAGACGAAATGGTACACGTACCAAATGGAATAGAAGCCTCTGGAAAAAAATGAACAATGCCGTTTTCAGGACTAGAGATGAGCCTAGAAATAATCATATAAGGTTAAGTAAGTCAAAAGGGTATGACAAATATCCTATGATATCATTAATACATGTTATCCTAAGATTGCTACCAATGAACATATTTCCACAGAAAAAGACACTCACAGACTTATCAAATAAACTAATGGTTAGCCAAAATGAAAGGTGGGAGGATGGGTAAATTAGGACAATGGGGTTAACATACATATACTAATGTATGTTAAATGTATATAAACATATCACATATAAACTATATGCATTATATCATCACCAATAGCTTCAAAAATATACATTCTGTAATCACGTACATGGTAGCAGGATCCGAAGATGAACAGACATATGTATGAATCATTGAACAGATTCTGTACAGCCAGACAATCAAAACACTCTAAGCAAATTGACTCTGATAAGAAATAGAAATTATATTTAAAAAGCAAACATAAGTTAGGAGACATAAACTTCTGGGGGCTTGTCCCAGCACATTGCACTCTAATTTAAAAGCTCGGAACACTACCTCCAGGAAGACTCTGTTGTCCTAGTAACAAGACTTGAGAACGTAATAATGCTGCCGCCTTGTGGCTGTCTCCAAAAACAGCACCTTTAAACCCAGTGCCAATGGTTGCTTATATAGTCACAAGGACTGCACGGTTGTAAATGACACAGGCACTCAAAAAATGCCCTGGGGTAGGGAATAGGCAAGAAAATTCAACACATAAGAAACTTTTCAAGAAATCAATAAGAGGAGGGAAGTTGTACTCACTCTTTTTAAAAAAAAGGAAAAGAAAAAATAGGACATGCCTAAAGCTCAGCATAAGGAATTATTAGCCACATGCATATCCAACCTCCAAAAAGGTTTCAGCTCACACCAGTCATGACCATCAGCAAAAAGTCTACAAACTATAAATGCTGAAGGGGTTTTAGAGAAGTGTGTACCTTCTAGCTGCTGGTGGGATATAAAGTCGTAACAGCACTAATGCAAACTGAATCGAGCTGCTTGAAAACGTAAAAATTGAGCTACCATATGATGCGGCAGGGCACCTTTTGGGCCTATAACCTAAGACCACCAGAATCGGAAAGACAGAGGCAGGCAAATGTGCACTGCAACAATACTGAAATAGCAAAGACATGGTAGCAAAAAAAAGGTCCATAAACAGATGAATGGACAAAGAAGAAGTGGTATATGGACAGAATGGAAGAGTAGCCTCGGGAAAAAAATGAACAATGCCGTTTTCAGGACTAGAGTTGAGACTAGAAATAATCATATAAGGTTAAGTAAGACAAAAGGGTATTACAAATATCCTATGATATTATTTATACAAGTTTTCCTAAGATTGCTACCAATGAACATATTTCCACAGAAAAAGACACTCACAGACTTATCAAATAAACTACTGGTTAGCCAAAATGAAAGGTGGGAGGATGAGTAAATTAGGACTATGGGGTTAACATACATATACTAATGTAAGTTAAATGTATATAAACATATAACATATAAATGATATGAATTATATATTCACCAATACCTTCAAAATATACATTCTGTAATCACATACATGGTAACAGGATCCGAAGATGAACAGACATATGTGTGAATCATTGAGCAGATTCTGTACAGCCAGACAATCAAAACACTCTAATCAAATTTACTCCGATAAGAAAGACAAATTAAATTTAAAAAACAAACATAAGTAAGGAGACATAAACTTCTGGGGGCTTGTCCCAGCACATTGCACTCTAATTTACAAGCTCGGAACACTACCTCCAGGAAGACTCTGTTGTCCTAGTAACAAGACTTGAGAACGTAATAATGCTGCCGCCTTGTGGCTGTCTCCCAAAACAGCAGCTTTAAACCCAGTGACAATGGTTGCTTATATAGTCACAAGGACTGCAGGGCTGTAAATGACACAGGCCCTCAAAAATTGCCCTGGGGTAGGGAATAGGCAAGAAAATCCAACACATGAGAAATTTTTCAAGAAGTCAATAAGAGGAGGGGAGTTGTACTCACTCTTTAAAAAAAAAAAGGAAAAGAAAAAAAAGGACATGCCTAAAGCTTAGTATAAGGAATTATTAGCCACATACAAATTCAAATTCAAAAAGGTTTCAGCTCACACCAGTCATTACCATCAGCAAAATGTCTACAAACTATAAATGCTGAAGGGGTTTTAGAGATCTGTGTACCTTCTAGCTGCTGGTGGGATGTAAAGTGGCAACAGCACTAACGCAAACTGAATGGAGCTGCTTGAAAAGGTAAAAATTGAGCTACCATATGATGCGGCAGGGCACCTTTTGGGCCTATAACCTAAGACCACCAGATTCGGAAAGAGAGAGGCAGGCAAATGTGCATTGCAACAATACTGAAATAGCCAAGACATGGAAGCAAAAAAAAGGTCCATAAACAGATGAATGGACAAAGACGAAATGGTACACGTACCAAATGGAATAGAAGCCTCTGGAAAAAAATGAACAATGCCGTTTTCAGGACTAGAGATGAGCCTAGAAATAATCATATAAGGTTAAGTAAGTCAAAAGGGTATGACAAATATCCTATGATATCATTAATACATGTTATCCTAAGATTGCTACCAATGAACATATTTCCACAGAAAAAGACACTCACAGACTTATCAAATAAACTAATGGTTAGCCAAAATGAAAGGTGGGAGGATGGGTAAATTAGGACAATGGGGTTAACATACATATACTAATGTATGTTAAATGTATATAAACATATCACATATAAACTATATGCATTATATCATCACCAATAGCTTCAAAAATATACATTCTGTAATCACGTACATGGTAGCAGGATCCGAAGATGAACAGACATATGTATGAATCATTGAGCAGATTCTGTACAGCCAGACAATCAAAACACTCTAAGCAAATTGACTCTGATAAGAAATAGAAATTAAATTTAAAAAGCAAACATAAGTTAGGAGACATAAACTTCTGGGGGCTTGTCCCAGCACATTCCACTCTAATTTACAACCTTGGAAAACTACCTCCAGGAAGACTCTGTTGCCCTAGTAACAAGAGTTGAGAACGTAATAATGCTGCCGCCTTGTGGCTGTCTCCAAAAACAGCACCTTTAAACCCAGTGCCAATGGTTGCTTATATAGTCACAAGGACTGTACGGTTGTAAATGACACAGGCACTCAAAAAATGCCCTGGGGTAGGGAATAGGCAAGAAAATTCAACACATAAGAAACTTTTCAAGAAATCAATAAGAGGAGGGAAGTTGTACTCACTCTTTTTAAAAAAAAGGAAAAGAAAAAATAGGACATGCCTAAAGCTCAGCATAAGGAATTATTAGCCACATGCATATCCAACCTCCAAAAAGGTTTCAGCTCACACCAGTCATGACCATCAGCAAAAAGTCTACAAACTATAAATGCTGAAGGGGTTTTAGAGAAGTGTGTACCTTCTAGCTGCTGGTGGGATATAAAGTCGTAACATCACTAATGCAAACTGAATCGAGCTGCTTGAAAACGTAAAAATTGAGCTACCATATGATGCGGCAGGGCACCTTTTCGGCCTATAACCTAAGACCACCAGAATCGGAAAGACAGAGGCAGACAAATGTGCACTGCAACAATACTGAAATAGCCAAGATATGGAAGCAAAAAAAAGGTCCATAAACAGATGAATGGACAAAGAAGAAGTGGTATACGGACAGAATGGAATAGTAGCCTCGGGAGAAAAATGAACAATGCTGTTTTCAGGACTACAGTTGAGCCTAGAAAAAATCATATAAGGTTAAGTAAGTCAAAAGGGTATGACAAATATCCTATGATATCATTTATACAAGTTTTCTTAAGATTGCTACCAATGAACATATTTCCACAGAAAAAGACACTCACAGACTTATCAAATAAACTAATGGTTAGCCAAAATGAAAGGTGGGGGGATGGGTAAGTTAGGACTATGGGGTTAACATACATATACTAATGTAAGTTAAATGTATATAAACATATAACATATAAACGATATGAATTATATAATCACCAATACCTTCAAAATATATATTCTGTGATCACATACATGGTAACAGGATCCGAAGATGAACAGACATATGTATGAATCATTGAGCAGATTCTGTACAGCCAGACAATCAAAACACTCTAATCAAATTTACTCCGATAAGAAATAGAAATTAAATTTAAAAAAAAACATAAGTTAGGAGACATAAACTTCTGGGGGCTTGTCCCAGCATATTGCACTCTAATTTACAAGCTCAGAACACTACCTCCAGGAAGACTCTGTTCTCCTAGTAACAAGACTTGAGAACGCAATAATGCTGCCGCCTTGTGGCTGCTTCCCACAACAGCACTTTAAACCCAGTGCCAATGATTGCTTATATAGTCACAAGGACTGCAGGGCTGTAAATGACACAAGCCCTCAAAATATGCCCTGGGGTAGGGAATTGGCAAGAACATTCAACACATGAGAAATTTCCAAGAAGTCAATAAGAGGAGGGAAGTTGTACTCACTCTTTAAAAAAAAAAGGAAAAGAAAAAAAAGGACATGCCTAAAGCTTAGTATAAGGAATTATGAGCCACATACAAATTCAAATTCAAAAAGGTTTCAGCTCACACCAGTCATTACCATCAGCAAAATGTCTACAAACTATAAATGCTGAAGGGGTTTTAGAGATCTGTGTACCTTCTAGCTGCTGGTGGGATGTAAAGTGGAAACAGCACTAACGCAAACTGAATCGAGCTGCTTGAAAAGGTAAAAATTGAGCTACCAAATGATGGGGCAGGGCACCTTTTGGGCCTATAACCTAAGACCACCAAAATTGGAAAGACAGAGGCAGGCAAATATGCACTGCAACAATACTGAAATAGCCAAGATATGGAAGCAAAAAAAAGGTCCATAAACAGATGAATGGACAAAGAAGAAGTGGTATACGGACAGAATGGAATAGTAGCCTCGGGAGAAAAATGAACAATGCTGTTTTCAGGACTACAGTTGAGCCTAGAAAAAATCATATAAGGTTAAGTAAGTCAAAAGGGTATGACAAATATCCTATGATATCATTTATACAAGTTTTCTTAAGATTGCTACCAATGAACATATTTCCACAGAAAAAGACACTCACAGACTTATCAAATAAACTAATGGTTAGCCAAAATGAAAGGTGGGGGGATGGGTAAGTTAGGACTATGGGGTTAACATACATATACTAATGTAAGTTAAATGTATATAAACATATAACATATAAACGATATGAATTATATAATCACCAATACCTTCAAAATATATATTCTGTGATCACATACATGGTAACAGGATCCGAAGATGAACAGACATATGTATGAATCATTGAACAGATTCTGTACAGCCAGACAATCAAAACACTCTAATCAAATTTACTCCGATAAAAAATACAAATTAAATTTAAAAAACAAACATAAGTAAGGAGACATAAACTTCTGGGGGCTTGTCCCAGCACATTGCACTCTAATTTAAAAGCTCGGAACACTACCTCCAGGAAGACTCTGTTGTCCTAGTAACAAGACTTGAGAACGTAATAATGCTGCCGCCTTGTGGCTGTCTCCAAAAACAGCACCTTTAAACCCAGTGCCAATGGTTGCTTATATAGTCACAAGGACTGCACGGTTGTAAATGACACAGGCACTCAAAAAATGCCCTGGGGTAGGGAATAGGCAAGAAAATTCAACACATAAGAAACTTTTCAAGAAATCAATAAGAGGAGGGAAGTTGTACTCACTCTTTTTAAAAAAAAGGAAAAGAAAAAATAGGACATGCCTAAAGCTCAGCATAAGGAATTATTAGCCACATGCGTATCCAACCTCCAAAAAGGTTTCAGCTCACACCAGTCATGACCATCAGCAAAAAGTCTACAAACTATAAATGCTGAAGGGGTTTTAGAGAAGTGTGTACCTTCTAGCTGCTGGTGGGATATAAAGTCGTAACAGCACTAATGCAAACTGAATCGAGCTGCTTGAAAACGTAAAAATTGAGCTACCATATGATGCGGCAGGGCACCTTTTGGGCCTATAACCTAAGACCACCAGAATCGGAAAGACAGAGGCAGGCAAATGTGCACTGCAACAATACTGAAATAGCAAAGACATGGAAGCAAAAAAAAGGTCCATAAACAGATGAATGGACAAAGAAGAAGTGGTATATGGACAGAATGGAAGAGTAGCCTCGGGAAAAAAATGAACAATGCCGTTTTCAGGACTAGAGTTGAGACTAGAAATAATCATATAAGGTTAAGTAAGACAAAAGGGTATTACAAATATCCTATGATATTATTTATACAAGTTTTCCTAAGATTGCTACCAATGAACATATTTCCACAGAAAAAGACACTCACAGACTTATCAAATAAACTACTGGTTAGCCAAAATGAAAGGTGGGAGGATGGGTAAATTAGGACTATGGGGTTAACATACATATACTAATGTAAGTTAAATGTATATAAACATATAACATATAAATGATATGAATTATATATTCACCAATACCTTCAAAATATACATTCTGTAATCACATACATGGTAACAGGATCCGAAGATGAACAGACATATGTGTGAATCATTGAGCAGATTCTGTACAGCCAGACAATCAAAACACTCTAATCAAATTTACTCCGATAAGAAAGACAAATTAAATTTAAAAAACAAACATAAGTAAGGAGACATAAACTTCTGGGGGCTTGTCCCAGCACATTGCACTCTAATTTACAAGCTCGGAACACTACCTCCAGGAAGACTCTGTTGTCCTAGTAACAAGACTTGAGAACGTAATAATGCTGCCGCCTTGTGGCTGTCTCCCAAAACAGCAGCTTTAAACCCAGTGACAATGGTTGCTTATATAGTCACAAGGACTGCAGGGCTGTAAATGACACAGGCCCTCAAAAATTGCCCTGGGGTAGGGAATAGGCAAGAAAATCCAACACATGAGAAATTTTTCAAGAAGTCAATAAGAGGAGGGGAGTTGTACTCACTCTTTAAAAAAAAAAAGGAAAAGAAAAAAAAGGACATGCCTAAAGCTTAGTATAAGGAATTATTAGCCACATACAAATTCAAATTCAAAAAGGTTTCAGCTCACACCAGTCATTACCATCAGCAAAATGTCTACAAACTATAAATGCTGAAGGGGTTTTAGAGATCTGTGTACCTTCTAGCTGCTGGTGGGATGTAAAGTGGCAACAGCACTAACGCAAACTGAATGGAGCTGCTTGAAAAGGTAAAAATTGAGCTACCATATGATGCGGCAGGGCACCTTTTGGGCCTATAACCTAAGACCACCAGATTCGGAAAGAGAGAGGCAGGCAAATGTGCATTGCAACAATACTGAAATAGCCAAGACATGGAAGCAAAAAAAAGGTCCATAAACAGATGAATGGACAAAGACGAAATGGTACACGTACCAAATGGAATAGAAGCCTCTGGAAAAAAATGAACAATGCCGTTTTCAGGACTAGAGATGAGCCTAGAAATAATCATATAAGGTTAAGTAAGTCAAAAGGGTATGACAAATATCCTATGATATCATTAATACATGTTATCCTAAGATTGCTACCAATGAACATATTTCCACAGAAAAAGACACTCACAGACTTATCAAATAAACTAATGGTTAGCCAAAATGAAAGGTGGGAGGATGGGTAAATTAGGACAATGGGGTTAACATACATATACTAATGTATGTTAAATGTATATAAACATATCACATATAAACTATATGCATTATATCATCACCAATAGCTTCAAAAATATACATTCTGTAATCACGTACATGGTAGCAGGATCCGAAGATGAACAGACATATGTATGAATCATTGAGCAGATTCTGTACAGCCAGACAATCAAAACACTCTAAGCAAATTGACTCTGATAAGAAATAGAAATTAAATTTAAAAAGCAAACATAAGTTAGGAGACATAAACTTCTGGGGGCTTGTCCCAGCACATTCCACTCTAATTTACAACCTTGGAAAACTACCTCCAGGAAGACTCTGTTGCCCTAGTAACAAGAGTTGAGAACGTAATAATGCTGCCGCCTTGTGGCTGTCTCCAAAAACAGCACCTTTAAACCCAGTGCCAATGGTTGCTTATATAGTCACAAGGACTGTACGGTTGTAAATGACACAGGCACTCAAAAAATGCCCTGGGGTAGGGAATAGGCAAGAAAATTCAACACATAAGAAACTTTTCAAGAAATCAATAAGAGGAGGGAAGTTGTACTCACTCTTTTTAAAAAAAAGGAAAAGAAAAAATAGGACATGCCTAAAGCTCAGCATAAGGAATTATTAGCCACATGCATATCCAACCTCCAAAAAGGTTTCAGCTCACACCAGTCATGACCATCAGCAAAAAGTCTACAAACTATAAATGCTGAAGGGGTTTTAGAGAAGTGTGTACCTTCTAGCTGCTGGTGGGATATAAAGTCGTAACATCACTAATGCAAACTGAATCGAGCTGCTTGAAAACGTAAAAATTGAGCTACCATATGATGCGGCAGGGCACCTTTTCGGCCTATAACCTAAGACCACCAGAATCGGAAAGACAGAGGCAGACAAATGTGCACTGCAACAATACTGAAATAGCCAAGATATGGAAGCAAAAAAAAGGTCCATAAACAGATGAATGGACAAAGAAGAAGTGGTATACGGACAGAATGGAATAGTAGCCTCGGGAGAAAAATGAACAATGCTGTTTTCAGGACTACAGTTGAGCCTAGAAAAAATCATATAAGGTTAAGTAAGTCAAAAGGGTATGACAAATATCCTATGATATCATTTATACAAGTTTTCTTAAGATTGCTACCAATGAACATATTTCCACAGAAAAAGACACTCACAGACTTATCAAATAAACTAATGGTTAGCCAAAATGAAAGGTGGGGGGATGGGTAAGTTAGGACTATGGGGTTAACATACATATACTAATGTAAGTTACATGTATATAAACATATAACATATAAACGATATGAATTATATAATCACCAATACCTTCAAAATATATATTCTGTGATCACATACATGGTAACAGGATCCGAAGATGAACAGACATATGTATGAATCATTGAACAGATTCTGTACAGCCAGACAATCAAAACACTCTAATCAAATTTACTCCGATAAAAAATACAAATTAAATTTAAAAAACAAACATAAGTAAGGAGACATAAACTTCTGGGGGCTTGTCCCAGCACATTGCACTCTAATTTAAAAGCTCGGAACACTACCTCCAGGAAGACTCTGTTGTCCTAGTAACAAGACTTGAGAACGTAATAATGCTGCCGCCTTGTGGCTGCCTCCAAAAACAGCACCTTTAAACCCAGTGCCAATGGTTGCTTATACAGTCACAAGGACTGCACGGTTGTAAATGACACAGGCACTCAAAAAATGCCCTGGGGTAGGGAATAGGCAAGAAAATTCAACACATAAGAAACTTTTCAAGAAATCAATAAGAGGAGGGAAGTTGTACTCACTCTTTTTAAAAAAAAGGAAAAGAAAAAATAGGACATGCCTAAAGCTCAGCATAAGGAATTATTAGCCACATGCGTATCCAACCTCCAAAAAGGTTTCAGCTCACACCAGTCATGACCATCAGCAAAAAGTCTACAAACTATAAATGCTGAAGGGGTTTTAGAGAAGTGTGTACCTTCTAGCTGCTGGTGGGATATAAAGTCGTAACAGCACTAATGCAAACTGAATCGAGCTGCTTGAAAACGTAAAAATTGAGCTACCATATGATGCGGCAGGGCACCTTTTGGGCCTATAACCTAAGACCACCAGAATCGGAAAGACAGAGGCAGGCAAATGTGCACTGCAACAATACTGAAATAGCAAAGACATGGAAGCAAAAAAAAGGTCCATAAACAGGTGAATGGACAAAGAAGAAGTGGTATATGGACAGAATGGAAGAGTAGCCTCGGGAAAAAAATGAACAATGCCGTTTTCAGGACTAGAGTTGAGACTAGAAATAATCATATAAGGTTAAGTAAGACAAAAGGGTATTACAAATATCCTATGATATTATTTATACAAGTTTTCCTAAGATTGCTACCAATGAACATATTTCCACAGAAAAAGACACTCACAGACTTATCAAATAAACTACTGGTTAGCCAAAATGAAAGGTGGGAGGATGGGTAAATTAGGACTATGGGGTTAACATACATATACTAATGTAAGTTAAATGTATATAAACATATAACATATAAATGATATGAATTATATATTCACCAATACCTTCAAAATATACATTCTGTAATCACATACATGGTAACAGGATCCGAAGATGAACAGACATATGTGTGAATCATTGAGCAGATTCTGTACAGCCAGACAATCAAAACACTCTAATCAAATTTACTCCGATAAGAAAGACAAATTAAATTTAAAAAACAAACATAAGTAAGGAGACATAAACTTCTGGGGGCTTGTCCCAGCACATTGCACTCTAATTTACAAGCTCGGAACACTACCTCCAGGAAGACTCTGTTGTCCTAGTAACAAGACTTGAGAACGTAATAATGCTGCCGCCTTGTGGCTGTCTCCCAAAACAGCAGCTTTAAACCCAGTGACAATGGTTGCTTATATAGTCACAAGGACTGCAGGGCTGTAAATGACACAGGCCCTCAAAAATTGCCCTGGGGTAGGGAATAGGCAAGAAAATCCAACACATGAGAAATTTTTCAAGAAGTCAATAAGAGGAGGGGAGTTGTACTCACTCTTTAAAAAAAAAAAGGAAAAGAAAAAAAAGGACATGCCTAAAGCTTAGTATAAGGAATTATTAGCCACATACAAATTCAAATTCAAAAAGGTTTCAGCTCACACCAGTCATTACCATCAGCAAAATGTCTACAAACTATAAATGCTGAAGGGGTTTTAGAGATCTGTGTACCTTCTAGCTGCTGGTGGGATGTAAAGTGGCAACAGCACTAACGCAAACTGAATGGAGCTGCTTGAAAAGGTAAAAATTGAGCTACCATATGATGCGGCAGGGCACCTTTTGGGCCTATAACCTAAGACCACCAGATTCGGAAAGAGAGAGGCAGGCAAATGTGCATTGCAACAATATTGAAATAGCCAAGACATGGAAGCAAAAAAAAGGTCCATAAACAGATGAATGGACAAAGACGAAATGGTACACGTACCAAATGGAATAGAAGCCTCTGGAAAAAAATGAACAATGCCGTTTTCAGGACTAGAGATGAGCCTAGAAATAATCATATAAGGTTAAGTAAGTCAAAAGGGTATGACAAATATCCTATGATATCATTAATACATGTTATCCTAAGATTGCTACCAATGAACATATTTCCACAGAAAAAGACACTCACAGACTTATCAAATAAACTAATAGTTAGCCAAAATGAAAGGTGGGAGGATGGGTAAATTAGGACAATGGGGTTAACATACATATACTAATGTATGTTAAATGTATATAAACATATCACATATAAACTATATGCATTATATCATCACCAATAGCTTCAAAAATATACATTCTGTAATCACGTACATGGTAGCAGGATCCGAAGATGAACAGACATATGTATGAATCATTGAGCAGATTCTGTACAGCCAGACAATCAAAACACTCTAAGCAAATTGACTCTGATAAGAAATAGAAATTAAATTTAAAAAGCAAACATAAGTTAGGAGACATAAACTTCTGGGGGCTTGTCCCAGCACATTCCACTCTAATTTACAACCTTGGAAAACTACCTCCAGGAAGACTCTGTTGCCCTAGTAACAAGAGTTGAGAACGTAATAATGCTGCCGCCTTGTGGCTGTCTCCAAAAACAGCACCTTTAAACCCAGTGCCAATGGTTGCTTATATAGTCACAAGGACTGTACGGTTGTAAATGACACAGGCACTCAAAAAATGCCCTGGGGTAGGGAATAGGCAAGAAAATTCAACACATAAGAAACTTTTCAAGAAATCAATAAGAGGAGGGAAGTTGTACTCACTCTTTAAAAAAAAAGGAAAAGAAAAAAAAAGGACATGCCTAAAGCTCAGTATAAGGAATTATTAGCCACATGCAAATTCAAATTCAAAAAGGTTTCAGGTGACACCAGTCATGACCATCAGCAAAAAGTCTACAAACTCTAAATGCTGAAGGGGTTTTAGAGAATTGTGTACATTCTACCTGCTGGTGGGATGTAAAGTGGTAACAGCACTAACGCATACTGAATGGAGCTGCTTGAAAAGGTAAAAATTGAGTTACCATATGATGCGGCAGGGCACCTTTTGGGCCTATAACCTAAGACCACCAAAATCGGAAATACAGAGGCAGGCAAATGTGCACTGCAACAATACTGAAATACCCAAGACATGGAAGCAAAAAATGGTCCATAAACAGGTGAATGGACAAAGAAGAAGTGGTATATGGACAGAATGGAAGAGTAGCCTCGGGAAAAAAATGAACAATGCCGTTTTCAGAACTACAGTTGAGACTAGAAATAGTCATATAAGGGTAAGTTAGTCAAAAGGGTATGACAAATATCCTATGATATCATTTATACATGTTATCCTAAGATTGCTACCAATGAACATATTTCCACAAAAAAAGACACTCACAGACTTATCAAATAAACTAATGGTTAGCCAAAATGAAAGGTGGGAGGATGGGTAAATTAGGACTATGGGGTTAACATACATATACTAATGTATGTTAAATGTATATAAACATATAACATATGAACTATATAAAATATATAATCACCAAACCTTTAAAATATACATTCTGTAATCACATACATGATAACAGGTTCCGAAGATGAACAGATATATGTATGAATCATTGAGCAGATTCTGTACAGCCAATCAAAACACTCTAATCAAATTTACTCCGATAAGAAATAGAAATTAAATTTAAAAAGCAAACATAAGTTAGGAGACATAAACTTCTGGGGGCTTGTCCCAGCACATTCCACTCTAATTTACAACCTTGGAAAACTACCTCCAGGAAGACTCTGTTGCCCTAGTAAGAAGAGTGGAGAACGTAATAATGCTGCCGCCTTGTGGCTGTTTCCCACAACAGCAGCTTTAAACCCAGTGCCAAAGGTTGCTTAATAGTCACAAGGACTCAAGGGCTCTAAATGACACCTGCATTCAAAAAATGCCCTGGGGTAGGGAATAGGCAAAAAAATTCAACACATGAGAAACTTTTCAAGAAGTCAATAAGAGGAGGGAAGTTGTACTCACTCTTTAAAACAAAAGGAAAAGAAAAAAATGACATGCCTAAAGCTCAGTATAAGGAATTATTAGCCACATGCAAATTCAAATTCAAAAAGGTTTCAGGTAACACCAGTCATGACCATCATCAAAAAGTCTACAAACTATAAATGCTGAAGGGGTTTTAGAGGAATGTGTACCTTCTAGCTGCTGGTGGGATGTAAAGAAGTAATACCACTAATGCAAACTGAATGGAGCTGCTTCAAAAGGTAAAAATTGAGTTACCATACGATGCGGCAGGGCACCTTTTGGGCCTATAACCTAAGACCACCAGAATCGGAAAGACAGAGGCAGGCAAATGTGCACTGCAACAATACTGAAATAGCCAAGACATGGAAGCAAAAAAAGGTCCATAAACAGATGAATGGACAAAGACGAAGTGGGATACGTACCAAATGGAATAGTAGCCTCGGGAAAAAAATGAACAATGCCGTTTTCAGGACTACAGTTGAGCCTAGAAATAATCATATAAGGTTAAGTAAGTCAAAAGGGTATGACAAATATCCTAGGACATCATTTATACATGTTATCCTAAGATTGCTACCAATGAACATATTTCCACAGAAAAAGACACTCACAGACTTATCAAATAAACTAATTGCTAGCCAAAATGAAAGGTGGGAGGATGGGTAAATTAGGACTATGGGGTTAAAATACATATACTAATGTATGTTAAATGTATATAAACATATAACATATGAAATATATAAATTATATAATCACCAATACCTTTAAAATATACATTCTGTAATCACATACATGCTAACAGGTTCGAAGATGAACAGACATATGTATGAATCATTGAGCAGATTCTGTACAGCCAGAAAACCACAACACTCTAATCAAATTTACTCCGATAAGAAATAGAAATTAAATTTAAAAAGCAAACATAAGTTAGGAGACATAAACTTCTGGGGGCTTGTCCCAGCATATTGCACTCTAATTTACAAGCTCAGAACACTACCTCCAGGAAGACTCTGTTCTCCTAGTAACAAGACTTGAGAACGCAATACTGCTGCCGCCTTGTGGCTGCTTCCCACAACAGCACTTTAAACCCAGTGCCAATGATTGCTTATATAGTCACAAGGACTGCAGGGCTGTAAATGACACAAGCCCTCAAACTATGCCCTGGGGTAGGGAATTGGCAAGAACATTCAACACATGAGAAATTTCCAAGAAGTCAATAAGAGGAGGGAAGTTGTACTCACTCTTTAAAAAAAAAAGGAAAAGAAAAAAAAGGACATGCCTAAAGCTTAGTATAAGGAATTATTAGCCACATACAAATTCAAATTCAAAAAGGTTTCAGCTCACACCAGTCATGACCATCAGCAAAATGTCTACAAACTATAAATGCTGAAGGGGTTTTAGAGATCTGTGTACCTTCTAGCTGCTGGTGGGATGTAAAGTGGAAACAGCACTAACGCAAACTGAATCGAGCTGCTTGAAAAGGTAAAAATTGAGCTACCAAATGATGCGGCAGGGCACCTTTTGGGCCTATAACCTAAGAACACCAAAATTGGAAAGACAGAGGCAGGCAAATATGCACTGCAACAATACTGAAATAGCCAAGATATGGAAGTAAAAAAAAGGTCCATAAACAGATGAATGGACAAAGAAGAAGTGGTATACGGACAGAATGGAATAGTAGCCTCGGGAGAAAAATGAACAATGCCGTTTTCAGGACTAGAGTTGAGCCTAGAAATAATCATATAAGGTTAAGTAAGTCAAAAGGGTATGACAAATATCCTATGACATCATTTATACATGTTATCCTAAGATTGCTACCAATGAACATATTTCCACAGAAAAAGACACTCACAGACTTATCATATAAACTAATGGTTAGCCAAAATGAAAGGTGGGAGGATGGGTAAATTAGGACTATGGGGTTAACATACATATACTAATGTATGTTAAATGTATATAAACATATAACATATAAATGATATGAATTATATATTCACCAATACCTTCAAAATATACATTCTGTAATCACATACATGGTAACAGGATCCGAAGATGAACAGACATATGTATGAATCATTGAGCAGATTCTGTACAGCCAGACAATCAAAACACTCTAATCAAATTTACTCCGATAAGAAATAGAAATTAAATTTAAAAAACAAACATAAGTTAGGAGACATAAACTTTTGGGGGCTTGTCCCAGCACATTGCACTCTAATTTACAAGCTCGGAACACTACCTCCAGGAAGACTGTGTTGTCCTAGTAACAAGACTTGAGAACGTAATAATGCTGCCGCCTTGTGGCTGCTTCCCACAACAGTAGCTTTAAACCCAGTGCCAATGGTTGCTTATATAGTCACAAGGACTGCAGGGCTGTAAAAGACACAGGCCCTCAAAAAATACCCTGGTGTAGGGAATTGGCAAGAAAATTCAACACATGAGAAATTTTCAAGAAGTCAATAAGAGTACGGAAGTTGTACTCACTCTTTAAAAAAAAGGAAAAGAAAAAAAGGACATGCCTAAAGCTCAGCATAAGGAATTATTAGCCACATGCGTATCCAACCTCCAAAAAGGTTTCAGCTCACACCAGTCATGACCATCAGCAAAAAGTCTACAAACTATAAATGCTGAAGGGGTTTTAGAGAACTGTGTACCTTCTAGCTGCTGGTGGGATGTAAAGTGGTAACAGCAGTAACGCAAACTGAATCGAGCTGCTTGAAAAGGTAAACATTGAGCTACCATATGATGCGGCAGGGCACATTTTGGGCCTATAACCTAAGACAACTGGATTCGGAAAGACAGAGGCAGGCAAATGTGCACTGCAACAATATTGAAATAGCCAAGACATGGAAGCAAAAAAAAGGTCCATAAACAGATGAATGGACAAAGACGAAATGGTACACGTACCAAATGGAATAGAAGCCTCTGGAAAAAAATGAACAATGCCGTTTTCAGGACTAGAGATGAGCCTAGAAATAATCATATAAGGTTAAGTAAGTCAAAAGGGTATGACAAATATCCTATGATATCATTAATACATGTTATCCTAAGATTGCTACCAATGAACATATTTCCACAGAAAAAGACACTCACAGACTTATCAAATAAACTAATGGTTAGCCAAAATGAAAGGTGGGAGGATGGGTAAATTAGGACAATGGGGTTAACATACATATACTAATGTATGTTAAATGTATATAAACATATCACATATAAACTATATGCATTATATCATCACCAATAGCTTCAAAAATATACATTCTGTAATCACGTACATGGTAGCAGGATCCGAAGATGAACAGACATATGTATGAATCATTGAACAGATTCTGTACAGCCAGACAATCAAAACACTCTAAGCAAATTGACTCTGATAAGAAATAGAAATTATATTTAAAAAGCAAACATAAGTTAGGAGACATAAACTTCTGGGGGCTTGTCCCAGCACATTGCACTCTAATTTAAAAGCTCGGAACACTACCTCCAGGAAGACTCTGTTGTCCTAGTAACAAGACTTGAGAACGTAATAATGCTGCCGCCTTGTGGCTGTCTCCAAAAACAGCACCTTTAAACCCAGTGCCAATGGTTGCTTATATAGTCACAAGGACTGCACGGTTGTAAATGACACAGGCACTCAAAAAATGCCCTGGGGTAGGGAATAGGCAAGAAAATTCAACACATAAGAAACTTTTCAAGAAATCAATAAGAGGAGGGAAGTTGTACTCACTCTTTTTAAAAAAAAGGAAAAGAAAAAATAGGACATGCCTAAAGCTCAGCATAAGGAATTATTAGCCACATGCGTATCCAACCTCCAAAAAGGTTTCAGCTCACACCAGTCATGACCATCAGCAAAAAGTCTACAAACTATAAATGCTGAAGGGGTTTTAGAGAAGTGTGTACCTTCTAGCTGCTGGTGGGATATAAAGTCGTAACAGCACTAATGCAAACTGAATCGAGCTGCTTGAAAACGTAAAAATTGAGCTACCATATGATGCGGCAGGGCACCTTTTGGGCCTATAACCTAAGACCACCAGAATCGGAAAGACAGAGGCAGGCAAATGTGCACTGCAACAATACTGAAATAGCAAAGACATGGAAGCAAAAAAAAGGTCCATAAACAGGTGAATGGACAAAGAAGAAGTGGTATATGGACAGAATGGAAGAGTAGCCTCGGGAAAAAAATGAACAATGCCGTTTTCAGGACTAGAGTTGAGACTAGAAATAATCATATAAGGTTAAGTAAGACAAAAGGGTATTACAAATATCCTATGATATTATTTATACAAGTTTTCCTAAGATTGCTACCAATGAACATATTTCCACAGAAAAAGACACTCACAGACTTATCAAATAAACTACTGGTTAGCCAAAATGAAAGGTGGGAGGATGGGTAAATTAGGACTATGGGGTTAACATACATATACTAATGTAAGTTAAATGTATATAAACATATAACATATAAATGATATGAATTATATATTCACCAATACCTTCAAAATATACATTCTGTAATCACATACATGGTAACAGGATCCGAAGATGAACAGACATATGTGTGAATCATTGAGCAGATTCTGTACAGCCAGACAATCAAAACACTCTAATCAAATTTACTCCGATAAGAAAGACAAATTAAATTTAAAAAACAAACATAAGTAAGGAGACATAAACTTCTGGGGGCTTGTCCCAGCACATTGCACTCTAATTTACAAGCTCGGAACACTACCTCCAGGAAGACTCTGTTGTCCTAGTAACAAGACTTGAGAACGTAATAATGCTGCCGCCTTGTGGCTGTCTCCCAAAACAGCAGCTTTAAACCCAGTGACAATGGTTGCTTATATAGTCACAAGGACTGCAGGGCTGTAAATGACACAGGCCCTCAAAAATTGCCCTGGGGTAGGGAATAGGCAAGAAAATCCAACACATGAGAAATTTTTCAAGAAGTCAATAAGAGGAGGGGAGTTGTACTCACTCTTTAAAAAAAAAAAGGAAAAGAAAAAAAAGGACATGCCTAAAGCTTAGTATAAGGAATTATTAGCCACATACAAATTCAAATTCAAAAAGGTTTCAGCTCACACCAGTCATTACCATCAGCAAAATGTCTACAAACTATAAATGCTGAAGGGGTTTTAGAGATCTGTGTACCTTCTAGCTGCTGGTGGGATGTAAAGTGGCAACAGCACTAACGCAAACTGAATGGAGCTGCTTGAAAAGGTAAAAATTGAGCTACCATATGATGCGGCAGGGCACCTTTTGGGCCTATAACCTAAGACCACCAGATTCGGAAAGAGAGAGGCAGGCAAATGTGCATTGCAACAATACTGAAATAGCCAAGACATGGAAGCAAAAAAAAGGTCCATAAACAGATGAATGGACAAAGACGAAATGGTACACGTACCAAATGGAATAGAAGCCTCTGGAAAAAAATGAACAATGCCGTTTTCAGGACTAGAGATGAGCCTAGAAATAATCATATAAGGTTAAGTAAGTCAAAAGGGTATGACAAATATCCTATGATATCATTAATACATGTTATCCTAAGATTGCTACCAATGAACATATTTCCACAGAAAAAGACACTCACAGACTTATCAAATAAACTAATGGTTAGCCAAAATGAAAGGTGGGAGGATGGGTAAATTAGGACAATGGGGTTAACATACATATACTAATGTATGTTAAATGTATATAAACATATCACATATAAACTATATGCATTATATCATCACCAATAGCTTCAAAAATATACATTCTGTAATCACGTACATGGTAGCAGGATCCGAAGATGAACAGACATATGTATGAATCATTGAGCAGATTCTGTACAGCCAGACAATCAAAACACTCTAAGCAAATTGACTCTGATAAGAAATAGAAATTAAATTTAAAAAGCAAACATAAGTTAGGAGACATAAACTTCTGGGGGCTTGTCCCAGCACATTCCACTCTAATTTACAACCTTGGAAAACTACCTCCAGGAAGACTCTGTTGCCCTAGTAACAAGAGTTGAGAACGTAATAATGCTGCCGCCTTGTGGCTGTCTCCAAAAACAGCACCTTTAAACCCAGTGCCAATGGTTGCTTATATAGTCACAAGGACTGTACGGTTGTAAATGACACAGGCACTCAAAAAATGCCCTGGGGTAGGGAATAGGCAAGAAAATTCAACACATAAGAAACTTTTCAAGAAATCAATAAGAGGAGGGAAGTTGTACTCACTCTTTAAAAAAAAAGGAAAAGAAAAAAAAAGGACATGCCTAAAGCTCAGTATAAGGAATTATTAGCCACATGCAAATTCAAATTCAAAAAGGTTTCAGGTGACACCAGTCAAGACCATCAGCAAAAAGTCTACAAACTCTAAATGCTGAAGGGGTTTTAGAGAATTGTGTACATTCTACCTGCTGGTGGGATGTAAAGTGGTAACAGCACTAACGCATACTGAATGGAGCTGCTTGAAAAGGTAAAAATTGAGTTACCATATGATGCGGAAGGGCACCTTTTGGGCCTATAACCTAAGACCACCAAAATCGGAAATACAGAGGCAGGCAAATGTGCACTGCAACAATACTGAAATACCCAAGACATGGAAGCAAAAAATGGTCCATAAACAGGTGAATGGACAAAGAAGAAGTGGTATATGGACAGAATGGAAGAGTAGCCTCGGGAAAAAAATGAACAATGCCGTTTTCAGAACTACAGTTGAGACTAGAAATAGTCATATAAGGGTAAGTTAGTCAAAAGGGTATGACAAATATCCTATGATATCATTTATACATGTTATCCTAAGATTGCTACCAATGAACATATTTCCACAAAAAAAGACACTCACAGACTTATCAAATAAACTAATGGTTAGCCAAAATGAAAGGTGGGAGGATGGGTAAATTAGGACTATGGGGTTAACATACATATACTAATGTATGTTAAATGTATATAAACATATAACATATGAACTATATAAAATATATAATCACCAAACCTTTAAAATATACATTCTGTAATCACATACATGATAACAGGTTCCGAAGATGAACAGATATATGTATGAATCATTGAGCAGATTCTGTACAGCCAATCAAAACACTCTAATCAAATTTACTCCGATAAGAAATAGAAATTAAATTTAAAAAGCAAACATAAGTTAGGAGACATAAAATTTTGGGGGCTTGTCCCAGCACATTCCACTCTAATTTACAACCTTGGAAAACTACCTCCAGGAAGACTCTGTTGCCCTAGTAAGAAGAGTGGAGAACGTAATAATGCTGCCGCCTTGTGGCTGTTTCCCACAACAGCAGCTTTAAACCCAGTGCCAAAGGTTGCTTAATAGTCACAAGGACTCAAGGGCTCTAAATGACACCTGCATTCATAAAATGCCCTGGGGTAGGGAATAGGCAAAAAAATTCAACACATGAGAAACTTTTCAAGAAGTCAATAAGAGGAGGGAAGTTGTACTCACTCTTTAAAACAAAAGGAAAAGAAAAAAATGACATGCCTAAAGCTCAGTATAAGGAATTATTAGCCACATGCAAATTCAAATTCAAAAAGGTTTCAGGTAACACCAGTCATGACCATCATCAAAAAGTCTACAAACTATAAATGCTGAAGGGGTTTTAGAGGAATGTGTACCTTCTAGCTGCTGGTGGGATGTAAAGAAGTAATACCACTAATGCAAACTGAATGGAGCTGCTTCAAAAGGTAAAAATTGAGTTACCATACGATGCGGCAGGGCACCTTTTGGGCCTATAACCTAAGACCACCAGAATCGGAAAGACAGAGGCAGGCAAATGTGCACTGCAACAATACTGAAATAGCCAAGACATGGAAGCAAAAAAAGGTCCATAAACAGATGAATGGACAAAGACGAAGTGGGATACGTACCAAATGGAATAGTAGCCTCGGGAAAAAAATGAACAATGCCGTTTTCAGGACTACAGTTGAGCCTAGAAATAATCATATAAGGTTAAGTAAGTCAAAAGGGTATGACAAATATCCTAGGACATCATTTATACATGTTATCCTAAGATTGCTACCAATGAACATATTTCCACAGAAAAAGACACTCACAGACTTATCAAATAAACTAATTGCTAGCCAAAATGAAAGGTGGGAGGATGGGTAAATTAGGACTATGGGGTTAAAATACATATACTAATGTATGTTAAATGTATATAAACATATAACATATGAAATATATAAATTATATAATCACCAATACCTTTAAAATATACATTCTGTAATCACATACATGCTAACAGGTTCGAAGATGAACAGACATATGTATGAATCATTGAGCAGATTCTGTACAGCCAGAAAACCACAACACTCTAATCAAATTTACTCCGATAAGAAATAGAAATTAAATTTAAAAAGCAAACATAAGTTAGGAGACATAAACTTCTGGGGGCTTGTCCCAGCATATTGCACTCTAATTTACAAGCTCAGAACACTACCTCCAGGAAGACTCTGTTCTCCTAGTAACAAGACTTGAGAACGCAATACTGCTGCCGCCTTGTGGCTGCTTCCCACAACAGCACTTTAAACCCAGTGCCAATGATTGCTTATATAGTCACAAGGACTGCAGGGCTGTAAATGACACAAGCCCTCAAACTATGCCCTGGGGTAGGGAATTGGCAAGAACATTCAACACATGAGAAATTTCCAAGAAGTCAATAAGAGGAGGGAAGTTGTACTCACTCTTTAAAAAAAAAAGGAAAAGAAAAAAAAGGACATGCCTAAAGCTTAGTATAAGGAATTATTAGCCACATACAAATTCAAATTCAAAAAGGTTTCAGCTCACACCAGTCATGACCATCAGCAAAATGTCTACAAACTATAAATGCTGAAGGGGTTTTAGAGATCTGTGTACCTTCTAGCTGCTGGTGGGATGTAAAGTGGAAACAGCACTAACGCAAACTGAATCGAGCTGCTTGAAAAGGTAAAAATTGAGCTACCAAATGATGCGGCAGGGCACCTTTTGGGCCTATAACCTAAGAACACCAAAATTGGAAAGACAGAGGCAGGCAAATATGCACTGCAACAATACTGAAATAGCCAAGATATGGAAGTAAAAAAAAGGTCCATAAACAGATGAATGGACAAAGAAGAAGTGGTATACGGACAGAATGGAATAGTAGCCTCGGGAGAAAAATGAACAATGCCATTTTCAGGACTAGAGTTGAGCCTAGAAATAATCATATAAGGTTAAGTAAGTCAAAAGGGTATGACAAATATCCTATGACATCATTTATACATGTTATCCTAAGATTGCTACCAATGAACATATTTCCACAGAAAAAGACACTCACAGACTTATCATATAAACTAATGGTTAGCCAAAATGAAAGGTGGGAGGATGGGTAAATTAGGACTATGGGGTTAACATACATATACTAATGTATGTTAAATGTATATAAACATATAACATATAAATGATATGAATTATATATTCACCAATACCTTCAAAATATACATTCTGTAATCACATACATGGTAACAGGATCCGAAGATGAACAGACATATGTATGAATCATTGAGCAGATTCTGTACAGCCAGACAATCAAAACACTCTAATCAAATTTACTCCGATAAGAAATAGAAATTAAATTTAAAAAACAAACATAAGTTAGGAGACATAAACTTTTGGGGGCTTGTCCCAGCACATTGCACTCTAATTTACAAGCTCGGAACACTACCTCCAGGAAGACTGTGTTGTCCTAGTAACAAGACTTGAGAACGTAATAATGCTGCCGCCTTGTGGCTGCTTCCCACAACAGTAGCTTTAAACCCAGTGCCAATGGTTGCTTATATAGTCACAAGGACTGCAGGGCTGTAAAAGACACAGGCCCTCAAAAAATACCCTGGTGTAGGGAATTGGCAAGAAAATTCAACACATGAGAAATTTTCAAGAAGTCAATAAGAGTACGGAAGTTGTACTCACTCTTTAAAAAAAAGGAAAAGAAAAAAAGGACATGCCTAAAGCTCAGCATAAGGAATTATTAGCCACATGCGTATCCAACCTCCAAAAAGGTTTCAGCTCACACCAGTCATGACCATCAGCAAAAAGTCTACAAACTATAAATGCTGAAGGGGTTTTAGAGAACTGTGTACCTTCTAGCTGCTGGTGGGATGTAAAGTGGTAACAGCAGTAACGCAAACTGAATCGAGCTGCTTGAAAAGGTAAACATTGAGCTACCATATGATGCGGCAGGGCACATTTTGGGCCTATAACCTAAGACAACTGGATTCGGAAAGACAGAGGCAGGCAAATGTGCACTGCAACAATATTGAAATAGCCAAGACATGGAAGCAAAAAAAAGGTCCATAAACAGATGAATGGACAAAGACGAAATGGTACACGTACCAAATGGAATAGAAGCCTCTGGAAAAAAATGAACAATGCCGTTTTCAGGACTAGAGATGAGCCTAGAAATAATCATATAAGGTTAAGTAAGTCAAAAGGGTATGACAAATATCCTATGATATCATTAATACATGTTATCCTAAGATTGCTACCAATGAACATATTTCCACAGAAAAAGACACTCACAGACTTATCAAATAAACTAATGGTTAGCCAAAATGAAAGGTGGGAGGATGGGTAAATTAGGACAATGGGGTTAACATACATATACTAATGTATGTTAAATGTATATAAACATATCACATATAAACTATATGCATTATATCATCACCAATAGCTTCAAAAATATACATTCTGTAATCACGTACATGGTAGCAGGATCCGAAGATGAACAGACATATGTATGAATCATTGAACAGATTCTGTACAGCCAGACAATCAAAACACTCTAAGCAAATTGACTCTGATAAGAAATAGAAATTATATTTAAAAAGCAAACATAAGTTAGGAGACATAAACTTCTGGGGGCTTGTCCCAGCACATTGCACTCTAATTTAAAAGCTCGGAACACTACCTCCAGGAAGACTCTGTTGTCCTAGTAACAAGACTTGAGAACGTAATAATGCTGCCGCCTTGTGGCTGTCTCCAAAAACAGCACCTTTAAACCCAGTGCCAATGGTTGCTTATATAGTCACAAGGACTGCACGGTTGTAAATGACACAGGCACTCAAAAAATGCCCTGGGGTAGGGAATAGGCAAGAAAATTCAACACATAAGAAACTTTTCAAGAAATCAATAAGAGGAGGGAAGTTGTACTCACTCTTTTTAAAAAAAAGGAAAAGAAAAAATAGGACATGCCTAAAGCTCAGCATAAGGAATTATTAGCCACATGCGTATCCAACCTCCAAAAAGGTTTCAGCTCACACCAGTCATGACCATCAGCAAAAAGTCTACAAACTATAAATGCTGAAGGGGTTTTAGAGAAGTGTGTACCTTCTAGCTGCTGGTGGGATAGAAAGTCGTAACAGCACTAATGCAAACTGAATCGAGCTGCTTGAAAACGTAAAAATTGAGCTACCATATGATGCGGCAGGGCACCTTTTGGGCCTATAACCTAAGACCACCAGAATCGGAAAGACAGAGGCAGGCAAATGTGCACTGCAACAATACTGAAATAGCAAAGACATGGAAGCAAAAAAAAGGTCCATAAACAGGTGAATGGACAAAGAAGAAGTGGTATATGGACAGAATGGAAGAGTAGCCTCGGGAAAAAAATGAACAATGCCGTTTTCAGGACTAGAGTTGAGACTAGAAATAATCATATAAGGTTAAGTAAGACAAAAGGGTATTACAAATATCCTATGATATTATTTATACAAGTTTTCCTAAGATTGCTACCAATGAACATATTTCCACAGAAAAAGACACTCACAGACTTATCAAATAAACTACTGGTTAGCCAAAATGAAAGGTGGGAGGATGGGTAAATTAGGACTATGGGGTTAACATACATATACTAATGTAAGTTAAATGTATATAAACATATAACATATAAATGATATGAATTATATATTCACCAATACCTTCAAAATATACATTCTGTAATCACATACATGGTAACAGGATCCGAAGATGAACAGACATATGTGTGAATCATTGAGCAGATTCTGTACAGCCAGACAATCAAAACACTCTAATCAAATTTACTCCGATAAGAAAGACAAATTAAATTTAAAAAACAAACATAAGTAAGGAGACATAAACTTCTGGGGGCTTGTCCCAGCACATTGCACTCTAATTTACAAGCTCGGAACACTACCTCCAGGAAGACTCTGTTGTCCTAGTAACAAGACTTGAGAACGTAATAATGCTGCCGCCTTGTGGCTGTCTCCCAAAACAGCAGCTTTAAACCCAGTGACAATGGTTGCTTATATAGTCACAAGGACTGCAGGGCTGTAAATGACACAGGCCCTCAAAAATTGCCCTGGGGTAGGGAATAGGCAAGAAAATCCAACACATGAGAAATTTTTCAAGAAGTCAATAAGAGGAGGGGAGTTGTACTCACTCTTTAAAAAAAAAAAGGAAAAGAAAAAAAAGGACATGCCTAAAGCTTAGTATAAGGAATTATTAGCCACATACAAATTCAAATTCAAAAAGGTTTCAGCTCACACCAGTCATTACCATCAGCAAAATGTCTACAAACTATAAATGCTGAAGGGGTTTTAGAGATCTGTGTACCTTCTAGCTGCTGGTGGGATGTAAAGTGGCAACAGCACTAACGCAAACTGAATGGAGCTGCTTGAAAAGGTAAAAATTGAGCTACCATATGATGCGGCAGGGCACCTTTTGGGCCTATAACCTAAGACCACCAGATTCGGAAAGAGAGAGGCAGGCAAATGTGCATTGCAACAATACTGAAATAGCCAAGACATGGAAGCAAAAAAAAGGTCCATAAACAGATGAATGGACAAAGACGAAATGGTACACGTACCAAATGGAATAGAAGCCTCTGGAAAAAAATGAACAATGCCGTTTTCAGGACTAGAGATGAGCCTAGAAATAATCATATAAGGTTAAGTAAGTCAAAAGGGTATGACAAATATCCTATGATATCATTAATACATGTTATCCTAAGATTGCTACCAATGAACATATTTCCACAGAAAAAGACACTCACAGACTTATCAAATAAACTAATGGTTAGCCAAAATGAAAGGTGGGAGGATGGGTAAATTAGGACAATGGGGTTAACATACATATACTAATGTATGTTAAATGTATATAAACATATCACATATAAACTATATGCATTATATCATCACCAATAGCTTCAAAAATATACATTCTGTAATCACGTACATGGTAGCAGGATCCGAAGATGAACAGACATATGTATGAATCATTGAGCAGATTCTGTACAGCCAGACAATCAAAACACTCTAAGCAAATTGACTCTGATAAGAAATAGAAATTAAATTTAAAAAGCAAACATAAGTTAGGAGACATAAACTTCTGGGGGCTTGTCCCAGCACATTCCACTCTAATTTACAACCTTGGAAAACTACCTCCAGGAAGACTCTGTTGCCCTAGTAACAAGAGTTGAGAACGTAATAATGCTGCCGCCTTGTGGCTGTCTCCAAAAACAGCACCTTTAAACCCAGTGCCAATGGTTGCTTATATAGTCACAAGGACTGTACGGTTGTAAATGACACAGGCACTCAAAAAATGCCCTGGGGTAGGGAATAGGCAAGAAAATTCAACACATAAGAAACTTTTCAAGAAATCAATAAGAGGAGGGAAGTTGTACTCACTCTTTAAAAAAAAAGGAAAAGAAAAAAAAAGGACATGCCTAAAGCTCAGTATAAGGAATTATTAGCCACATGCAAATTCAAATTCAAAAAGGTTTCAGGTGACACCAGTCATGACCATCAGCAAAAAGTCTACAAACTCTAAATGCTGAAGGGGTTTTAGAGAATTGTGTACATTCTACCTGCTGGTGGGATGTAAAGTGGTAACAGCACTAACGCATACTGAATGGAGCTGCTTGAAAAGGTAAAAATTGAGTTACCATATGATGCGGCAGGGCACCTTTTGGGCCTATAACCTAAGACCACCAAAATCGGAAATACAGAGGCAGGCAAATGTGCACTGCAACAATACTGAAATACCCAAGACATGGAAGCAAAAAATGGTCCATAAACAGGTGAATGGACAAAGAAGAAGTGGTATATGGACAGAATGGAAGAGTAGCCTCGGGAAAAAAATGAACAATGCCGTTTTCAGAACTACAGTTGAGACTAGAAATAGTCATATAAGGGTAAGTTAGTCAAAAGGGTATGACAAATATCCTATGATATCATTTATACATGTTATCCTAAGATTGCTACCAATGAACATATTTCCACAAAAAAAGACACTCACAGACTTATCAAATAAACTAATGGTTAGCCAAAATGAAAGGTGGGAGGATGGGTAAATTAGGACTATGGGGTTAACATACATATACTAATGTATGTTAAATGTATATAAACATATAACATATGAACTATATAAAATATATAATCACCAAACCTTTAAAATATACATTCTGTAATCACATACATGATAACAGGTTCCGAAGATGAACAGATATATGTATGAATCATTGAGCAGATTCTGTACAGCCAATCAAAACACTCTAATCAAATTTACTCCGATAAGAAATAGAAATTAAATTTAAAAAGCAAACATAAGTTAGGAGACATAAACTTCTGGGGGCTTGTCCCAGCACATTCCACTCTAATTTACAACCTTGGAAAACTACCTCCAGGAAGACTCTGTTGCCCTAGTAAGAAGAGTGGAGAACGTAATAATGCTGCCGCCTTGTGGCTGTTTCCCACAACAGCAGCTTTAAACCCAGTGCCAAAGGTTGCTTAATAGTCACAAGGACTCAAGGGCTCTAAATGACACCTGCATTCAAAAAATGCCCTGGGGTAGGGAATAGGCAAAAAAATTCAACACATGAGAAACTTTTCAAGAAGTCAATAAGAGGAGGGAAGTTGTACTCACTCTTTAAAACAAAAGGAAAAGAAAAAAAATGACATGCCTAAAGCTCAGTATAAGGAATTATTAGCCACATGCAAATTCAAATTCAAAAAGGTTTCAGGTAACACCAGTCATGACCATCATCAAAAAGTCTACAAACTATAAATGCTGAAGGGGTTTTAGAGGAATGTGTACCTTCTAGCTGCTGGTGGGATGTAAAGAAGTAATACCACTAATGCAAACTGAATGGAGCTGCTTCAAAAGGTAAAAATTGAGTTACCATACGATGCGGCAGGGCACCTTTTGGGCCTATAACCTAAGACCACCAGAATCGGAAAGACAGAGGCAGGCAAATGTGCACTGCAACAATACTGAAATAGCCAAGACATGGAAGCAAAAAAAGGTCCATAAACAGATGAATGGACAAAGACGAAGTGGGATACGTACCAAATGGAATAGTAGCCTCGGGAAAAAAATGAACAATGCCGTTTTCAGGACTACAGTTGAGCCTAGAAATAATCATATAAGGTTAAGTAAGTCAAAAGGGTATGACAAATATCCTAGGACATCATTTATACATGTTATCCTAAGATTGCTACCAATGAACATATTTCCACAGAAAAAGACACTCACAGACTTATCAAATAAACTAATTGCTAGCCAAAATGAAAGGTGGGAGGATGGGTAAATTAGGACTATGGGGTTAAAATACATATACTAATGTATGTTAAATGTATATAAACATATAACATATGAAATATATAAATTATATAATCACCAATACCTTTAAAATATACATTCTGTAATCACATACATGCTAACAGGTTCGAAGATGAACAGACATATGTATGAATCATTGAGCAGATTCTGTACAGCCAGAAAACCACAACACTCTAATCAAATTTACTCCGATAAGAAATAGAAATTAAATTTAAAAAGCAAACATAAGTTAGGAGACATAAACTTCTGGGGGCTTGTCCCAGCATATTGCACTCTAATTTACAAGCTCAGAACACTACCTCCAGGAAGACTCTGTTCTCCTAGTAACAAGACTTGAGAACGCAATACTGCTGCCGCCTTGTGGCTGCTTCCCACAACAGCACTTTAAACCCAGTGCCAACGATTGCTTATATAGTCACAAGGACTGCAGGGCTGTAAATGACACAAGCCCTCAAAATATGCCCTGGGGTAGGGAATTGGCAAGAACATTCAACACATGAGAAATTACCAAGAAGTCAATAAGAGGAGGGAAGTTGTACTCACTCTTTAAAAAAAAAGGAAAACAAAAAAAGGACATGCCTAAAGCTCAGTATAAGGAATTATTAGCCACATGCAAATTCAAATTCAAAAAGGTTTCAGCTCACACCAGTCATGACCATCAGCAAAAAGTCTACAAACTATAAATGCTGAAGGGGTTTTAGAGAACTGTGTACCTTCTAGCTGCTGGTGGGATGTAAAGTGGTAACAGCACTAACGCAAACTGAATCGAGCTGCTTGAAAAGGTAAACATTGAGCTACCATATGATGCGGCAGGGCACATTTTGGGCCTATAACCTAAGACAACTGGATTCGGAAAGACAGAGGCAGGCAAATGTGCACTGCAACAATATTGAAATAGCCAAGACATGGAAGCAAAAAAAAGGTCCATAAACAGATGAATGGACAAAGACGAAATGGTACACGTACCAAATGGAATAGAAGCCTCTGGAAAAAAATGAACAATGCCGTTTTCAGGACTAGAGTTGAGCCTAGAAATAATCATATAAGGTTAAGTAAGTCAAAAGGGTATGACAAATATCCTATGATATCATTAATACATGTTATCCTAAGATTGCTACCAATGAACATATTTCCACAGAAAAAGACACTCACAGACTTATCAAATAAACTAATGGTTAGCCAAAATGAAAGGTGGGAGGATGGGTAAATTAGGACAATGGGGTTAACATACATATACTAATGTATGTTAAATGTATATAAACATATCACATATAAACTATATGCATTATATCATCACCAATAGCTTCAAAAATATACATTCTGTAATCACGTACATGGTAGCAGGATCCGAAGATGAACAGACATATGTATGAATCATTGAGCAGATTCTGTACAGCCAGACAATCAAAACACTCTAAGCAAACTGACTCTGATAAGAAATAGAAATTAAATTTAAAAAGCAAACATAAGTTAGGAGACATAAACTTCTGGGGGCTTGTCCCAGCACATTCCACTCTAATTTACAACCTTGGAAAACTACCTCCAGGAAGACTCTGTTGCCCTAGTAACAAGAGTTGAGAACGTAATAATGCTGCCACCTTGTGGCTGTTTCCCACAACAGCAGCTTTAAACCCAGTGCCAAAGGTTGCTTAATAGTCACAAGGACTGCAGGGCTCTAAATGACACCGGTCCTCAAAGAATGCCCTGGAGTAGGGAATAGGCAAAAAAATTCAACACATGAGTAAATTTTCAAGAAGTCAATAAGAGGAGGGAAGTTGTACTCACTCTTTAAAAAAAAAAGGAAAAGAATAAAAAAGGACATGCCTAAAGCTCAGTATAAGGAATTATTAGCCACATGCAAATTCAAATTCAAAAAGGTTTCAGGTGACACCAGTCATGACCATCAGCAAAAAGTCTACAAACTATAAATGCTGAAGGGGTTTTAGAGCATTGTGTACCTTCTAGCTGCTGGTGGGATGTAAAGTGGAAACAGCACTAACGCAAAATGAATCGAGCTGCTTGAAAAGGTAAAAATTGAGCTACCAAATGATGGGGCAGGGCACCTTTTGGGCCTATAACCTAAGACCACCAAAATTGGAAAGACAGAGGCAGGCAAATATGCACTGCAACAATACTGAAATAGCCAAGATATGGAAGCAAAAAAAAGGTCCATAAACAGATGAATGGACAAAGAAGAAGTGGTATACGGACAGAATGGAATAGTAGCCTCGGGAGAAAAATGAACAATGCTGTTTTCAGGACTACAGTTGAGCCTAGAAAAAATCATATAAGGTTAAGTAAGTCAAAAGGGTATGACAAATATCCTATGATATCATTTATACAAGTTTTCTTAAGATTGCTACCAATGAACATATTTCCACAGAAAAAGACACTCACAGACTTATCAAATAAACTAATGGTTAGCCAAAATGAAAGGTGGGGGGATGGGTAAGTTAGGACTATGGGGTTAACATACATATACTAATGTAAGTTAAATGTATATAAACATATAACATATAAACAATATGAATTATATAATCACCAATACCTTCAAAATATATATTCTGTGATCACATACATGGTAACAGGATCCGAAGATGAACAGACATATGTATGAATCATTGAACAGATTCTGTACAGCCAGACAATCAAAACACTCTAATCAAATTTACTCCGATAAAAAATACAAATTAAATTTAAAAAACAAACATAAGTTAGGAGACATAAACTTCTGGGGGCTTGTCCCAGCACATTGCACTCTAATTTAAAAGCTCGGAACACTACCTCCAGGAAGACTGTGTTGTCCTAGTAACAAGACTTGAGAACGTAATAATGCTGCTGCCTTGTGGCTGCTTCCCACAACAGTAGCTTTAAACCCAGTGCCAATGGTTGCTTATATAGTCACAAGGACTGCAGGGCTGTAAAAGACACAGGCCCTCAAAAAATGCCCTGGGGTATGGAATTGGCAAGAAAATTCAACACATGAGAAATTTTCAAGAAGTCAATAAGAGGAGGGAAGTTGTAGTCACTCTTTAAAAAAAAAGGAAAAGAAAAAAAGGACATGCCTAAAGCTCAGCATAAGGAATTATTAGCCACATGCGTATCCAACCTCCAAAAAGGTTTCAGCTCACACCAGTCATGACCATCAGCAAAAAGTCTACAAACTATAAATGCTGAAGGGGTTTTAGAGAACTGTGTACCTTCTAGCTGCTGGTGGGATGTAAAGTGGTAACAGCAGTAATGCAAACTGAATCGAGCTGCTTGAAAAGGTAAACATTGAGCTACCATATGATGCGGCAGGGCACATTTTGGGCCTATAACCTAAGACAACTGGATTCGGAAAGACAGAGGCAGGCAAATGTGCACTGCAACAATATTGAAATAGCCAAGACATGGAAGCAAAAAAAAGGTCC
This sequence comes from Balaenoptera physalus, assembly GCF_965194825.1. Taxonomy (NCBI): domain Eukaryota; kingdom Metazoa; phylum Chordata; class Mammalia; order Artiodactyla; family Balaenopteridae; genus Balaenoptera; species Balaenoptera physalus. The sequence continues at coordinate 212,027 of NW_028125736.1, forward strand.
ATAAACAGATGAATGGACAAAGACGAAATGGTACACGTACCAAATGGAATAGAAGCCTCTGGAAAAAAATGAACAATGCCGTTTTCAGGACTAGAGATGAGCCTAGAAATAATCATATAAGGTTAAGTAAGTCAAAAGGGTATGACAAATATCCTATGATATCATTAATACATGTTATCCTAAGATTGCTACCAATGAACATATTTCCACAGAAAAAGACACTCACAGACTTATCAAATAAACTAATGGTTAGCCAAAATGAAAGGTGGGAGGATGGGTAAATTAGGACAATGGGGTTAACATACATATACTAATGTATGTTAAATGTATATAAACATATCACATATAAACTATATGCATTATATCATCACCAATAGCTTCAAAAATATACATTCTGTAATCACGTACATGGTAGCAGGATCCGAAGATGAACAGACATATGTATGAATCATTGAACAGATTCTGTACAGCCAGACAATCAAAACACTCTAAGCAAATTGACTCTGATAAGAAATAGAAATTATATTTAAAAAGCAAACATAAGTTAGGAGACATAAACTTCTGGGGGCTTGTCCCAGCACATTGCACTCTAATTTAAAAGCTCGGAACACTACCTCCAGGAAGACTCTGTTGTCCTAGTAACAAGACTTGAGAACGTAATAATGCTGCCGCCTTGTGGCTGTCTCCAAAAACAGCACCTTTAAACCCAGTGCCAATGGTTGCTTATATAGTCACAAGGACTGCACGGTTGTAAATGACACAGGCACTCAAAAAATGCCCTGGGGTAGGGAATAGGCAAGAAAATTCAACACATAAGAAACTTTTCAAGAAATCAATAAGAGGAGGGAAGTTGTACTCACTCTTTTTAAAAAAAAGGAAAAGAAAAAATAGGACATGCCTAAAGCTCAGCATAAGGAATTATTAGCCACATGCGTATCCAACCTCCAAAAAGGTTTCAGCTCACACCAGTCATGACCATCAGCAAAAAGTCTACAAACTATAAATGCTGAAGGGGTTTTAGAGAAGTGTGTACCTTCTAGCTGCTGGTGGGATATAAAGTCGTAACAGCACTAATGCAAACTGAATCGAGCTGCTTGAAAACGTAAAAATTGAGCTACCATATGATGCGGCAGGGCACCTTTTGGGCCTATAACCTAAGACCACCAGAATCGGAAAGACAGAGGCAGGCAAATGTGCACTGCAACAATACTGAAATAGCAAAGACATGGAAGCAAAAAAAAGGTCCATAAACAGGTGAATGGACAAAGAAGAAGTGGTATATGGACAGAATGGAAGAGTAGCCTCGGGAAAAAAATGAACAATGCCGTTTTCAGGACTAGAGTTGAGACTAGAAATAATCATATAAGGTTAAGTAAGACAAAAGGGTATTACAAATATCCTATGATATTATTTATACAAGTTTTCCTAAGATTGCTACCAATGAACATATTTCCACAGAAAAAGACACTCACAGACTTATCAAATAAACTACTGGTTAGCCAAAATGAAAGGTGGGAGGATGGGTAAATTAGGACTATGGGGTTAACATACATATACTAATGTAAGTTAAATGTATATAAACATATAACATATAAATGATATGAATTATATATTCACCAATACCTTCAAAATATACATTCTGTAATCACATACATGGTAACAGGATCCGAAGATGAACAGACATATGTGTGAATCATTGAGCAGATTCTGTACAGCCAGACAATCAAAACACTCTAATCAAATTTACTCCGATAAGAAAGACAAATTAAATTTAAAAAACAAACATAAGTAAGGAGACATAAACTTCTGGGGGCTTGTCCCAGCACATTGCACTCTAATTTACAAGCTCGGAACACTACCTCCAGGAAGACTCTGTTGTCCTAGTAACAAGACTTGAGAACGTAATAATGCTGCCGCCTTGTGGCTGTCTCCCAAAACAGCAGCTTTAAACCCAGTGACAATGGTTGCTTATATAGTCACAAGGACTGCAGGGCTGTAAATGACACAGGCCCTCAAAAATTGCCCTGGGGTAGGGAATAGGCAAGAAAATCCAACACATGAGAAATTTTTCAAGAAGTCAATAAGAGGAGGGGAGTTGTACTCACTCTTTAAAAAAAAAAAGGAAAAGAAAAAAAAGGACATGCCTAAAGCTTAGTATAAGGAATTATTAGCCACATACAAATTCAAATTCAAAAAGGTTTCAGCTCACACCAGTCATTACCATCAGCAAAATGTCTACAAACTATAAATGCTGAAGGGGTTTTAGAGATCTGTGTACCTTCTAGCTGCTGGTGGGATGTAAAGTGGCAACAGCACTAACGCAAACTGAATGGAGCTGCTTGAAAAGGTAAAAATTGAGCTACCATATGATGCGGCAGGGCACCTTTTGGGCCTATAACCTAAGACCACCAGATTCGGAAAGAGAGAGGCAGGCAAATGTGCATTGCAACAATACTGAAATAGCCAAGACATGGAAGCAAAAAAAAGGTCCATAAACAGATGAATGGACAAAGACGAAATGGTACACGTACCAAATGGAATAGAAGCCTCTGGAAAAAAATGAACAATGCCGTTTTCAGGACTAGAGATGAGCCTAGAAATAATCATATAAGGTTAAGTAAGTCAAAAGGGTATGACAAATATCCTATGATATCATTAATACATGTTATCCTAAGATTGCTACCAATGAACATATTTCCACAGAAAAAGACACTCACAGACTTATCAAATAAACTAATGGTTAGCCAAAATGAAAGGTGGGAGGATGGGTAAATTAGGACAATGGGGTTAACATACATATACTAATGTATGTTAAATGTATATAAACATATCACATATAAACTATATGCATTATATCATCACCAATAGCTTCAAAAATATACATTCTGTAATCACGTACATGGTAGCAGGATCCGAAGATGAACAGACATATGTATGAATCATTGAGCAGATTCTGTACAGCCAGACAATCAAAACACTCTAAGCAAATTGACTCTGATAAGAAATAGAAATTAAATTTAAAAAGCAAACATAAGTTAGGAGACATAAACTTCTGGGGGCTTGTCCCAGCACATTCCACTCTAATTTACAACCTTGGAAAACTACCTCCAGGAAGACTCTGTTGCCCTAGTAACAAGAGTTGAGAACGTAATAATGCTGCCGCCTTGTGGCTGTCTCCAAAAACAGCACCTTTAAACCCAGTGCCAATGGTTGCTTATATAGTCACAAGGACTGTACGGTTGTAAATGACACAGGCACTCAAAAAATGCCCTGGGGTAGGGAATAGGCAAGAAAATTCAACACATAAGAAACTTTTCAAGAAATCAATAAGAGGAGGGAAGTTGTACTCACTCTTTAAAAAAAAAGGAAAAGAAAAAAAAAGGACATGCCTAAAGCTCAGTATAAGGAATTATTAGCCACATGCAAATTCAAATTCAAAAAGGTTTCAGGTGACACCAGTCATGACCATCAGCAAAAAGTCTACAAACTCTAAATGCTGAAGGGGTTTTAGAGAATTGTGTACATTCTACCTGCTGGTGGGATGTAAAGTGGTAACAGCACTAACGCATACTGAATGGAGCTGCTTGAAAAGGTAAAAATTGAGTTACCATATGATGCGGAAGGGCACCTTTTGGGCCTATAACCTAAGACCACCAAAATCGGAAATACAGAGGCAGGCAAATGTGCACTGCAACAATACTGAAATACCCAAGACATGGAAGCAAAAAATGGTCCATAAACAGGTGAATGGACAAAGAAGAAGTGGTATATGGACAGAATGGAAGAGTAGCCTCGGGAAAAAAATGAACAATGCCGTTTTCAGAACTACAGTTGAGACTAGAAATAGTCATATAAGGGTAAGTTAGTCAAAAGGGTATGACAAATATCCTATGATATCATTTATACATGTTATCCTAAGATTGCTACCAATGAACATATTTCCACAAAAAAAGACACTCACAGACTTATCAAATAAACTAATGGTTAGCCAAAATGAAAGGTGGGAGGATGGGTAAATTAGGACTATGGGGTTAACATACATATACTAATGTATGTTAAATGTATATAAACATATAACATATGAACTATATAAAATATATAATCACCAAACCTTTAAAATATACATTCTGTAATCACATACATGATAACAGGTTCCGAAGATGAACAGATATATGTATGAATCATTGAGCAGATTCTGTACAGCCAATCAAAACACTCTAATCAAATTTACTCCGATAAGAAATAGAAATTAAATTTAAAAAGCAAACATAAGTTAGGAGACATAAAATTTTGGGGGCTTGTCCCAGCACATTCCACTCTAATTTACAACCTTGGAAAACTACCTCCAGGAAGACTCTGTTGCCCTAGTAAGAAGAGTGGAGAACGTAATAATGCTGCCGCCTTGTGGCTGTTTCCCACAACAGCAGCTTTAAACCCAGTGCCAAAGGTTGCTTAATAGTCACAAGGACTCAAGGGCTCTAAATGACACCTGCATTCATAAAATGCCCTGGGGTAGGGAATAGGCAAAAAAATTCAACACATGAGAAACTTTTCAAGAAGTCAATAAGAGGAGGGAAGTTGTACTCACTCTTTAAAACAAAAGGAAAAGAAAAAAATGACATGCCTAAAGCTCAGTATAAGGAATTATTAGCCACATGCAAATTCAAATTCAAAAAGGTTTCAGGTAACACCAGTCATGACCATCATCAAAAAGTCTACAAACTATAAATGCTGAAGGGGTTTTAGAGGAATGTGTACCTTCTAGCTGCTGGTGGGATGTAAAGAAGTAATACCACTAATGCAAACTGAATGGAGCTGCTTCAAAAGGTAAAAATTGAGTTACCATACGATGCGGCAGGGCACCTTTTGGGCCTATAACCTAAGACCACCAGAATCGGAAAGACAGAGGCAGGCAAATGTGCACTGCAACAATACTGAAATAGCCAAGACATGGAAGCAAAAAAAGGTCCATAAACAGATGAATGGACAAAGACGAAGTGGGATACGTACCAAATGGAATAGTAGCCTCGGGAAAAAAATGAACAATGCCGTTTTCAGGACTACAGTTGAGCCTAGAAATAATCATATAAGGTTAAGTAAGTCAAAAGGGTATGACAAATATCCTAGGACATCATTTATACATGTTATCCTAAGATTGCTACCAATGAACATATTTCCACAGAAAAAGACACTCACAGACTTATCAAATAAACTAATTGCTAGCCAAAATGAAAGGTGGGAGGATGGGTAAATTAGGACTATGGGGTTAAAATACATATACTAATGTATGTTAAATGTATATAAACATATAACATATGAAATATATAAATTATATAATCACCAATACCTTTAAAATATACATTCTGTAATCACATACATGCTAACAGGTTCGAAGATGAACAGACATATGTATGAATCATTGAGCAGATTCTGTACAGCCAGAAAACCACAACACTCTAATCAAATTTACTCCGATAAGAAATAGAAATTAAATTTAAAAAGCAAACATAAGTTAGGAGACATAAACTTCTGGGGGCTTGTCCCAGCATATTGCACTCTAATTTACAAGCTCAGAACACTACCTCCAGGAAGACTCTGTTCTCCTAGTAACAAGACTTGAGAACGCAATACTGCTGCCGCCTTGTGGCTGCTTCCCACAACAGCACTTTAAACCCAGTGCCAATGATTGCTTATATAGTCACAAGGACTGCAGGGCTGTAAATGACACAAGCCCTCAAACTATGCCCTGGGGTAGGGAATTGGCAAGAACATTCAACACATGAGAAATTTCCAAGAAGTCAATAAGAGGAGGGAAGTTGTACTCACTCTTTAAAAAAAAAAGGAAAAGAAAAAAAAGGACATGCCTAAAGCTTAGTATAAGGAATTATTAGCCACATACAAATTCAAATTCAAAAAGGTTTCAGCTCACACCAGTCATGACCATCAGCAAAATGTCTACAAACTATAAATGCTGAAGGGGTTTTAGAGATCTGTGTACCTTCTAGCTGCTGGTGGGATGTAAAGTGGAAACAGCACTAACGCAAACTGAATCGAGCTGCTTGAAAAGGTAAAAATTGAGCTACCAAATGATGCGGCAGGGCACCTTTTGGGCCTATAACCTAAGAACACCAAAATTGGAAAGACAGAGGCAGGCAAATATGCACTGCAACAATACTGAAATAGCCAAGATATGGAAGTAAAAAAAAGGTCCATAAACAGATGAATGGACAAAGAAGAAGTGGTATACGGACAGAATGGAATAGTAGCCTCGGGAGAAAAATGAACAATGCCATTTTCAGGACTAGAGTTGAGCCTAGAAATAATCATATAAGGTTAAGTAAGTCAAAAGGGTATGACAAATATCCTATGACATCATTTATACATGTTATCCTAAGATTGCTACCAATGAACATATTTCCACAGAAAAAGACACTCACAGACTTATCATATAAACTAATGGTTAGCCAAAATGAAAGGTGGGAGGATGGGTAAATTAGGACTATGGGGTTAACATACATATACTAATGTATGTTAAATGTATATAAACATATAACATATAAATGATATGAATTATATATTCACCAATACCTTCAAAATATACATTCTGTAATCACATACATGGTAACAGGATCCGAAGATGAACAGACATATGTATGAATCATTGAGCAGATTCTGTACAGCCAGACAATCAAAACACTCTAATCAAATTTACTCCGATAAGAAATAGAAATTATATTTAAAAAACAAACATAAGTTAGGAGACATAAACTTTTGGGGGCTTGTCCCAGCACATTGCACTCTAATTTACAAGCTCGGAACACTACCTCCAGGAAGACTGTGTTGTCCTAGTAACAAGACTTGAGAACGTAATAATGCTGCCGCCTTGTGGCTGCTTCCCACAACAGTAGCTTTAAACCCAGTGCCAATGGTTGCTTATATAGTCACAAGGACTGCAGGGCTGTAAAAGACACAGGCCCTCAAAAAATACCCTGGTGTAGGGAATTGGCAAGAAAATTCAACACATGAGAAATTTTCAAGAAGTCAATAAGAGTACGGAAGTTGTACTCACTCTTTAAAAAAAAGGAAAAGAAAAAAAGGACATGCCTAAAGCTCAGCATAAGGAATTATTAGCCACATGCGTATCCAACCTCCAAAAAGGTTTCAGCTCACACCAGTCATGACCATCAGCAAAAAGTCTACAAACTATAAATGCTGAAGGGGTTTTAGAGAACTGTGTACCTTCTAGCTGCTGGTGGGATGTAAAGTGGTAACAGCAGTAACGCAAACTGAATCGAGCTGCTTGAAAAGGTAAACATTGAGCTACCATATGATGCGGCAGGGCACATTTTGGGCCTATAACCTAAGACAACTGGATTCGGAAAGACAGAGGCAGGCAAATGTGCACTGCAACAATATTGAAATAGCCAAGACATGGAAGCAAAAAAAAGGTCCATAAACAGATGAATGGACAAAGACGAAATGGTACACGTACCAAATGGAATAGAAGCCTCTGGAAAAAAATGAACAATGCCGTTTTCAGGACTAGAGATGAGCCTAGAAATAATCATATAAGGTTAAGTAAGTCAAAAGGGTATGACAAATATCCTATGATATCATTAATACATGTTATCCTAAGATTGCTACCAATGAACATATTTCCACAGAAAAAGACACTCACAGACTTATCAAATAAACTAATGGTTAGCCAAAATGAAAGGTGGGAGGATGGGTAAATTAGGACAATGGGGTTAACATACATATACTAATGTATGTTAAATGTATATAAACATATCACATATAAACTATATGCATTATATCATCACCAATAGCTTCAAAAATATACATTCTGTAATCACGTACATGGTAGCAGGATCCGAAGATGAACAGACATATGTATGAATCATTGAACAGATTCTGTACAGCCAGACAATCAAAACACTCTAAGCAAATTGACTCTGATAAGAAATAGAAATTATATTTAAAAAGCAAACATAAGTTAGGAGACATAAACTTCTGGGGGCTTGTCCCAGCACATTGCACTCTAATTTAAAAGCTCGGAACACTACCTCCAGGAAGACTCTGTTGTCCTAGTAACAAGACTTGAGAACGTAATAATGCTGCCGCCTTGTGGCTGTCTCCAAAAACAGCACCTTTAAACCCAGTGCCAATGGTTGCTTATATAGTCACAAGGACTGCACGGTTGTAAATGACACAGGCACTCAAAAAATGCCCTGGGGTAGGGAATAGGCAAGAAAATTCAACACATAAGAAACTTTTCAAGAAATCAATAAGAGGAGGGAAGTTGTACTCACTCTTTTTAAAAAAAAGGAAAAGAAAAAATAGGACATGCCTAAAGCTCAGCATAAGGAATTATTAGCCACATGCGTATCCAACCTCCAAAAAGGTTTCAGCTCACACCAGTCATGACCATCAGCAAAAAGTCTACAAACTATAAATGCTGAAGGGGTTTTAGAGAAGTGTGTACCTTCTAGCTGCTGGTGGGATATAAAGTCGTAACAGCACTAATGCAAACTGAATCGAGCTGCTTGAAAACGTAAAAATTGAGCTACCATATGATGCGGCAGGGCACCTTTTGGGCCTATAACCTAAGACCACCAGAATCGGAAAGACAGAGGCAGGCAAATGTGCACTGCAACAATACTGAAATAGCAAAGACATGGAAGCAAAAAAAAGGTCCATAAACAGGTGAATGGACAAAGAAGAAGTGGTATATGGACAGAATGGAAGAGTAGCCTCGGGAAAAAAATGAACAATGCCGTTTTCAGGACTAGAGTTGAGACTAGAAATAATCATATAAGGTTAAGTAAGACAAAAGGGTATTACAAATATCCTATGATATTATTTATACAAGTTTTCCTAAGATTGCTACCAATGAACATATTTCCACAGAAAAAGACACTCACAGACTTATCAAATAAACTACTGGTTAGCCAAAATGAAAGGTGGGAGGATGGGTAAATTAGGACTATGGGGTTAACATACATATACTAATGTAAGTTAAATGTATATAAACATATAACATATAAATGATATGAATTATATATTCACCAATACCTTCAAAATATACATTCTGTAATCACATACATGGTAACAGGATCCGAAGATGAACAGACATATGTGTGAATCATTGAGCAGATTCTGTACAGCCAGACAATCAAAACACTCTAATCAAATTTACTCCGATAAGAAAGACAAATTAAATTTAAAAAACAAACATAAGTAAGGAGACATAAACTTCTGGGGGCTTGTCCCAGCACATTGCACTCTAATTTACAAGCTCGGAACACTACCTCCAGGAAGACTCTGTTGTCCTAGTAACAAGACTTGAGAACGTAATAATGCTGCCGCCTTGTGGCTGTCTCCCAAAACAGCAGCTTTAAACCCAGTGACAATGGTTGCTTATATAGTCACAAGGACTGCAGGGCTGTAAATGACACAGGCCCTCAAAAATTGCCCTGGGGTAGGGAATAGGCAAGAAAATCCAACACATGAGAAATTTTTCAAGAAGTCAATAAGAGGAGGGGAGTTGTACTCACTCTTTAAAAAAAAAAAGGAAAAGAAAAAAAAGGACATGCCTAAAGCTTAGTATAAGGAATTATTAGCCACATACAAATTCAAATTCAAAAAGGTTTCAGCTCACACCAGTCATTACCATCAGCAAAATGTCTACAAACTATAAATGCTGAAGGGGTTTTAGAGATCTGTGTACCTTCTAGCTGCTGGTGGGATGTAAAGTGGCAACAGCACTAACGCAAACTGAATGGAGCTGCTTGAAAAGGTAAAAATTGAGCTACCATATGATGCGGCAGGGCACCTTTTGGGCCTATAACCTAAGACCACCAGATTCGGAAAGAGAGAGGCAGGCAAATGTGCATTGCAACAATACTGAAATAGCCAAGACATGGAAGCAAAAAAAAGGTCCATAAACAGATGAATGGACAAAGACGAAATGGTACACGTACCAAATGGAATAGAAGCCTCTGGAAAAAAATGAACAATGCCGTTTTCAGGACTAGAGATGAGCCTAGAAATAATCATATAAGGTTAAGTAAGTCAAAAGGGTATGACAAATATCCTATGATATCATTAATACATGTTATCCTAAGATTGCTACCAATGAACATATTTCCACAGAAAAAGACACTCACAGACTTATCAAATAAACTAATGGTTAGCCAAAATGAAAGGTGGGAGGATGGGTAAATTAGGACAATGGGGTTAACATACATATACTAATGTATGTTAAATGTATATAAACATATCACATATAAACTATATGCATTATATCATCACCAATAGCTTCAAAAATATACATTCTGTAATCACGTACATGGTAGCAGGATCCGAAGATGAACAGACATATGTATGAATCATTGAGCAGATTCTGTACAGCCAGACAATCAAAACACTCTAAGCAAATTGACTCTGATAAGAAATAGAAATTAAATTTAAAAAGCAAACATAAGTTAGGAGACATAAACTTCTGGGGGCTTGTCCCAGCACATTCCACTCTAATTTACAACCTTGGAAAACTACCTCCAGGAAGACTCTGTTGCCCTAGTAACAAGAGTTGAGAACGTAATAATGCTGCCGCCTTGTGGCTGTCTCCAAAAACAGCACCTTTAAACCCAGTGCCAATGGTTGCTTATATAGTCACAAGGACTGTACGGTTGTAAATGACACAGGCACTCAAAAAATGCCCTGGGGTAGGGAATAGGCAAGAAAATTCAACACATAAGAAACTTTTCAAGAAATCAATAAGAGGAGGGAAGTTGTACTCACTCTTTAAAAAAAAAGGAAAAGAAAAAAAAAGGACATGCCTAAAGCTCAGTATAAGGAATTATTAGCCACATGCAAATTCAAATTCAAAAAGGTTTCAGGTGACACCAGTCATGACCATCAGCAAAAAGTCTACAAACTCTAAATGCTGAAGGGGTTTTAGAGAATTGTGTACATTCTACCTGCTGGTGGGATGTAAAGTGGTAACAGCACTAACGCATACTGAATGGAGCTGCTTGAAAAGGTAAAAATTGAGTTACCATATGATGCGGCAGGGCACCTTTTGGGCCTATAACCTAAGACCACCAAAATCGGAAATACAGAGGCAGGCAAATGTGCACTGCAACAATACTGAAATACCCAAGACATGGAAGCAAAAAATGGTCCATAAACAGGTGAATGGACAAAGAAGAAGTGGTATATGGACAGAATGGAAGAGTAGCCTCGGGAAAAAAATGAACAATGCCGTTTTCAGAACTACAGTTGAGACTAGAAATAGTCATATAAGGGTAAGTTAGTCAAAAGGGTATGACAAATATCCTATGATATCATTTATACATGTTATCCTAAGATTGCTACCAATGAACATATTTCCACAAAAAAAGACACTCACAGACTTATCAAATAAACTAATGGTTAGCCAAAATGAAAGGTGGGAGGATGGGTAAATTAGGACTATGGGGTTAACATACATATACTAATGTATGTTAAATGTATATAAACATATAACATATGAACTATATAAAATATATAATCACCAAACCTTTAAAATATACATTCTGTAATCACATACATGATAACAGGTTCCGAAGATGAACAGATATATGTATGAATCATTGAGCAGATTCTGTACAGCCAATCAAAACACTCTAATCAAATTTACTCCGATAAGAAATAGAAATTAAATTTAAAAAGCAAACATAAGTTAGGAGACATAAAATTTTGGGGGCTTGTCCCAGCACATTCCACTCTAATTTACAACCTTGGAAAACTACCTCCAGGAAGACTCTGTTGCCCTAGTAAGAAGAGTGGAGAACGTAATAATGCTGCCGCCTTGTGGCTGTTTCCCACAACAGCAGCTTTAAACCCAGTGCCAAAGGTTGCTTAATAGTCACAAGGACTCAAGGGCTCTAAATGACACCTGCATTCATAAAATGCCCTGGGGTAGGGAATAGGCAAAAAAATTCAACACATGAGAAACTTTTCAAGAAGTCAATAAGAGGAGGGAAGTTGTACTCACTCTTTAAAACAAAAGGAAAAGAAAAAAATGACATGCCTAAAGCTCAGTATAAGGAATTATTAGCCACATGCAAATTCAAATTCAAAAAGGTTTCAGGTAACACCAGTCATGACCATCATCAAAAAGTCTACAAACTATAAATGCTGAAGGGGTTTTAGAGGAATGTGTACCTTCTAGCTGCTGGTGGGATGTAAAGAAGTAATACCACTAATGCAAACTGAATGGAGCTGCTTCAAAAGGTAAAAATTGAGTTACCATACGATGCGGCAGGGCACCTTTTGGGCCTATAACCTAAGACCACCAGAATCGGAAAGACAGAGGCAGGCAAATGTGCACTGCAACAATACTGAAATAGCCAAGACATGGAAGCAAAAAAAGGTCCATAAACAGATGAATGGACAAAGACGAAGTGGGATACGTACCAAATGGAATAGTAGCCTCGGGAAAAAAATGAACAATGCCGTTTTCAGGACTACAGTTGAGCCTAGAAATAATCATATAAGGTTAAGTAAGTCAAAAGGGTATGACAAATATCCTAGGACATCATTTATACATGTTATCCTAAGATTGCTACCAATGAACATATTTCCACAGAAAAAGACACTCACAGACTTATCAAATAAACTAATTGCTAGCCAAAATGAAAGGTGGGAGGATGGGTAAATTAGGACTATGGGGTTAAAATACATATACTAATGTATGTTAAATGTATATAAACATATAACATATGAAATATATAAATTATATAATCACCAATACCTTTAAAATATACATTCTGTAATCACATACATGCTAACAGGTTCGAAGATGAACAGACATATGTATGAATCATTGAGCAGATTCTGTACAGCCAGAAAACCACAACACTCTAATCAAATTTACTCCGATAAGAAATAGAAATTAAATTTAAAAAGCAAACATAAGTTAGGAGACATAAACTTCTGGGGGCTTGTCCCAGCATATTGCACTCTAATTTACAAGCTCAGAACACTACCTCCAGGAAGACTCTGTTCTCCTAGTAACAAGACTTGAGAACGCAATACTGCTGCCGCCTTGTGGCTGCTTCCCACAACAGCACTTTAAACCCAGTGCCAATGATTGCTTATATAGTCACAAGGACTGCAGGGCTGTAAATGACACAAGCCCTCAAACTATGCCCTGGGGTAGGGAATTGGCAAGAACATTCAACACATGAGAAATTTCCAAGAAGTCAATAAGAGGAGGGAAGTTGTACTCACTCTTTAAAAAAAAAAGGAAAAGAAAAAAAAGGACATGCCTAAAGCTTAGTATAAGGAATTATTAGCCACATACAAATTCAAATTCAAAAAGGTTTCAGCTCACACCAGTCATTACCATCAGCAAAATGTCTACAAACTATAAATGCTGAAGGGGTTTTAGAGATCTGTGTACCTTCTAGCTGCTGGTGGGATGTAAAGTGGAAACAGCACTAACGCAAACTGAATCGAGCTGCTTGAAAAGGTAAAAATTGAGCTACCAAATGATGCGGCAGGGCACCTTTTGGGCCTATAACCTAAGAACACCAAAATTGGAAAGACAGAGGCAGGCAAATATGCACTGCAACAATACTGAAATAGCCAAGATATGGAAGTAAAAAAAAGGTCCATAAACAGATGAATGGACAAAGAAGAAGTGGTATACGGACAGAATGGAATAGTAGCCTCGGGAGAAAAATGAACAATGCCATTTTCAGGACTAGAGTTGAGCCTAGAAATAATCATATAAGGTTAAGTAAGTCAAAAGGGTATGACAAATATCCTATGACATCATTTATACATGTTATCCTAAGATTGCTACCAATGAACATATTTCCACAGAAAAAGACACTCACAGACTTATCATATAAACTAATGGTTAGCCAAAATGAAAGGTGGGAGGATGGGTAAATTAGGACTATGGGGTTAACATACATATACTAATGTATGTTAAATGTATATAAACATATAACATATAAATGATATGAATTATATATTCACCAATACCTTCAAAATATACATTCTGTAATCACATACATGGTAACAGGATCCGAAGATGAACAGACATATGTATGAATCATTGAGCAGATTCTGTACAGCCAGACAATCAAAACACTCTAATCAAATTTACTCCGATAAGAAATAGAAATTAAATTTAAAAAACAAACATAAGTTAGGAGACATAAACTTTTGGGGGCTTGTCCCAGCACATTGCACTCTAATTTACAAGCTCGGAACACTACCTCCAGGAAGACTGTGTTGTCCTAGTAACAAGACTTGAGAACGTAATAATGCTGCCGCCTTGTGGCTGCTTCCCACAACAGTAGCTTTAAACCCAGTGCCAATGGTTGCTTATATAGTCACAAGGACTGCAGGGCTGTAAAAGACACAGGCCCTCAAAAAATACCCTGGTGTAGGGAATTGGCAAGAAAATTCAACACATGAGAAATTTTCAAGAAGTCAATAAGAGTACGGAAGTTGTACTCACTCTTTAAAAAAAAGGAAAAGAAAAAAAGGACATGCCTAAAGCTCAGCATAAGGAATTATTAGCCACATGCGTATCCAACCTCCAAAAAGGTTTCAGCTCACACCAGTCATGACCATCAGCAAAAAGTCTACAAACTATAAATGCTGAAGGGGTTTTAGAGAACTGTGTACCTTCTAGCTGCTGTTTGGATGTAAAGTGGTAACAGCAGTAACGCAAACTGAATCGAGCTGCTTGAAAAGGTAAACACTGAGCTACCATATGATGCGGCAGGGCACCTTTTGGGCCTATAACCTAAGACCACCGGATTCGGAAAGACAGAGGCAGGCAAATGTGCACTGCAACAATATTGAAATAGCCAAGACATGGAAGCAAAAAAAAGGTCCATAAACAGATGAATGGACAAAGACGAAATGGTATACGTACCAAATGGAATAGTAGCCTCTGGAAAAAAATGAACAATGCCGTTTTCAGGACTAGAGTTGAGCCTAGAAATAATCATATAAGGTTAAGTAAGTCAAAAGGGTATGACAAATATCCTATGATATCATTTATACATGTTATCCTAAGATTGCTACCAATGAACATATTTCCACAGAAAAAGACACTCACAGACTTATCAAATAAACTAATGGTTAGCCAAAATGAAAGGTGGGGGGATGGGTAAATTAGGACTATGGGGTTAACATACATATACTAATATAAGTTAAATGTATATAAACATATAACATATAAATGATATGAATTATATAATCACCAATACCTTCAAAACATACATTCTGTAATCACATACATGGTAACAGGATCCGAAGATGAACAGACATATGTATGAATCATTGAACAGATTCTGTACAGCCAGACAATCAAAACACTCTAATCAAATTTACTCCGATAAAAAATACAAATTAAATTTAAAAAACAAACATAAGTAAGGAGACATAAACTTCTGGGGGCTTGTCCCAGCACATTGCACTCTAATTTAAAAGCTCGGAACACTACCTCCAGGAAGACTCTGTTGTCCTAGTAACAAGACTTGAGAACGTAATAATGCTGCCGCCTTGTGGCTGTCTCCAAAAACAGCACCTTTAAACCCAGTGCCAATGGTTGCTTATATAGTCACAAGGACTGTACGGTTGTAAATGACACAGGCACTCAAAAAATGCCCTGGGGTAGGGAATAGGCAAGAAAATTCAACACATAAGAAACTTTTCAAGAAATCAAAAAGAGGAGGGAAGTTGTACTCACTCTTTTTAAAAAAAAGGAAAAGAAAAAATAGGACATGCCTAAAGCTCAGCATAAGGAATTATTAGCCACATGCGTATCCAACCTCCAAAAAGGTTTCAGCTCACACCAGTCATGACCATCAGCAAAATGTCTACAAACTATAAATGCTGAAGGGGTTTTAGAGATCTGTGTACCTTCTAGCTGCTGGTGGGATGTAAAGTGGCAACAGCACTAACGCAAACTGAATGGAGCTGCTTGAAAAGGTAAAAATTGAGCTACCATATGATGCGGCAGGGCACCTTTTGGGCCTATAACCTAAGACCACCAGATTCGGAAAGAGAGAGGCAGGCAAATGTGCATTGCAACAATATTGAAATAGCCAAGACATGGAAGCAAAAAAAAGGTCCATAAACAGATGAATGGAGAAAGACGAAGTGGGATACGTACCAAATGGAATAGTAGCCTCGGGAAAAAAATGAACAATGCCGTTTTCAGGACTACAGTTGAGCCTAGAAATAATCATATAAGGTTAAGTAAGTCAAAAGGGTATGACAAATATCCTAGGACATCATTTATACATGTTATCCTAAGATTGCTACCAATGAACATATTTCCACAGAAAAAGACACTCACAGACTTATCAAATAAACTAATGGCTAGCCAAAATGAAAGGTGGGAGGATGGGTAAATTAGGACTATGGGGTTAAAATACATATACTAATGTATGTTAAATGTATATAAACATATAACATATGAAATATATAAATTATATAATCACCAATACCTTTAAAATATACATTCTGTAATCACATACATGCTAACAGGTTCGAAGATGAACAGACATATGTATGAATCATTGAGCAGATTCTGTACAGCCAGAAAACCACAACACTCTAATCAAATTTACTCCGATAAGAAATAGAAATTAAATTTAAAAAACAAACATAAGTTAGGAGACATAAACTTCTGGGGGCTTGTCCCAGCACATTGCACTCTAATTTACAAGCTCGGAACACTACCTCCAGGAAGACTGTGTTGTCCTAGTAACAAGACTTGAGAACGTAATAATGCTGCCGCCTTGTGGCTGCTTCCCACAACAGTAGCTTTAAACCCAGTGCCAATGGTTGCTTATATAGTCACAAGGACTGCAGGGCTGTAAAAGACACAGGCCCTCAAAAAATGCCCTGGGGTATGGAATTGGCAAGAAAATTCAACACATGAGAAATTTTCAAGAAGTCAATAAGAGGAGGGAAGTTGTAGTCACTCTTTAAAAAAAAAGGAAAAGAAAAAAAGGACATGCCTAAAGCTCAGCATAAGGAATTATTAGCCACATGCGTATCCAACCTCCAAAAAGGTTTCAGCTCACACCAGTCATGACCATCAGCGAAAAGTCTACAAACTATAAATGCTGAAGGGGTTTTAGAGAACTGTGTACCTTCTAGCTGCTGGTGGGATGTAAAGTGGTAACAGCAGTAACGCAAACTGAATCGAGCTGCTTGAAAAGGTAAACATTGAGCTACCATATGATGCGGCAGGGCACATTTTGGGCCTATAACCTAAGACAACTGGATTCGGAAAGACAGAGGCAGGCAAATGTGCACTGCAACAATATTGAAATAGCCAAGACATGGAAGCAAAAAAAAGGTCCATAAACAGATGAATGGACAAAGACGAAATGGTACACGTACCAAATGGAATAGAAGCCTCTGGAAAAAAATGAACAATGCCGTTTTCAGGACTAGAGTTGAGCCTAGAAATAATCATATAAGGTTAAGTAAGTCAAAAGGGTATGACAAATATCCTATGATATCATTAATACATGTTATCCTAAGATTGCTACCAATGAACATATTTCCACAGAAAAAGACACTCACAGACTTATCAAATAAACTAATGGTTAGCCAAAATGAAAGGTGGGAGGATGGGTAAATTAGGACAATGGGGTTAACATACATATACTAATGTATGTTAAATGTATATAAACATATCACATATAAACTATATGCATTATATCATCACCAATAGCTTCAAAAATATACATTCTGTAATCACGTACATGGTAGCAGGATCCGAAGATGAACAGACATATGTATGAATCATTGAGCAGATTCTGTACAGCCAGACAATCAAAACACTCTAAGCAAACTGACTCTGATAAGAAATAGAAATTAAATTTAAAAAGCAAACATAAGTTAGGAGACATAAACTTCTGGGGGCTTGTCCCAGCACATTCCACTCTAATTTACAACCTTGGAAAACTACCTCCAGGAAGACTCTGTTGCCCTAGTAACAAGAGTTGAGAACGTAATAATGCTGCCGCCTTGTGGCTGTCTCCAAAAACAGCACCTTTAAACCCAGTGCCAATGGTTGCTTATATAGTCACAAGGACTGTACGGTTGTAAATGACACAGGCACTCAAAAAATGCCCTGGGGTAGGGAATAGGCAAGAAAATTCAACACATAAGAAACTTTTCAAGAAATCAATAAGAGGAGGGAAGTTGTACTCACTCTTTTTAAAAAAAAGGAAAAGAAAAAATAGGACATGCCTAAAGCTCAGCATAAGGAATTATTAGCCACATGCATATCCAACCTCCAAAAAGGTTTCAGCTCACACCAGTCATGACCATCAGCAAAAAGTCTACAAACTATAAATGCTGAAGGGGTTTTAGAGAAGTGTGTACCTTCTAGCTGCTGGTGGGATATAAAGTCGTAACATCACTAATGCAAACTGAATCGAGCTGCTTGAAAACGTAAAAATTGAGCTACCATATGATGCGGCAGGGCACCTTTTCGGCCTATAACCTAAGACCACCAGAATCGGAAAGACAGAGGCAGACAAATGTGCACTGCAACAATACTGAAATAGCCAAGATATGGAAGCAAAAAAAAGGTCCATAAACAGATGAATGGACAAAGAAGAAGTGGTATACGGACAGAATGGAATAGTAGCCTCGGGAGAAAAATGAACAATGCTGTTTTCAGGACTACAGTTGAGCCTAGAAAAAATCATATAAGGTTAAGTAAGTCAAAAGGGTATGACAAATATCCTATGATATCATTTATACAAGTTTTCTTAAGATTGCTACCAATGAACATATTTCCACAGAAAAAGACACTCACAGACTTATCAAATAAACTAATGGTTAGCCAAAATGAAAGGTGGGGGGATGGGTAAGTTAGGACTATGTGGTTAACATACATATACTAATGTAAGTTAAATGTATATAAACATATAACATATAAACGATATGAATTATATAATCACCAATACCTTCAAAATATATATTCTGTGATCACATACATGGTAACAGGATCCG
The DNA here is from genome assembly GCF_965194825.1 of Balaenoptera physalus. Taxonomy (NCBI): domain Eukaryota; kingdom Metazoa; phylum Chordata; class Mammalia; order Artiodactyla; family Balaenopteridae; genus Balaenoptera; species Balaenoptera physalus. The sequence continues at coordinate 231,086 of NW_028125736.1, forward strand.
AAGATGAACAGACATATGTATGAATCATTGAGCAGATTCTGTACAGCCAGACAATCAAAACACTCTAATCAAATTTACTCCGATAAGAAATAGAAATTAAATTTAAAAAAAAACATAAGTTAGGAGACATAAACTTCTGGGGGCTTGTCCCAGCATATTGCACTCTAATTTACAAGCTCAGAACACTACCTCCAGGAAGACTCTGTTCTCCTAGTAACAAGACTTGAGAACGCAATAATGCTGCCGCCTTGTGGCTGCTTCCCACAACAGCACTTTAAACCCAGTGCCAATGATTGCTTATATAGTCACAAGGACTGCAGGGCTGTAAATGACACAAGCCCTCAAAATATGCCCTGGGGTAGGGAATTGGCAAGAACATTCAACACATGAGAAATTTCCAAGAAGTCAATAAGAGGAGGGAAGTTGTACTCACTCTTTAAAAAAAAAAGGAAAAGAAAAAAAAGGACATGCCTAAAGCTTAGTATAAGGAATTATTAGCCACATACAAATTCAAATTCAAAAAGGTTTCAGCTCACACCAGTCATTACCATCAGCAAAATGTCTACAAACTATAAATGCTGAAGGGGTTTTAGAGATCTGTGTACCTTCTAGCTGCTGGTGGGATGTAAAGTGGAAACAGCACTAACGCAAACTGAATCGAGCTGCTTGAAAAGGTAAAAATTGAGCTACCAAATGATGCGGCAGGGCACCTTTTGGGCCTATAACCTAAGAACACCAAAATTGGAAAGACAGAGGCAGGCAAATATGCACTGCAACAATACTGAAATAGCCAAGATATGGAAGTAAAAAAAAGGTCCATAAACAGATGAATGGACAAAGAAGAAGTGGTATACGGACAGAATGGAATAGTAGCCTCGGGAGAAAAATGAACAATGCCATTTTCAGGACTAGAGTTGAGCCTAGAAATAATCATATAAGGTTAAGTAAGTCAAAAGGGTATGACAAATATCCTATGACATCATTTATACATGTTATCCTAAGATTGCTACCAATGAACATATTTCCACAGAAAAAGACACTCACAGACTTATCATATAAACTAATGGTTAGCCAAAATGAAAGGTGGGAGGATGGGTAAATTAGGACTATGGGGTTAACATACATATACTAATGTATGTTAAATGTATATAAACATATAACATATAAATGATATGAATTATATATTCACCAATACCTTCAAAATATACATTCTGTAATCACATACATGGTAACAGGATCCGAAGATGAACAGACATATGTATGAATCATTGAGCAGATTCTGTACAGCCAGACAATCAAAACACTCTAATCAAATTTACTCCGATAAGAAATAGAAATTAAATTTAAAAAACAAACATAAGTTAGGAGACATAAACTTTTGGGGGCTTGTCCCAGCACATTGCACTCTAATTTACAAGCTCGGAACACTACCTCCAGGAAGACTGTGTTGTCCTAGTAACAAGACTTGAGAACGTAATAATGCTGCCGCCTTGTGGCTGCTTCCCACAACAGTAGCTTTAAACCCAGTGCCAATGGTTGCTTATATAGTCACAAGGACTGCAGGGCTGTAAAAGACACAGGCCCTCAAAAAATACCCTGGTGTAGGGAATTGGCAAGAAAATTCAACACATGAGAAATTTTCAAGAAGTCAATAAGAGTACGGAAGTTGTACTCACTCTTTAAAAAAAAGGAAAAGAAAAAAAGGACATGCCTAAAGCTCAGCATAAGGAATTATTAGCCACATGCGTATCCAACCTCCAAAAAGGTTTCAGCTCACACCAGTCATGACCATCAGCAAAAAGTCTACAAACTATAAATGCTGAAGGGGTTTTAGAGAACTGTGTACCTTCTAGCTGCTGTTTGGATGTAAAGTGGTAACAGCAGTAACGCAAACTGAATCGAGCTGCTTGAAAAGGTAAACACTGAGCTACCATATGATGCGGCAGGGCACCTTTTGGGCCTATAACCTAAGACCACCGGATTCGGAAAGACAGAGGCAGGCAAATGTGCACTGCAACAATATTGAAATAGCCAAGACATGGAAGCAAAAAAAAGGTCCATAAACAGATGAATGGACAAAGACGAAATGGTATACGTACCAAATGGAATAGTAGCCTCTGGAAAAAAATGAACAATGCCGTTTTCAGGACTAGAGTTGAGCCTAGAAATAATCATATAAGGTTAAGTAAGTCAAAAGGGTATGACAAATATCCTATGATATCATTTATACATGTTATCCTAAGATTGCTACCAATGAACATATTTCCACAGAAAAAGACACTCACAGACTTATCAAATAAACTAATGGTTAGCCAAAATGAAAGGTGGGGGGATGGGTAAATTAGGACTATGGGGTTAACATACATATACTAATATAAGTTAAATGTATATAAACATATAACATATAAATGATATGAATTATATAATCACCAATACCTTCAAAACATACATTCTGTAATCACATACATGGTAACAGGATCCGAAGATGAACAGACATATGTATGAATCATTGAACAGATTCTGTACAGCCAGACAATCAAAACACTCTAATCAAATTTACTCCGATAAAAAATACAAATTAAATTTAAAAAACAAACATAAGTAAGGAGACATAAACTTCTGGGGGCTTGTCCCAGCACATTGCACTCTAATTTAAAAGCTCGGAACACTACCTCCAGGAAGACTCTGTTGTCCTAGTAACAAGACTTGAGAACGTAATAATGCTGCCGCCTTGTGGCTGTCTCCAAAAACAGCACCTTTAAACCCAGTGCCAATGGTTGCTTATATAGTCACAAGGACTGTACGGTTGTAAATGACACAGGCACTCAAAAAATGCCCTGGGGTAGGGAATAGGCAAGAAAATTCAACACATAAGAAACTTTTCAAGAAATCAAAAAGAGGAGGGAAGTTGTACTCACTCTTTTTAAAAAAAAGGAAAAGAAAAAATAGGACATGCCTAAAGCTCAGCATAAGGAATTATTAGCCACATGCGTATCCAACCTCCAAAAAGGTTTCAGCTCACACCAGTCATGACCATCAGCAAAATGTCTACAAACTATAAATGCTGAAGGGGTTTTAGAGATCTGTGTACCTTCTAGCTGCTGGTGGGATGTAAAGTGGCAACAGCACTAACGCAAACTGAATGGAGCTGCTTGAAAAGGTAAAAATTGAGCTACCATATGATGCGGCAGGGCACCTTTTGGGCCTATAACCTAAGACCACCAGATTCGGAAAGAGAGAGGCAGGCAAATGTGCATTGCAACAATATTGAAATAGCCAAGACATGGAAGCAAAAAAAAGGTCCATAAACAGATGAATGGAGAAAGACGAAGTGGGATACGTACCAAATGGAATAGTAGCCTCGGGAAAAAAATGAACAATGCCGTTTTCAGGACTACAGTTGAGCCTAGAAATAATCATATAAGGTTAAGTAAGTCAAAAGGGTATGACAAATATCCTAGGACATCATTTATACATGTTATCCTAAGATTGCTACCAATGAACATATTTCCACAGAAAAAGACACTCACAGACTTATCAAATAAACTAATGGCTAGCCAAAATGAAAGGTGGGAGGATGGGTAAATTAGGACTATGGGGTTAAAATACATATACTAATGTATGTTAAATGTATATAAACATATAACATATGAAATATATAAATTATATAATCACCAATACCTTTAAAATATACATTCTGTAATCACATACATGCTAACAGGTTCGAAGATGAACAGACATATGTATGAATCATTGAGCAGATTCTGTACAGCCAGAAAACCACAACACTCTAATCAAATTTACTCCGATAAGAAATAGAAATTAAATTTAAAAAACAAACATAAGTTAGGAGACATAAACTTCTGGGGGCTTGTCCCAGCACATTGCACTCTAATTTACAAGCTCGGAACACTACCTCCAGGAAGACTGTGTTGTCCTAGTAACAAGACTTGAGAACGTAATAATGCTGCCGCCTTGTGGCTGCTTCCCACAACAGTAGCTTTAAACCCAGTGCCAATGGTTGCTTATATAGTCACAAGGACTGCAGGGCTGTAAAAGACACAGGCCCTCAAAAAATGCCCTGGGGTATGGAATTGGCAAGAAAATTCAACACATGAGAAATTTTCAAGAAGTCAATAAGAGGAGGGAAGTTGTAGTCACTCTTTAAAAAAAAAGGAAAAGAAAAAAAGGACATGCCTAAAGCTCAGCATAAGGAATTATTAGCCACATGCGTATCCAACCTCCAAAAAGGTTTCAGCTCACACCAGTCATGACCATCAGCGAAAAGTCTACAAACTATAAATGCTGAAGGGGTTTTAGAGAACTGTGTACCTTCTAGCTGCTGGTGGGATGTAAAGTGGTAACAGCAGTAACGCAAACTGAATCGAGCTGCTTGAAAAGGTAAACATTGAGCTACCATATGATGCGGCAGGGCACATTTTGGGCCTATAACCTAAGACAACTGGATTCGGAAAGACAGAGGCAGGCAAATGTGCACTGCAACAATATTGAAATAGCCAAGACATGGAAGCAAAAAAAAGGTCCATAAACAGATGAATGGACAAAGACGAAATGGTACACGTACCAAATGGAATAGAAGCCTCTGGAAAAAAATGAACAATGCCGTTTTCAGGACTAGAGTTGAGCCTAGAAATAATCATATAAGGTTAAGTAAGTCAAAAGGGTATGACAAATATCCTATGATATCATTAATACATGTTATCCTAAGATTGCTACCAATGAACATATTTCCACAGAAAAAGACACTCACAGACTTATCAAATAAACTAATGGTTAGCCAAAATGAAAGGTGGGAGGATGGGTAAATTAGGACAATGGGGTTAACATACATATACTAATGTATGTTAAATGTATATAAACATATCACATATAAACTATATGCATTATATCATCACCAATAGCTTCAAAAATATACATTCTGTAATCACGTACATGGTAGCAGGATCCGAAGATGAACGGACATATGTATGAATCATTGAGCAGATTCTGTACAGCCAGACAATCAAAACACTCTAAGCAAACTGACTCTGATAAGAAATAGAAATTAAATTTAAAAAGCAAACATAAGTTAGGAGACATAAACTTCTGGGGGCTTGTCCCAGCACATTCCACTCTAATTTACAACCTTGGAAAACTACCTCCAGGAAGACTCTGTTGCCCTAGTAACAAGAGTTGAGAACGTAATAATGCTGCCGCCTTGTGGCTGTCTCCAAAAACAGCACCTTTAAACCCAGTGCCAATGGTTGCTTATATAGTCACAAGGACTGTACGGTTGTAAATGACACAGGCACTCAAAAAATGCCCTGGGGTAGGGAATAGGCAAGAAAATTCAACACATAAGAAACTTTTCAAGAAATCAATAAGAGGAGGGAAGTTGTACTCACTCTTTTTAAAAAAAAGGAAAAGAAAAAATAGGACATGCCTAAAGCTCAGCATAAGGAATTATTAGCCACATGCATATCCAACCTCCAAAAAGGTTTCAGCTCACACCAGTCATGACCATCAGCAAAAAGTCTACAAACTATAAATGCTGAAGGGGTTTTAGAGAAGTGTGTACCTTCTAGCTGCTGGTGGGATATAAAGTCGTAACATCACTAATGCAAACTGAATCGAGCTGCTTGAAAACGTAAAAATTGAGCTACCATATGATGCGGCAGGGCACCTTTTCGGCCTATAACCTAAGACCACCAGAATCGGAAAGACAGAGGCAGACAAATGTGCACTGCAACAATACTGAAATAGCCAAGATATGGAAGCAAAAAAAAGGTCCATAAACAGATGAATGGACAAAGAAGAAGTGGTATACGGACAGAATGGAATAGTAGCCTCGGGAGAAAAATGAACAATGCTGTTTTCAGGACTACAGTTGAGCCTAGAAAAAATCATATAAGGTTAAGTAAGTCAAAAGGGTATGACAAATATCCTATGATATCATTTATACAAGTTTTCTTAAGATTGCTACCAATGAACATATTTCCACAGAAAAAGACACTCACAGACTTATCAAATAAACTAATGGTTAGCCAAAATGAAAGGTGGGGGGATGGGTAAGTTAGGACTATGTGGTTAACATACATATACTAATGTAAGTTAAATGTATATAAACATATAACATATAAACGATATGAATTATATAATCACCAATACCTTCAAAATATATATTCTGTGATCACATACATGGTAACAGGATCCGAAGATGAACAGACATATGTATGAATCATTGAGCAGATTCTGTACAGCCAGACAATCAAAACACTCTAATCAAATTTACTCCGATAAGAAATAGAAATTAAATTTAAAAAAAAACATAAGTTAGGAGACATAAACTTCTGGGGGCTTGTCCCAGCATATTGCACTCTAATTTACAAGCTCAGAACACTACCTCCAGGAAGACTCTGTTCTCCTAGTAACAAGACTTGAGAACGCAATAATGCTGCCGCCTTGTGGCTGCTTCCCACAACAGCACTTTAAACCCAGTGCCAATGATTGCTTATATAGTCACAAGGACTGCAGGGCTGTAAATGACACAAGCCCTCAAAATATGCCCTGGGGTAGGGAATTGGCAAGAACATTCAACACATGAGAAATTTCCAAGAAGTCAATAAGAGGAGGGAAGTTGTACTCACTCTTTAAAAAAAAAAGGAAAAGAAAAAAAAGGACATGCCTAAAGCTTAGTATAAGGAATTATGAGCCACATACAAATTCAAATTCAAAAAGGTTTCAGCTCACACCAGTCATTACCATCAGCAAAATGTCTACAAACTATAAATGCTGAAGGGGTTTTAGAGATCTGTGTACCTTCTAGCTGCTGGTGGGATGTAAAGTGGAAACAGCACTAACGCAAACTGAATCGAGCTGCTTGAAAAGGTAAAAATTGAGCTACCAAATGATGGGGCAGGGCACCTTTTGGGCCTATAACCTAAGACCACCAAAATTGGAAAGACAGAGGCAGGCAAATATGCACTGCAACAATACTGAAATAGCCAAGATATGGAAGCAAAAAAAAGGTCCATAAACAGATGAATGGACAAAGAAGAAGTGGTATACGGACAGAATGGAATAGTAGCCTCGGGAGAAAAATGAACAATGCTGTTTTCAGGACTACAGTTGAGCCTAGAAAAAATCATATAAGGTTAAGTAAGTCAAAAGGGTATGACAAATATCCTATGATATCATTTATACAAGTTTTCTTAAGATTGCTACCAATGAACATATTTCCACAGAAAAAGACACTCACAGACTTATCAAATAAACTAATGGTTAGCCAAAATGAAAGGTGGGGGGATGGGTAAGTTAGGACTATGGGGTTAACATACATATACTAATGTAAGTTAAATGTATATAAACATATAACATATAAACGATATGAATTATATAATCACCAATATCTTCAAAATATATATTCTGTGATCACATACATGGTAACAGGATCCGAAGATGAACAGACATATGTATGAATCATTGAACAGATTCTGTACAGCCAGACAATCAAAACACTCTAATCAAATTTACTCCGATAAAAAATACAAATTAAATTTAAAAAACAAACATAAGTAAGGAGACATAAACTTCTGGGGACTTGTCCCAGCACATTGCACTCTAATTTAAAAGCTCGGAACACTACCTCCAGGAAGACTCTGTTGTCCTAGTAACAAGACTTGAGAACGTAATAATGCTGCCGCCTTGTGGCTGTCTCCAAAAACAGCACCTTTAAACCCAGTGCCAATGGTTGCTTATATAGTCACAAGGACTGCACGGTTGTAAATGACACAGGCACTCAAAAAATGCCCTGGGGTAGGGAATAGGCAAGAAAATTCAACACATAAGAAACTTTTCAAGAAATCAATAAGAGGAGGGAAGTTGTACTCACTCTTTTTAAAAAAAAGGAAAAGAAAAAATAGGACATGCCTAAAGCTCTGCATAAGGAATTATTAGCCACATGCGTATCCAACCTCCAAAAAGGTTTCAGCTCACACCAGTCATGACCATCAGCAAAAAGTCTACAAACTATAAATGCTGAAGGGGTTTTAGAGAAGTGTGTACCTTCTAGCTGCTGGTGGGATATAAAGTCGTAACAGCACTAATGCAAACTGAATCGAGCTGCTTGAAAACGTAAAAATTGAGCTACCATATGATGCGGCAGGGCACCTTTTGGGCCTATAACCTAAGACCACCAGAATCGGAAAGACAGAGGCAGGCAAATGTGCACTGCAACAATACTGAAATAGCAAAGACATGGAAGCAAAAAAAAGGTCCATAAACAGATGAATGGACAAAGAAGAAGTGGTATATGGACAGAATGGAAGAGTAGCCTCGGGAAAAAAATGAACAATGCCGTTTTCAGGACTAGAGTTGAGACTAGAAATAATCATATAAGGTTAAGTAAGACAAAAGGGTATTACAAATATCCTATGATATTATTTATACAAGTTTTCCTAAGATTGCTACCAATGAACATATTTCCACAGAAAAAGACACTCACAGACTTATCAAATAAACTACTGGTTAGCCAAAATGAAAGGTGGGAGGATGAGTAAATTAGGACTATGGGGTTAACATACATATACTAATGTAAGTTAAATGTATATAAACATATAACATATAAATGATATGAATTATATATTCACCAATACCTTCAAAATATACATTCTGTAATCACATACATGGTAACAGGATCCGAAGATGAACAGACATATGTGTGAATCATTGAGCAGATTCTGTACAGCCAGACAATCAAAACACTCTAATCAAATTTACTCCGATAAGAAAGACAAATTAAATTTAAAAAACAAACATAAGTAAGGAGACATAAACTTCTGGGGGCTTGTCCCAGCACATTGCACTCTAATTTACAAGCTCGGAACACTACCTCCAGGAAGACTCTGTTGTCCTAGTAACAAGACTTGAGAACGTAATAATGCTGCCGCCTTGTGGCTGTCTCCCAAAACAGCAGCTTTAAACCCAGTGACAATGGTTGCTTATATAGTCACAAGGACTGCAGGGCTGTAAATGACACAGGCCCTCAAAAATTGCCCTGGGGTAGGGAATAGGCAAGAAAATCCAACACATGAGAATTTTTTCAAGAAGTCAATAAGAGGAGGGGAGTTGTACTCACTCTTTAAAAAAAAAAAGGAAAAGAAAAAAAAGGACATGCCTAAAGCTTAGTATAAGGAATTATTAGCCACATACAAATTCAAATTCAAAAAGGTTTCAGCTCACACCAGTCATTACCATCAGCAAAATGTCTACAAACTATAAATGCTGAAGGGGTTTTAGAGATCTGTGTACCTTCTAGCTGCTGGTGGGATGTAAAGTGGCAACAGCACTAACGCAAACTGAATGGAGCTGCTTGAAAAGGTAAAAATTGAGCTACCATATGATGCGGCAGGGCACCTTTTGGGCCTATAACCTAAGACCACCAGATTCGGAAAGAGAGAGGCAGGCAAATGTGCATTGCAACAATATTGAAATAGCCAAGACATGGAAGCAAAAAAAAGGTCCATAAACAGATGAATGGACAAAGACGAAATGGTACACGTACCAAATGGAATAGAAGCCTCTGGAAAAAAATGAACAATGCCGTTTTCAGGACTAGAGATGAGCCTAGAAATAATCATATAAGGTTAAGTAAGTCAAAAGGGTATGACAAATATCCTATGATATCATTAATACATGTTATCCTAAGATTGCTACCAATGAACATATTTCCACAGAAAAAGACACTCACAGACTTATCAAATGAACTAATGGTTAGCCAAAATGAAAGGTGGGAGGATGGGTAAATTAGGACAATGGGGTTAACATACATATACTAATGTATGTTAAATGTATATAAACATATCACATATAAACTATATGCATTATATCATCACCAATAGCTTCAAAAATATACATTCTGTAATCACGTACATGGTAGCAGGATCCGAAGATGAACAGACATATGTATGAATCATTGAGCAGATTCTGTACAGCCAGACAATCAAAACACTCTAAGCAAATTGACTCTGATAAGAAATAGAAATTAAATTTAAAAAGCAAACATAAGTTAGGAGACATAAACTTCTGGGGGCTTGTCCCAGCACATTCCACTCTAATTTACAACCTTGGAAAACTACCTCCAGGAAGACTCTGTTGCCCTAGTAACAAGAGTTGAGAACGTAATAATGCTGCCGCCTTGTGGCTGTCTCCAAAAACAGCACCTTTAAACCCAGTGCCAATGGTTGCTTATATAGTCACAAGGACTGTACGGTTGTAAATGACACAGGCACTCAAAAAATGCCCTGGGGTAGGGAATAGGCAAGAAAATTCAACACATAAGAAACTTTTCAAGAAATCAATAAGAGGAGGGAAGTTGTACTCACTCTTTTTAAAAAAAAGGAAAAGAAAAAATAGGACATGCCTAAAGCTCAGCATAAGGAATTATTAGCCACATGCATATCCAACCTCCAAAAAGGTTTCAGCTCACACCAGTCATGACCATCAGCAAAAAGTCTACAAACTATAAATGCTGAAGGGGTTTTAGAGAAGTGTGTACCTTCTAGCTGCTGGTGGGATATAAAGTCGTAACATCACTAATGCAAACTGAATCGAGCTGCTTGAAAACGTAAAAATTGAGCTACCATATGATGCGGCAGGGCACCTTTTCGGCCTATAACCTAAGACCACCTGATTCGGAAAGACAGAGGCAGACAAATGTGCACTGCAACAATACTGAAATAGCCAAGATATGGAAGCAAAAAAAAGGTCCATAAACAGATGAATGGACAAAGAAGAAGTGGTATACGGACAGAATGGAATAGTAGCCTCGGGAGAAAAATGAACAATGCTGTTTTCAGGACTACAGTTGAGCCTAGAAAAAATCATATAAGGTTAAGTAAGTCAAAAGGGTATGACAAATATCCTATGATATCATTTATACAAGTTTTCTTAAGATTGCTACCAATGAACATATTTCCACAGAAAAAGACACTCACAGACTTATCAAATAAACTAATGGTTAGCCAAAATGAAAGGTGGGGGGATGGGTAAGTTAGGACTATGGGGTTAACATACATATACTAATGTAAGTTAAATGTATATAAACATATAACATATAAACGATATGAATTATATAATCACCAATACCTTCAAAATATATATTCTGTGATCACATACATGGTAACAGGATCCGAAGATGAACAGACATATGTATGAATCATTGAACAGATTCTGTACAGCCAGACAATCAAAACACTCTAATCAAATTTACTCCGATAAAAAATACAAATTAAATTTAAAAAACAAACATAAGTAAGGAGACATAAACTTCTGGGGGCTTGTCCCAGCACATTGCACTCTAATTTAAAAGCTCGGAACACTACCTCCAGGAAGACTCTGTTGTCCTAGTAACAAGACTTGAGAACGTAATAATGCTGCCGCCTTGTGGCTGTCTCCAAAACAGCACCTTTAAACCCAGTGCCAATGGTTGCTTATACAGTCACAAGGACTGCACGGTTGTAAATGACACAGGCACTCAAAAAATGCCCTGGGGTAGGGAATAGGCAAGAAAATTCAACACATAAGAAACTTTTCAAGAAATCAATAAGAGGAGGGAAGTTGTACTCACTCTTTTTAAAAAAAAGGAAAAGAAAAAATAGGACATGCCTAAAGCTCAGCATAAGGAATTATTAGCCACATGCGTATCCAACCTCCAAAAAGGTTTCAGCTCACACCAGTCATGACCATCAGCAAAAAGTCTACAAACTATAAATGCTGAAGGGGTTTTAGAGAAGTGTGTACCTTCTAGCTGCTGGTGGGATATAAAGTCGTAACAGCACTAATGCAAACTGAATCGAGCTGCTTGAAAACGTAAAAATTGAGCTACCATATGATGCGGCAGGGCACCTTTTGGGCCTATAACCTAAGACCACCAGAATCGGAAAGACAGAGGCAGGCAAATGTGCACTGCAACAATACTGAAATAGCAAAGACATGGTAGCAAAAAAAAGGTCCATAAACAGGTGAATGGACAAAGAAGAAGTGGTATATGGACAGAATGGAAGAGTAGCCTCGGGAAAAAAATGAACAATGCCGTTTTCAGGACTAGAGTTGAGACTAGAAATAATCATATAAGGTTAAGTAAGACAAAAGGGTATTACAAATATCCTATGATATTATTTATACAAGTTTTCCTAAGATTGCTACCAATGAACATATTTCCACAGAAAAAGACACTCACAGACTTATCAAATAAACTACTGGTTAGCCAAAATGAAAGGTGGGAGGATGGGTAAATTAGGACTATGGGGTTAACATACATATACTAATGTAAGTTAAATGTATATAAACATATAACATATAAATGATATGAATTATATATTCACCAATACCTTCAAAATATACATTCTGTAATCACATACATGGTAACAGGATCCGAAGATGAACAGACATATGTGTGAATCATTGAGCAGATTCTGTACAGCCAGACAATCAAAACACTCTAATCAAATTTACTCCGATAAGAAAGACAAATTAAATTTAAAAAACAAACATAAGTAAGGAGACATAAACTTCTGGGGGCTTGTCCCAGCACATTGCACTCTAATTTACAAGCTCGGAACACTACCTCCAGGAAGACTCTGTTGTCCTAGTAACAAGACTTGAGAACGTAATAATGCTGCCGCCTTGTGGCTGTCTCCCAAAACAGCAGCTTTAAACCCAGTGACAATGGTTGCTTATATAGTCACAAGGACTGCAGGGCTGTAAATGACACAGGCCCTCAAAAATTGCCCTGGGGTAGGGAATAGGCAAGAAAATCCAACACATGAGAAATTTTTCAAGAAGTCAATAAGAGGAGGGGAGTTGTACTCACTCTTTAAAAAAAAAAGGAAAAGAAAAAAAAGGACATGCCTAAAGCTTAGTATAAGGAATTATTAGCCACATACAAATTCAAATTCAAAAAGGTTTCAGCTCACACCAGTCATTACCATCAGCAAAATGTCTACAAACTATAAATGCTGAAGGGGTTTTAGAGATCTGTGTACCTTCTAGCTGCTGGTGGGATGTAAAGTGGCAACAGCACTAACGCAAACTGAATGGAGCTGCTTGAAAAGGTAAAAATTGAGCTACCATATGATGCGGCAGGGCACCTTTTGGGCCTATAACCTAAGACCACCAGATTCGGAAAGAGAGAGGCAGGCAAATGTGCATTGCAACAATATTGAAATAGCCAAGACATGGAAGCAAAAAAAAGGTCCATAAACAGATGAATGGACAAAGACGAAATGGTACACGTACCAAATGGAATAGAAGCCTCTGGAAAAAAATGAACAATGCCGTTTTCAGGACTAGAGATGAGCCTAGAAATAATCATATAAGGTTAAGTAAGTCAAAAGGGTATGACAAATATCCTATGATATCATTAATACATGTTATCCTAAGATTGCTACCAATGAACATATTTCCACAGAAAAAGACACTCACAGACTTATCAAATAAACTAATGGTTAGCCAAAATGAAAGGTGGGAGGATGGGTAAATTAGGACAATGGGGTTAACATACATATACTAATGTATGTTAAATGTATATAAACATATCACATATAAACTATATGCATTATATCATCACCAATAGCTTCAAAAATATACATTCTGTAATCACGTACATGGTAGCAGGATCCGAAGATGAACAGACATATGTATGAATCATTGAGCAGATTCTGTACAGCCAGACAATCAAAACACTCTAAGCAAATTGACTCTGATAAGAAATAGAAATTATATTTAAAAAGCAAACATAAGTTAGGAGACATAAACTTCTGGGGGCTTGTCCCAGCACATTCCACTCTAATTTACAACCTTGGAAAACTACCTCCAGGAAGACTCTGTTGCCCTAGTAACAAGAGTTGAGAACGTAATAATGCTGCCGCCTTGTGGCTGTCTCCAAAAACAGCACCTTTAAACCCAGTGCCAATGGTTGCTTATATAGTCACAAGGACTGTACGGTTGTAAATGACACAGGCACTCAAAAAATGCCCTGGGGTAGGGAATAGGCAAGAAAATTCAACACATAAGAAACTTTTCAAGAAATCAATAAGAGGAGGGAAGTTGTACTCACTCTTTTTAAAAAAAAGGAAAAGAAAAAATAGGACATGCCTAAAGCTCAGCATAAGGAATTATTAGCCACATGCATATCCAACCTCCAAAAAGGTTTCAGCTCACACCAGTCATGACCATCAGCAAAAAGTCTACAAACTATAAATGCTGAAGGGGTTTTAGAGAAGTGTGTACCTTCTAGCTGCTGGTGGGATATAAAGTCGTAACATCACTAATGCAAACTGAATCGAGCTGCTTGAAAACGTAAAAATTGAGCTACCATATGATGCGGCAGGGCACCTTTTCGGCCTATAACCTAAGACCACCAGAATCGGAAAGACAGAGGCAGACAAATGTGCACTGCAACAATACTGAAATAGCCAAGATATGGAAGCAAAAAAAAGGTCCATAAACAGATGAATGGACAAAGAAGAAGTGGTATACGGACAGAATGGAATAGTAGCCTCGGGAGAAAAATGAACAATGCTGTTTTCAGGACTACAGTTGAGCCTAGAAAAAATCATATAAGGTTAAGTAAGTCAAAAGGGTATGACAAATATCCTATGATATCATTTATACAAGTTTTCTTAAGATTGCTACCAATGAACATATTTCCACAGAAAAAGACACTCACAGACTTATCAAATAAACTAATGGTTAGCCAAAATGAAAGGTGGGGGGATGGGTAAGTTAGGACTATGTGGTTAACATACATATACTAATGTAAGTTAAATGTATATAAACATATAACATATAAACGATATGAATTATATAATCACCAATACCTTCAAAATATATATTCTGTGATCACATACATGGTAACAGGATCCGAAGATGAACAGACATATGTATGAATCATTGAGCAGATTCTGTACAGCCAGACAATCAAAACACTCTAATCAAATTTACTCCGATAAGAAATAGAAATTAAATTTAAAAAAAAACATAAGTTAGGAGACATAAACTTCTGGGGGCTTGTCCCAGCATATTGCACTCTAATTTACAAGCTCAGAACACTACCTCCAGGAAGACTCTGTTCTCCTAGTAACAAGACTTGAGAACGCAATAATGCTGCCGCCTTGTGGCTGCTTCCCACAACAGCACTTTAAACCCAGTGCCAATGATTGCTTATATAGTCACAAGGACTGCAGGGCTGTAAATGACACAAGCCCTCAAAATATGCCCTGGGGTAGGGAATTGGCAAGAACATTCAACACATGAGAAATTTCCAAGAAGTCAATAAGAGGAGGGAAGTTGTACTCACTCTTTAAAAAAAAAAGGAAAAGAAAAAAAAGGACATGCCTAAAGCTTAGTATAAGGAATTATGAGCCACATACAAATTCAAATTCAAAAAGGTTTCAGCTCACACCAGTCATTACCATCAGCAAAATGTCTACAAACTATAAATGCTGAAGGGGTTTTAGAGATCTGTGTACCTTCTAGCTGCTGGTGGGATGTAAAGTGGAAACAGCACTAACGCAAACTGAATCGAGCTGCTTGAAAAGGTAAAAATTGAGCTACCAAATGATGGGGCAGGGCACCTTTTGGGCCTATAACCTAAGACCACCAAAATTGGAAAGACAGAGGCAGGCAAATATGCACTGCAACAATACTGAAATAGCCAAGATATGGAAGCAAAAAAAAGGTCCATAAACAGATGAATGGACAAAGAAGAAGTGGTATACGGACAGAATGGAATAGTAGCCTCGGGAGAAAAATGAACAATGCTGTTTTCAGGACTACAGTTGAGCCTAGAAAAAATCATATAAGGTTAAGTAAGTCAAAAGGGTATGACAAATATCCTATGATATCATTTATACAAGTTTTCTTAAGATTGCTACCAATGAACATATTTCCACAGAAAAAGACACTCACAGACTTATCAAATAAACTAATGGTTAGCCAAAATGAAAGGTGGGGGGATGGGTAAGTTAGTACTATGGGGTTAACATACATATACTAATGTAAGTTAAATGTATATAAACATATAACATATAAACGATATGAATTATATAATCACCAATACCTTCAAAATATATATTCTGTGATCACATACATGGTAACAGGATCCGAAGATGAACAGACATATGTATGAATCATTGAACAGATTCTGTACAGCCAGACAATCAAAACACTCTAATCAAATTTACTCCGATAAAAAATACAAATTAAATTTAAAAAACAAACATAAGTAAGGAGACATAAACTTCTGGGGGCTTGTCCCAGCACATTGCACTCTAATTTAAAAGCTCGGAACACTACCTCCAGGAAGACTCTGTTGTCCTAGTAACAAGACTTGAGAACGTAATAATGCTGCCGCCTTGTGGCTGTCTCCAAAAACAGCACCTTTAAACCCAGTGCCAATGGTTGCTTATATAGTCACAAGGACTGCACGGTTGTAAATGACACAGGCACTCAAAAAATGCCCTGGGGTAGGGAATAGGCAAGAAAATTCAACACATAAGAAACTTTTCAAGAAATCAATAAGAGGAGGGAAGTTGTACTCACTCTTTTTAAAAAAAAGGAAAAGAAAAAATAGGACATGCCTAAAGCTCAGCATAAGGAATTATTAGCCACATGCGTATCCAATCTCCAAAAAGGTTTCAGCTCACACCAGTCATGACCATCAGCAAAAAGTCTACAAACTATAAATGCTGAAGGGGTTTTAGAGAAGTGTGTACCTTCTAGCTGCTGGTGGGATATAAAGTCGTAACAGCACTAATGCAAACTGAATCGAGCTGCTTGAAAACGTAAAAATTGAGCTACCATATGATGCGGCAGGGCACCTTTTGGGCCTATAACCTAAGACCACCAGAATCGGAAAGACAGAGGCAGGCAAATGTGCACTGCAACAATACTGAAATAGCAAAGACATGGAAGCAAAAAAAAGGTCCATAAACAGATGAATGGACAAAGAAGAAGTGGTATATGGACAGAATGGAAGAGTAGCCTCGGGAAAAAAATGAACAATGCCGTTTTCAGGACTAGAGTTGAGACTAGAAATAATCATATAAGGTTAAGTAAGACAAAAGGGTATTACAAATATCCTATGATATTATTTATACAAGTTTTCCTAAGATTGCTACCAATGAACATATTTCCACAGAAAAAGACACTCACAGACTTATCAAATAAACTACTGGTTAGCCAAAATGAAAGGTGGGAGGATGAGTAAATTAGGACTATGGGGTTAACATACATATACTAATGTAAGTTAAATGTATATAAACATATAACATATAAATGATATGAATTATATATTCACCAATACCTTCAAAATATACATTCTGTAATCACATACATGGTAACAGGATCCGAAGATGAACAGACATATGTGTGAATCATTGAGCAGATTCTGTACAGCCAGACAATCAAAACACTCTAATCAAATTTACTCCGATAAGAAAGACAAATTAAATTTAAAAAACAAACATAAGTAAGGAGACATAAACTTCTGGGGGCTTGTCCCAGCACATTGCACTCTAATTTACAAGCTCGGAACACTACCTCCAGGAAGACTCTGTTGTCCTAGTAACAAGACTTGAGAACGTAATAATGCTGCCGCCTTGTGGCTGTCTCCCAAAACAGCAGCTTTAAACCCAGTGACAATGGTTGCTTATATAGTCACAAGGACTGCAGGGCTGTAAATGACACAGGCCCTCAAAAATTGCCCTGGGGTAGGGAATAGGCAAGAAAATCCAACACATGAGAAATTTTTCAAGAAGTCAATAAGAGGAGGGGAGTTGTACTCACTCTTTAAAAAAAAAAGGAAAAGAAAAAAAAGGACATGCCTAAAGCTTAGTATAAGGAATTATTAGCCACATACAAATTCAAATTCAAAAAGGTTTCAGCTCACACCAGTCATTACCATCAGCAAAATGTCTACAAACTATAAATGCTGAAGGGGTTTTAGAGATCTGTGTACCTTCTAGCTGCTGGTGGGATGTAAAGTGGCAACAGCACTAACGCAAACTGAATGGAGCTGCTTGAAAAGGTAAAAATTGAGCTACCATATGATGCGGCAGGGCACCTTTTGGGCCTATAACCTAAGACCACCAGATTCGGAAAGAGAGAGGCAGGCAAATGTGCATTGCAACAATATTGAAATAGCCAAGACATGGAAGCAAAAAAAAGGTCCATAAACAGATGAATGGACAAAGACGAAATGGTACACGTACCAAATGGAATAGAAGCCTCTGGAAAAAAATGAACAATGCCGTTTTCAGGACTAGAGATGAGCCTAGAAATAATCATATAAGGTTAAGTAAGTCAAAAGGGTATGACAAATATCCTATGATATCATTAATACATGTTATCCTAAGATTGCTACCAATGAACATATTTCCACAGAAAAAGACACTCACAGACTTATCAAATAAACTAATGGCTAGCCAAAATGAAAGGTGGGAGGATGGGTAAATTAGGACTATGGGGTTAAAATACATATACTAATGTATGTTAAATGTATATAAACATATAACATATGAAATATATAAATTATATAATCACCAATACCTTTAAAATATACATTCTGTAATCACATACATGCTAACAGGTTCGAAGATGAACAGACATATGTATGAATCATTGAGCAGATTCTGTACAGCCAGAAAACCACAACACTCTAATCAAATTTACTCCGATAAGAAATAGAAATTAAATTTAAAAAACAAACATAAGTTAGGAGACATAAACTTCTGGGGGCTTGTCCCAGCACATTGCACTCTAATTTACAAGCTCGGAACACTACCTCCAGGAAGACTGTGTTGTCCTAGTAACAAGACTTGAGAACGTAATAATGCTGCCGCCTTGTGGCTGCTTCCCACAACAGTAGCTTTAAACCCAGTGCCAATGGTTGCTTATATAGTCACAAGGACTGCAGGGCTGTAAAAGACACAGGCCCTCAAAAAATGCCCTGGGGTATGGAATTGGCAAGAAAATTCAACACATGAGAAATTTTCAAGAAGTCAATAAGAGGAGGGAAGTTGTAGTCACTCTTTAAAAAAAAAGGAAAAGAAAAAAAGGACATGCCTAAAGCTCAGCATAAGGAATTATTAGCCACATGCGTATCCAACCTCCAAAAAGGTTTCAGCTCACACCAGTCATGACCATCAGCAAAAAGTCTACAAACTATAAATGCTGAAGGGGTTTTAGAGAACTGTGTACCTTCTAGCTGCTGGTGGGATGTAAAGTGGTAACAGCAGTAACGCAAACTGAATCGAGCTGCTTGAAAAGGTAAACATTGAGCTACCATATGATGCGGCAGGGCACATTTTGGGCCTATAACCTAAGACAACTGGATTCGGAAAGACAGAGGCAGGCAAATGTGCACTGCAACAATATTGAAATAGCCAAGACATGGAAGCAAAAAAAAGGTCCATAAACAGATGAATGGACAAAGACGAAATGGTACACGTACCAAATGGAATAGAAGCCTCTGGAAAAAAATGAACAATGCCGTTTTCAGGACTAGAGTTGAGCCTAGAAATAATCATATAAGGTTAAGTAAGTCAAAAGGGTATGACAAATATCCTATGATATCATTAATACATGTTATCCTAAGATTGCTACCAATGAACATATTTCCACAGAAAAAGACACTCACAGACTTATCAAATAAACTAATGGTTAGCCAAAATGAAAGGTGGGAGGATGGGTAAATTAGGACAATGGGGTTAACATACATATACTAATGTATGTTAAATGTATATAAACATATCACATATAAACTATATGCATTATATCATCACCAATAGCTTCAAAAATATACATTCTGTAATCACGTACATGGTAGCAGGATCCGAAGATGAACAGACATATGTATGAATCATTGAGCAGATTCTGTACAGCCAGACAATCAAAACACTCTAAGCAAACTGACTCTTATAAGAAATAGAAATTAAATTTAAAAAGCAAACATAAGTTAGGAGACATAAACTTCTGGGGGCTTGTCCCAGCACATTCCACTCTAATTTACAACCTTGGAAAACTACCTCCAGGAAGACTCTGTTGCCCTAGTAACAAGAGTTGAGAACGTAATAATGCTGCCGCCTTGTGGCTGTCTCCAAAAACAGCACCTTTAAACCCAGTGCCAATGGTTGCTTATATAGTCACAAGGACTGTACGGTTGTAAATGACACAGGCACTCAAAAAATGCCCTGGGGTAGGGAATAGGCAAGAAAATTCAACACATAAGAAACTTTTCAAGAAATCAATAAGAGGAGGGAAGTTGTACTCACTCTTTTTAAAAAAAAGGAAAAGAAAAAATAGGACATGCCTAAAGCTCAGCATAAGGAATTATTAGCCACATGCATATCCAACCTCCAAAAAGGTTTCAGCTCACACCAGTCATGACCATCAGCAAAAAGTCTACAAACTATAAATGCTGAAGGGGTTTTAGAGAAGTGTGTACCTTCTAGCTGCTGGTGGGATATAAAGTCGTAACATCACTAATGCAAACTGAATCGAGCTGCTTGAAAACGTAAAAATTGAGCTACCATATGATGCGGCAGGGCACCTTTTCGGCCTATAACCTAAGACCACCAGAATCGGAAAGACAGAGGCAGACAAATGTGCACTGCAACAATACTGAAATAGCCAAGATATGGAAGCAAAAAAAAGGTCCATAAACAGATGAATGGACAAAGAAGAAGTGGTATACGGACAGAATGGAATAGTAGCCTCGGGAGAAAAATGAACAATGCTGTTTTCAGGACTACAGTTGAGCCTAGAAAAAATCATATAAGGTTAAGTAAGTCAAAAGGGTATGACAAATATCCTATGATATCATTTATACAAGTTTTCTTAAGATTGCTACCAATGAACATATTTCCACAGAAAAAGACACTCACAGACTTATCAAATAAACTAATGGTTAGCCAAAATGAAAGGTGGGGGGATGGGTAAGTTAGGACTATGTGGTTAACATACATATACTAATGTAAGTTAAATGTATATAAACATATAACATATAAACGATATGAATTATATAATCACCAATACCTTCAAAATATATATTCTGTGATCACATACATGGTAACAGGATCCGAAGATGAACAGACATATGTATGAATCATTGAGCAGATTCTGTACAGCCAGACAATCAAAACACTCTAATCAAATTTACTCCGATAAGAAATAGAAATTAAATTTAAAAAAAAACATAAGTTAGGAGACATAAACTTCTGGGGGCTTGTCCCAGCATATTGCACTCTAATTTACAAGCTCAGAACACTACCTCCAGGAAGACTCTGTTCTCCTAGTAACAAGACTTGAGAACGCAATAATGCTGCCGCCTTGTGGCTGCTTCCCACAACAGCACTTTAAACCCAGTGCCAATGATTGCTTATATAGTCACAAGGACTGCAGGGCTGTAAATGACACAAGCCCTCAAAATATGCCCTGGGGTAGGGAATTGGCAAGAACATTCAACACATGAGAAATTTCCAAGAAGTCAATAAGAGGAGGGAAGTTGTACTCACTCTTTAAAAAAAAAAGGAAAAGAAAAAAAAGGACATGCCTAAAGCTTAGTATAAGGAATTATGAGCCACATACAAATTCAAATTCAAAAAGGTTTCAGCTCACACCAGTCATTACCATCAGCAAAATGTCTACAAACTATAAATGCTGAAGGGGTTTTAGAGATCTGTGTACCTTCTAGCTGCTGGTGGGATGTAAAGTGGAAACAGCACTAACGCAAACTGAATCGAGCTGCTTGAAAAGGTAAAAATTGAGCTACCAAATGATGGGGCAGGGCACCTTTTGGGCCTATAACCTAAGACCACCAAAATTGGAAAGACAGAGGCAGGCAAATATGCACTGCAACAATACTGAAATAGCCAAGATATGGAAGCAAAAAAAAGGTCCATAAACAGATGAATGGACAAAGAAGAAGTGGTATACGGACAGAATGGAATAGTAGCCTCGGGAGAAAAATGAACAATGCTGTTTTCAGGACTACAGTTGAGCCTAGAAAAAATCATATAAGGTTAAGTAAGTCAAAAGGGTATGACAAATATCCTATGATATCATTTATACAAGTTTTCTTAAGATTGCTACCAATGAACATATTTCCACAGAAAAAGACACTCACAGACTTATCAAATAAACTAATGGTTAGCCAAAATGAAAGGTGGGGGGATGGGTAAGTTAGGACTATGGGGTTAACATACATATACTAATGTAAGTTAAATGTATATAAACATATAACATATAAACGATATGAATTATATAATCACCAATACCTTCAAAATATATATTCTGTGATCACATACATGGTAACAGGATCCGAAGATGAACAGACATATGTATGAATCATTGAACAGATTCTGTACAGCCAGACAATCAAAACACTCTAATCAAATTTACTCCGATAAAAAATACAAATTAAATTTAAAAAACAAACATAAGTAAGGAGACATAAACTTCTGGGGGCTTGTCCCAGCACATTGCACTCTAATTTAAAAGCTCGGAACACTACCTCCAGGAAGACTCTGTTGTCCTAGTAACAAGACTTGAGAACGTAATAATGCTGCCGCCTTGTGGCTGTCTCCAAAAACAGCACCTTTAAACCCAGTGCCAATGGTTGCTTATATAGTCACAAGGACTGCACGGTTGTAAATGACACAGGCACTCAAAAAATGCCCTGGGGTAGGGAATAGGCAAGAAAATTCAACACATAAGAAACTTTTCAAGAAATCAATAAGAGGAGGGAAGTTGTACTCACTCTTTTTAAAAAAAAGGAAAAGAAAAAATAGGACATGCCTAAAGCTCTGCATAAGGAATTATTAGCCACATGCGTATCCAACCTCCAAAAAGGTTTCAGCTCACACCAGTCATGACCATCAGCAAAAAGTCTACAAACTATAAATGCTGAAGGGGTTTTAGAGAAGTGTGTACCTTCTAGCTGCTGGTGGGATATAAAGTCGTAACAGCACTAATGCAAACTGAATCGAGCTGCTTGAAAACGTAAAAATTGAGCTACCATATGATGCGGCAGGGCACCTTTTGGGCCTATAACCTAAGACCACCAGAATCGGAAAGACAGAGGCAGGCAAATGTGCACTGCAACAATACTGAAATAGCAAAGACATGGAAGCAAAAAAAAGGTCCATAAACAGATGAATGGACAAAGAAGAAGTGGTATATGGACAGAATGGAAGAGTAGCCTCGGGAAAAAAATGAACAATGCCGTTTTCAGGACTAGAGTTGAGACTAGAAATAATCATATAAGGTTAAGTAAGACAAAAGGGTATTACAAATATCCTATGATATTATTTATACAAGTTTTCCTAAGATTGCTACCAATGAACATATTTCCACAGAAAAAGACACTCACAGACTTATCAAATAAACTACTGGTTAGCCAAAATGAAAGGTGGGAGGATGAGTAAATTAGGACTATGGGGTTAACATACATATACTAATGTAAGTTAAATGTATATAAACATATAACATATAAATGATATGAATTATATATTCACCAATACCTTCAAAATATACATTCTGTAATCACATACATGGTAACAGGATCCGAAGATGAACAGACATATGTGTGAATCATTGAGCAGATTCTGTACAGCCAGACAATCAAAACACTCTAATCAAATTTACTCCGATAAGAAAGACAAATTAAATTTAAAAAACAAACATAAGTAAGGAGACATAAACTTCTGGGGGCTTGTCCCAGCACATTGCACTCTAATTTACAAGCTCGGAACACTACCTCCAGGAAGACTCTGTTGTCCTAGTAACAAGACTTGAGAACGTAATAATGCTGCCGCCTTGTGGCTGTCTCCCAAAACAGCAGCTTTAAACCCAGTGACAATGGTTGCTTATATAGTCACAAGGACTGCAGGGCTGTAAATGACACAGGCCCTCAAAAATTGCCCTGGGGTAGGGAATAGGCAAGAAAATCCAACACATGAGAAATTTTTCAAGAAGTCAATAAGAGGAGGGGAGTTGTACTCACTCTTTAAAAAAAAAAAGGAAAAGAAAAAAAAGGACATGCCTAAAGCTTAGTATAAGGAATTATTAGCCACATACAAATTCAAATTCAAAAAGGTTTCAGCTCACACCAGTCACTACCATCAGCAAAATGTCTACAAACTATAAATGCTGAAGGGGTTTTAGAGATCTGTGTACCTTCTAGCTGCTGGTGGGATGTAAAGTGGCAACAGCACTAACGCAAACTGAATGGAGCTGCTTGAAAAGGTAAAAATTGAGCTACCATATGATGCGGCAGGGCACCTTTTGGGCCTATAACCTAAGACCACCAGATTCGGAAAGAGAGAGGGAGGCAAATGTGCATTGCAACAATATTGAAATAGCCAAGACATGGAAGCAAAAAAAAGGTCCATAAACAGATGAATGGACAAAGACGAAATGGTACACGTACCAAATGGAATAGAAGCCTCTGGAAAAAAATGAACAATGCCGTTTTCAGGACTAGAGATGAGCCTAGAAATAATCATATAAGGTTAAGTAAGTCAAAAGGGTATGACAAATATCCTATGATATCATTAATACATGTTATCCTAAGATTGCTACCAATGAACATATTTCCACAGAAAAAGACACTCACAGACTTATCAAATAAACTAATGGTTAGCCAAAATGAAAGGTGGGAGGATGGGTAAATTAGGACAATGGGGTTAACATACATATACTAATGTATGTTAAATGTATATAAACATATCACATATAAACTATATGCATTATATCATCACCAATAGCTTCAAAAATATACATTCTGTAATCACGTACATGGTAGCAGGATCCGAAGATGAACAGACATATGTATGAATCATTGAGCAGATTCTGTACAGCCAGACAATCAAAACACTCTAAGCAAATTGACTCTGATAAGAAATAGAAATTAAATTTAAAAAGCAAACATAAGTTAGGAGACATAAACTTCTGGGGGCTTGTCCCAGCACATTCCACTCTAATTTACAACCTTGGAAAACTACCCCCAGGAAGACTCTGTTGCCCTAGTAACAAGAGTTGAGAACGTAATAATGCTGCCGCCTTGTGGCTGTCTCCAAAAACAGCACCTTTAAACCCAGTGCCAATGGTTGCTTATATAGTCACAAGGACTGTACGGTTGTAAATGACACAGGCACTCAAAAAATGCCCTGGGGTAGGGAATAGGCAAGAAAATTCAACACATAAGAAACTTTTCAAGAAATCAATAAGAGGAGGGAAGTTGTACTCACTCTTTTTAAAAAAAAGGAAAAGAAAAAATAGGACATGCCTAAAGCTCAGCATAAGGAATTATTAGCCACATGCATATCCAACCTCCAAAAAGGTTTCAGCTCACACCAGTCATGACCATCAGCAAAAAGTCTACAAACTATAAATGCTGAAGGGGTTTTAGAGAAGTGTGTACCTTCTAGCTGCTGGTGGGATATAAAGTCGTAACATCACTAATGCAAACTGAATCGAGCTGCTTGAAAACGTAAAAATTGAGCTACCATATGATGCGGCAGGGCACCTTTTCGGCCTATAACCTAAGACCACCAGAATCGGAAAGACAGAGGCAGACAAATGTGCACTGCAACAATACTGAAATAGCCAAGATATGGAAGCAAAAAAAAGGTCCATAAACAGATGAATGGACAAAGAAGAAGTGGTATACGGACAGAATGGAATAGTAGCCTCGGGAGAAAAATGAACAATGCTGTTTTCAGGACTACAGTTGAGCCTAGAAAAAATCATATAAGGTTAAGTAAGTCAAAAGGGTATGACAAATATCCTATGATATCATTTATACAAGTTTTCTTAAGATTGCTACCAATGAACATATTTCCACAGAAAAAGACACTCACAGACTTATCAAATAAACTAATGGTTAGCCAAAATGAAAGGTGGGGGGATGGGTAAGTTAGGACTATGGGGTTAACATACATATACTAATGTAAGTTAAATGTATATAAACATATAACATATAAACGATATGAATTATATAATCACCAATACCTTCAAAATATATATTCTGTGATCACATACATGGTAACAGGATCCGAAGATGAACAGACATATGTATGAATCATTGAACAGATTCTGTACAGCCAGACAATCAAAACACTCTAATCAAATTTACTCCGATAAAAAATACAAATTAAATTTAAAAAACAAACATAAGTAAGGAGACATAAACTTCTGGGGGCTTGTCCCAGCACATTGCACTCTAATTTAAAAGCTCGGAACACTACCTCCAGGAAGACTCTGCTGTCCTAGTAACAAGACTTGAGAACGTAATAATGCTGCCGCCTTGTGGCTGTCTTCAAAACAGCACCTTTAAACCCAGTGCCAATGGTTGCTTATACAGTCACAAGGACTGCACGGTTGTAAATGACACAGGCACTCAAAAAATGCCCTGGGGTAGGGAATAGGCAAGAAAATTCAACACATAAGAAACTTTTCAAGAAATCAATAAGAGGAGGGAAGTTGTACTCACTCTTTTTAAAAAAAAGGAAAAGAAAAAATAGGACATGCCTAAAGCTCAGCATAAGGAATTATTAGCCACATGCGTATCCAACCTCCAAAAAGGTTTCAGCTCACACCAGTCATGACCATCAACAAAAAGTCTACAAACTATAAATGCTGAAGGGGTTTTAGAGAAGTGTGTACCTTCTAGCTGCTGGTGGGATATAAAGTCGTAACAGCACTAATGCAAACTGAATCGAGCTGCTTGAAAACGTAAAAATTGAGCTACCATATGATGCGGCAGGGCACCTTTTGGGCCTATAACCTAAGACCACCAGAATCGGAAAGACAGAGGCAGGCAAATGTGCACTGCAACAATACTGAAATAGCAAAGACATGGTAGCAAAAAAAAGGTCCATAAACAGGTGAATGGACAAAGAAGAAGTGGTATATGGACAGAATGGAAGAGTAGCCTCGGGAAAAAAATGAACAATGCCGTTTTCAGGACTAGAGTTGAGACTAGAAATAATCATATAAGGTTAAGTAAGACAAAAGGGTATTACAAATATCCTATCATATTATTTATACAAGTTTTCCTAAGATTGCTACCAATGAACATATTTCCACAGAAAAAGACACTCACAGACTTATCAAATAAACTACTGGTTAGCCAAAATGAAAGGTGGGAGGATGGGTAAATTAGGACTATGGGGTTAACATACATATACTAATGTAAGTTAAATGTATATAAACATATAACATATAAATGATATGAATTATATATTCACCAATACCTTCAAAATATACATTCTGTAATCACATACATGGTAACAGGATCCGAAGATGAACAGACATATGTGTGAATCATTGAGCAGATTCTGTACAGCCAGACAATCAAAACACTCTAATCAAATTTACTCCGATAAGAAAGACAAATTAAATTTAAAAAACAAACATAAGTAAGGAGACATAAACTTCTGGGGGCTTGTCCCAGCACATTGCACTCTAATTTACAAGCTCGGAACACTACCTCCAGGAAGACTCTGTTGTCCTAGTAACAAGACTTGAGAACGTAATAATGCTGCCGCCTTGTGGCTGTCTCCCAAAACAGCAGCTTTAAACCCAGTGACAATGGTTGCTTATATAGTCACAAGGACTGCAGGGCTGTAAATGACACAGGCCCTCAAAAATTGCCCTGGGGTAGGGAATAGGCAAGAAAATCCAACACATGAGAAATTTTTCAAGAAGTCAATAAGAGGAGGGGAGTTGTACTCACTCTTTAAAAAAAAAAGGAAAAGAAAAAAAAGGACATGCCTAAAGCTTAGTATAAGGAATTATTAGCCACATACAAATTCAAATTCAAAAAGGTTTCAGCTCACACCAGTCATTACCATCAGCAAAATGTCTACAAACTATAAATGCTGAAGGGGTTTTAGAGATCTGTGTACCTTCTAGCTGCTGGTGGGATGTAAAGTGGCAACAGCACTAACGCAAACTGAATGGAGCTGCTTGAAAAGGTAAAAATTGAGCTACCATATGATGCGGCAGGGCACCTTTTGGGCCTATAACCTAAGACCACCAGATTCGGAAAGAGAGAGGCAGGCAAATGTGCATTGCAACAATATTGAAATAGCCAAGACATGGAAGCAAAAAAAAGGTCCATAAACAGATGAATGGACAAAGACGAAATGGTACACGTACCAAATGGAATAGAAGCCTCTGGAAAAAAATGAACAATGCCGTTTTCAGGACTAGAGATGAGCCTAGAAATAATCATATAAGGTTAAGTAAGTCAAAAGGGTATGACAAATATCCTATGATATCATTAATACATGTTATCCTAAGATTGCTACCAATGAACATATTTCCACAGAAAAAGACACTCACAGACTTATCAAATAAACTAATGGTTAGCCAAAATGAAAGGTGGGAGGATGGGTAAATTAGGACAATGGGGTTAACATACATATACTAATGTATGTTAAATGTATATAAACATATCACATATAAACTATATGCATTATATCATCACCAATAGCTTCAAAAATATACATTCTGTAATCACGTACATGGTAGCAGGATCCGAAGATGAACAGACATATGTATGAATCATTGAGCAGATTCTGTACAGCCAGACAATCAAAACACTCTAAGCAAATTGACTCTGATAAGAAATAGAAATTATATTTAAAAAGCAAACATAAGTTAGGAGACATAAACTTCTGGGGGCTTGTCCCAGCACATTCCACTCTAATTTACAACCTTGGAAAACTACCTCCAGGAAGACTCTGTTGCCCTAGTAACAAGAGTTGAGAACGTAATAATGCTGCCGCCTTGTGGCTGTCTCCAAAAACAGCACCTTTAAACCCAGTGCCAATGGTTGCTTATATAGTCACAAGGACTGTACGGTTGTAAATGACACAGGCACTCAAAAAATGCCCTGGGGTAGGGAATAGGCAAGAAAATTCAACACATAAGAAACTTTTCAAGAAATCAATAAGAGGAGGGAAGTTGTACTCACTCTTTTTAAAAAAAAGGAAAAGAAAAAATAGGACATGCCTAAAGCTCAGCATAAGGAATTATTAGCCACATGCATATCCAACCTCCAAAAAGGTTTCAGCTCACACCAGTCATGACCATCAGCAAAAAGTCTACAAACTATAAATGCTGAAGGGGTTTTAGAGAAGTGTGTACCTTCTAGCTGCTGGTGGGATATAAAGTCGTAACATCACTAATGCAAACTGAATCGAGCTGCTTGAAAACGTAAAAATTGAGCTACCATATGATGCGGCAGGGCACCTTTTCGGCCTATAACCTAAGACCACCAGAATCGGAAAGACAGAGGCAGACAAATGTGCACTGCAACAATACTGAAATAGCCAAGATATGGAAGCAAAAAAAAGGTCCATAAACAGATGAATGGACAAAGAAGAAGTGGTATACGGACAGAATGGAATAGTAGCCTCGGGAGAAAAATGAACAATGCTGTTTTCAGGACTACAGTTGAGCCTAGAAAAAATCATATAAGGTTAAGTAAGTCAAAAGGGTATGACAAATATCCTATGATATCATTTATACAAGTTTTCTTAAGATTGCTACCAATGAACATATTTCCACAGAAAAAGACACTCACAGACTTATCAAATAAACTAATGGTTAGCCAAAATGAAAGGTGGGGGGATGGGTAAGTTAGGACTATGTGGTTAACATACATATACTAATGTAAGTTAAATGTATATAAACATATAACATATAAACGATATGAATTATATAATCACCAATACCTTCAAAATATATATTCTGTGATCACATACATGGTAACAGGATCCGAAGATGAACAGACATATGTATGAATCATTGAGCAGATTCTGTACAGCCAGACAATCAAAACACTCTAATCAAATTTACTCCGATAAGAAATAGAAATTAAATTTAAAAAAAAACATAAGTTAGGAGACATAAACTTCTGGGGGCTTGTCCCAGCATATTGCACTCTAATTTACAAGCTCAGAACACTACCTCCAGGAAGACTCTGTTCTCCTAGTAACAAGACTTGAGAACGCAATAATGCTGCCGCCTTGTGGCTGCTTCCCACAACAGCACTTTAAACCCAGTGCCAATGATTGCTTATATAGTCACAAGGACTGCAGGGCTGTAAATGACACAAGCCCTCAAAATATGCCCTGGGGTAGGGAATTGGCAAGAACATTCAACACATGAGAAATTTCCAAGAAGTCAATAAGAGGAGGGAAGTTGTACTCACTCTTTAAAAAAAAAAGGAAAAGAAAAAAAAGGACATGCCTAAAGCTTAGTATAAGGAATTATGAGCCACATACAAATTCAAATTCAAAAAGGTTTCAGCTCACACCAGTCATTACCATCAGCAAAATGTCTACAAACTATAAATGCTGAAGGGGTTTTAGAGATCTGTGTACCTTCTAGCTGCTGGTGGGATGTAAAGTGGAAACAGCACTAACGCAAACTGAATCGAGCTGCTTGAAAAGGTAAAAATTGAGCTACCAAATGATGGGGCAGGGCACCTTTTGGGCCTATAACCTAAGACCACCAAAATTGGAAAGACAGAGGCAGGCAAATATGCACTGCAACAATACTGAAATAGCCAAGATATGGAAGCAAAAAAAAGGTCCATAAACAGATGAATGGACAAAGAAGAAGTGGTATACGGACAGAATGGAATAGTAGCCTCGGGAGAAAAATGAACAATGCTGTTTTCAGGACTACAGTTGAGCCTAGAAAAAATCATATAAGGTTAAGTAAGTCAAAAGGGTATGACAAATATCCTATGATATCATTTATACAAGTTTTCTTAAGATTGCTACCAATGAACATATTTCCACAGAAAAAGACACTCACAGACTTATCAAATAAACTAATGGTTAGCCAAAATGAAAGGTGGGGGGATGGGTAAGTTAGGACTATGGGGTTAACATACATATACTAATGTAAGTTAAATGTATATAAACATATAACATATAAACGATATGAATTATATAATCACCAATACCTTCAAAATATATATTCTGTGATCACATACATGGTAACAGGATCCGAAGATGAACAGACATATGTATGAATCATTGAACAGATTCTGTACAGCCAGACAATCAAAACACTCTAATCAAATTTACTCCGATAAAAAATACAAATTAAATTTAAAAAACAAACATAAGTAAGGAGACATAAACTTCTGGGGGCTTGTCCCAGCACATTGCACTCTAATTTAAAAGCTCGGAACACTACCTCCAGGAAGACTCTGTTGTCCTAGTAACAAGACTTGAGAACGTAATAATGCTGCCGCCTTGTGGCTGTCTCCAAAAACAGCACCTTTAAACCCAGTGCCAATGGTTGCTTATATAGTCACAAGGACTGCACGGTTGTAAATGACACAGGCACTCAAAAAATGCCCTGGGGTAGGGAATAGGCAAGAAAATTCAACACATAAGAAACTTTTCAAGAAATCAATAAGAGGAGGGAAGTTGTACTCACTCTTTTTAAAAAAAAGGAAAAGAAAAAATAGGACATGCCTAAAGCTCAGCATAAGGAATTATTAGCCACATGCGTATCCAACCTCCAAAAAGGTTTCAGCTCACACCAGTCATGACCATCAGCAAAAAGTCTACAAACTATAAATGCTGAAGGGGTTTTAGAGAAGTGTGTACCTTCTAGCTGCTGGTGGGATATAAAGTCGTAACAGCACTAATGCAAACTGAATCGAACTGCTTGAAAACGTAAAAATTGAGCTACCATATGATGCGGCAGGGCACCTTTTGGGCCTATAACCTAAGACCACCAGAATCGGAAAGACAGAGGCAGGCAAATGTGCACTGCAACAATACTGAAATAGCAAAGACATGGAAGCAAAAAAAAGGTCCATAAACAGATGAATGGACAAAGAAGAAGTGGTATATGGACAGAATGGAAGAGTAGCCTCGGGAAAAAAATGAACAATGCCGTTTTCAGGACTAGAGTTGAGACTAGAAATAATCATATAAGGTTAAGTAAGACAAAAGGGTATTACAAATATCCTATGATATTATTTATACAAGTTTTCCTAAGATTGCTACCAATGAACATATTTCCACAGAAAAAGACACTCACAGACTTATCAAATAAACTACTGGTTAGCCAAAATGAAAGGTGGGAGGATGAGTAAATTAGGACTATGGGGTTAACATACATATACTAATGTAAGTTAAATGTATATAAACATATAACATATAAATGATATGAATTATATATTCACTAATACCTTCAAAATATACATTCTGTAATCACATACATGGTAACAGGATCCGAAGATGAACAGACATATGTGTGAATCATTGAGCAGATTCTGTACAGCCAGACAATCAAAACACTCTAATCAAATTTACTCCGATAAGAAAGACAAATTAAATTTAAAAAACAAACATAAGTAAGGAGACATAAACTTCTGGGGGCTTGTCCCAGCACATTGCACTCTAATTTACAAGCTCGGAACACTACCTCCAGGAAGACTCTGTTGTCCTAGTAACAAGACTTGAGAACGTAATAATGCTGCCGCCTTGTGGCTGTCTCCCAAAACAGCAGCTTTAAACCCAGTGACAATGGTTGCTTATATAGTCACAAGGACTGCAGGGCTGTAAATGACACAGGCCCTCAAAAATTGCCCTGGGGTAGGGAATAGGCAAGAAAATCCAACACATGAGAAATTTTTCAAGAAGTCAATAAGAGGAGGGGAGTTGTACTCACTCTTTAAAAAAAAAAAGGAAAAGAAAAAAAAGGACATGCCTAAAGCTTAGTATAAGGAATTATTAGCCACATACAAATTCAAATTCAAAAAGGTTTCAGCTCACACCAGTCATTACCATCAGCAAAATGTCTACAAACTATAAATGCTGAAGGGGTTTTAGAGATCTGTGTACCTTCTAGCTGCTGGTGGGATGTAAAGTGGCAACAGCACTAACGCAAACTGAATGGAGCTGCTTGAAAAGGTAAAAATTGAGCTACCATATGATGCGGCAGGGCACCTTTTGGGCCTATAACCTAAGACCACCAGATTCGGAAAGAGAGAGGCAGGCAAATGTGCATTGCAACAATATTGAAATAGCCAAGACATGGAAGCAAAAAAAAGGTCCATAAACAGATGAATGGACAAAGACGAAATGGTACACGTACCAAATGGAATAGAAGCCTCTGGAAAAAAATGAACAATGCCGTTTTCAGGACTAGAGATGAGCCTAGAAATAATCATATAAGGTTAAGTAAGTCAAAAGGGTATGACAAATATCCTATGATATCATTAATACATGTTATCCTAAGATTGCTACCAATGAACATATTTCCACAGAAAAAGACACTCACAGACTTATCAAATAAACTAATGGTTAGCCAAAATGAAAGGTGGGAGGATGGGTAAATTAGGACAATGGGGTTAACATACATATACTAATGTATGTTAAATGTATATAAACATATCACATATAAACTATATGCATTATATCATCACCAATAGCTTCAAAAATATACATTCTGTAATCACATACATGGTAGCAGGATCCGAAGATGAACAGACATATGTATGAATCATTGAGCAGATTCTGTACAGCCAGACAATCAAAACACTCTAAGCAAATTGACTCTGATAAGAAATAGAAATTAAATTTAAAAAGCAAACATAAGTTAGGAGACATAAACTTCTGGGGGCTTGTCCCAGCACATTCCACTCTAATTTACAACCTTGGAAAACTACCTCCAGGAAGACTCTGTTGCCCTAGTAACAAGAGTTGAGAACGTAATAATGCTGCCGCCTTGTGGCTGTCTCCAAAAACAGCACCTTTAAACCCAGTGCCAATGGTTGCTTATATAGTCACAAGGACTGTACGGTTGTAAATGACACAGGCACTCAAAAAATGCCCTGGGGTAGGGAATAGGCAAGAAAATTCAACACATAAGAAACTTTTCAAGAAATCAATAAGAGGAGGGAAGTTGTACTCACTCTTTTTAAAAAAAAGGAAAAGAAAAAATAGGACATGCCTAAAGCTCAGCATAAGGAATTATTAGCCACATGCATATCCAACCTCCAAAAAGGTTTCAGCTCACACCAGTCATGACCATCAGCAAAAAGTCTACAAACTATAAATGCTGAAGGGGTTTTAGAGAAGTGTGTACCTTCTAGCTGCTGGTGGGATATAAAGTCGTAACATCACTAATGCAAACTGAATCGAGCTGCTTGAAAACGTAAAAATTGAGCTACCATATGATGCGGCAGGGCACCTTTTCGGCCTATAACCTAAGACCACCAGAATCGGAAAGACAGAGGCAGACAAATGTGCACTGCAACAATACTGAAATAGCCAAGATATGGAAGCAAAAAAAAGGTCCATAAACAGATGAATGGACAAAGAAGAAGTGGTATACGGACAGAATGGAATAGTAGCCTCGGGAGAAAAATGAACAATGCTGTTTTCAGGACTACAGTTGAGCCTAGAAAAAATCATATAAGGTTAAGTAAGTCAAAAGGGTATGACAAATATCCTATGATATCATTTATACAAGTTTTCTTAAGATTGCTACCAATGAACATATTTCCACAGAAAAAGACACTCACAGACTTATCAAATAAACTAATGGTTAGCCAAAATGAAAGGTGGGGGGATGGGTAAGTTAGGACTATGGGGTTAACATACATATACTAATGTAAGTTAAATGTATATAAACATATAACATATAAACGATATGAATTATATAATCACCAATACCTTCAAAATATATATTCTGTGATCACATACATGGTAACAGGATCCGAAGATGAACAGACATATGTATGAATCATTGAACAGATTCTGTACAGCCAGACAATCAAAACACTCTAATCAAATTTACTCCGATAAAAAATACAAATTAAATTTAAAAAACAAACATAAGTAAGGAGACATAAACTTCTGGGGGCTTGTCCCAGCACATTGCACTCTAATTTAAAAGCTCGGAACACTACCTCCAGGAAGACTCTGTTGTCCTAGTAACAAGACTTGAGAACGTAATAATGCTGCCGCCTTGTGGCTGCCTCCAAAAACAGCACCTTTAAACCCAGTGCCAATGGTTGCTTATACAGTCACAAGGACTGCACGGTTGTAAATGACACAGGCACTCAAAAAATGCCCTGGGGTAGGGAATAGGCAAGAAAATTCAACACATAAGAAACTTTTCAAGAAATCAATAAGAGGAGGGAAGTTGTACTCACTCTTTTTAAAAAAAAGGAAAAGAAAAAATAGGACATGCCTAAAGCTCAGCATAAGGAATTATTAGCCACATGCGTATCCAACCTCCAAAAAGGTTTCAGCTCACACCAGTCATGACCATC
Organism: Balaenoptera physalus; assembly: GCF_965194825.1. Lineage (NCBI taxonomy): Eukaryota > Metazoa > Chordata > Mammalia > Artiodactyla > Balaenopteridae > Balaenoptera > Balaenoptera physalus. The sequence continues at coordinate 266,472 of NW_028125736.1, forward strand.
AGCAAAAAGTCTACAAACTATAAATGCTGAAGGGGTTTTAGAGAAGTGTGTACCTTCTAGCTGCTGGTGGGATATAAAGTCGTAACAGCACTAATGCAAACTGAATCGAGCTGCTTGAAAACGTAAAAATTGAGCTACCATATGATGCGGCAGGGCACCTTTTGGGCCTATAACCTAAGACCACCAGAATCGGAAAGACAGAGGCAGGCAAATGTGCACTGCAACAATACTGAAATAGCAAAGACAAGGAAGCAAAAAAAAGGTCCATAAACAGGTGAATGGACAAAGAAGAAGTGGTATATGGACAGAATGGAAGAGTAGCCTCGGGAAAAAAATGAACAATGCCGTTTTCAGGACTAGAGTTGAGACTAGAAATAATCATATAAGGTTAAGTAAGACAAAAGGGTATTACAAATATCCTATGATATTATTTATACAAGTTTTCCTAAGATTGCTACCAATGAACATATTTCCACAGAAAAAGACACTCACAGACTTATCAAATAAACTACTGGTTAGCCAAAATGAAAGGTGGGAGGATGGGTAAATTAGGACTATGGGGTTAACATACATATACTAATGTAAGTTAAATGTATATAAACATATAACATATAAATGATATGAATTATATATTCACCAATACCTTCAAAATATACATTCTGTAATCACATACATGGTAACAGGATCCGAAGATGAACAGACATATGTGTGAATCATTGAGCAGATTCTGTACAGCCAGACAATCAAAACACTCTAATCAAATTTACTCCGATAAGAAAGACAAATTAAATTTAAAAAACAAACATAAGTAAGGAGACATAAACTTCTGGGGGCTTGTCCCAGCACATTGCACTCTAATTTACAAGCTCGGAACACTACCTCCAGGAAGACTCTGTTGTCCTAGTAACAAGACTTGAGAACGTAATAATGCTGCCGCCTTGTGGCTGTCTCCCAAAACAGCAGCTTTAAACCCAGTGACAATGGTTGCTTATATAGTCACAAGGACTGCAGGGCTGTAAATGACACAGGCCCTCAAAAATTGCCCTGGGGTAGGGAATAGGCAAGAAAATCCAACACATGAGAAATTTTTCAAGAAGTCAATAAGAGGAGGGGAGTTGTACTCACTCTTTAAAAAAAAAAGGAAAAGAAAAAAAAGGACATGCCTAAAGCTTAGTATAAGGAATTATTAGCCACATACAAATTCAAATTCAAAAAGGTTTCAGCTCACACCAGTCATTACCATCAGCAAAATGTCTACAAACTATAAATGCTGAAGGGGTTTTAGAGATCTCTGTACCTTCTAGCTGCTGGTGGGATGTAAAGTGGCAACAGCACTAACGCAAACTGAATGGAGCTGCTTGAAAAGGTAAAAATTGAGCTACCATATGATGCGGCAGGGCACCTTTTGGGCCTATAACCTAAGACCACCAGATTCGGAAAGAGAGAGGCAGGCAAATGTGCATTGCAACAATATTGAAATAGCCAAGACATGGAAGCAAAAAAAAGGTCCATAAACAGATGAATGGACAAAGACGAAGTGGGATACGTACCAAATGGAATAGTAGCCTCGGGAAAAAAATGAACAATGCCGTTTTCAGGACTACAGTTGAGCCTAGAAATAATCATATAAGGTTAAGTAAGTCAAAAGGGTATGACAAATATCCTAGGACATCATTTATACATGTTATCCTAAGATTGCTACCAATGAACATATTTCCACAGAAAAAGACACTCACAGACTTATCAAATAAACTAATTGCTAGCCAAAATGAAAGGTGGGAGGATGGGTAAATTAGGACTATGGGGTTAAAATACATATACTAATGTATGTTAAATGTATATAAACATATAACATATGAAATATATAAATTATATAATCACCAATACCTTTAAAATATACATTCTGTAATCACATACATGCTAACAGGTTCGAAGATGAACAGACATATGTATGAATCATTGAGCAGATTCTGTACAGCCAGAAAACCACAACACTCTAATCAAATTTACTCCGATAAGAAATAGAAATTAAATTTAAAAAACAAACATAAGTTAGGAGACATAAACTTCTGGGGGCTTGTCCCAGCACATTGCACTCTAATTTACAAGCTCGGAACACTACCTCCAGGAAGACTGTGTTGTCCTAGTAACAAGACTTGAGAACGTAATAATGCTGCTGCCTTGTGGCTGCTTCCCACAACAGTAGCTTTAAACCCAGTGCCAATGGTTGCTTATATAGTCACAAGGACTGCAGGGCTGTAAAAGACACAGGCCCTCAAAAAATGCCCTGGGGTATGGAATTGGCAAGAAAATTCAACACATGAGAAATTTTCAAGAAGTCAATAAGAGGAGGGAAGTTGTAGTCACTCTTTAAAAAAAAGGAAAAGAAAAAAAGGACATGCCTAAAGCTCAGCATAAGGAATTATTAGCCACATGCGTATCCAACCTCCAAAAAGGTTTCAGCTCACACCAGTCATGACCATCAGCAAAAAGTCTACAAACTATAAATGCTGAAGAGGTTTTAGAGAACTGTGTACCTTCTAGCTGCTGGTGGGATGTAAAGTGGTAACAGCAGTAACGCAAACTGAATCGAGCTGCTTGAAAAGGTAAACATTGAGCTACCATATGATGCGGCAGGGCACATTTTGGGCCTATAACCTAAGACAACTGGATTCGGAAAGACAGAGGCAGGCAAATGTGCACTGCAACAATATTGAAATAGCCAAGACATGGAAGCAAAAAAAAGGTCCATAAACAGATGAATGGACAAAGACGAAATGGTACACGTACCAAATGGAATAGAAGCCTCTGGAAAAAAATGAACAATGCCGTTTTCAGGACTAGAGATGAGCCTAGAAATAATCATATAAGGTTAAGTAAGTCAAAAGGGTATGACAAATATCCTATGATATCATTAATACATGTTATCCTAAGATTGCTACCAATGAACATATTTCCACAGAAAAAGACACTCACAGACTTATCAAATAAACTAATGGTTAGCCAAAATGAAAGGTGGGAGGATGGGTAAATTAGGACAATGGGGTTAACATACATATACTAATGTATGTTAAATGTATATAAACATATCACATATAAACTATATGCATTATATCATCACCAATAGCTTCAAAAATATACATTCTGTAATCACGTACATGGTAGCAGGATCCGAAGATGAACAGACATATGTATGAATCATTGAGCAGATTCTGTACAGCCAGACAATCAAAACACTCTAAGCAAATTGACTCTGATAAGAAATAGAAATTATATTTAAAAAGCAAACATAAGTTAGGAGACATAAACTTCTGGGGGCTTGTCCCAGCACATTGCACTCTAATTTAAAAGCTCGGAACACTACCTCCAGGAAGACTCTGTTGTCCTAGTAACAAGACTTGAGAACGTAATAATGCTGCCGCCTTGTGGCTGTCTCCAAAAACAGCACCTTTAAACCCAGTGCCAATGGTTGCTTATATAGTCACAAGGACTGCACGGTTGTAAATGACACAGGCACTCAAAAAATGCCCTGGGGTAGGGAATAGGCAAGAAAATTCAACACATAAGAAACTTTTCAAGAAATCAATAAGAGGAGGGAAGTTGTACTCACTCTTTTTAAAAAAAAGGAAAAGAAAAAATAGGACATGCCTAAAGCTCAGCATAAGGAATTATTAGCCACATGCATATCCAACCTCCAAAAAGGTTTCAGCTCACACCAGTCATGACCATCAGCAAAAAGTCTACAAACTATAAATGCTGAAGGGGTTTTAGAGAAGTGTGTACCTTCTAGCTGCTGGTGGGATATAAAGTCGTAACAGCACTAATGCAAACTGAATCGAGCTGCTTGAAAACGTAAAAATTGAGCTACCATATGATGCGGCAGGGCACCTTTTGGGCCTATAACCTAAGACCACCAGAATCGGAAAGACAGAGGCAGGCAAATGTGCACTGCAACAATACTGAAATAGCAAAGACATGGAAGCAAAAAAAAGGTCCATAAACAGGTGAATGGACAAAGAAGAAGTGGTATATGGACAGAATGGAAGAGTAGCCTCGGGAAAAAAATGAACAATGCCGTTTTCAGGACTAGAGTTGAGACTAGAAATAATCATATAAGGTTAAGTAAGACAAAAGGGTATTACAAATATCCTATGATATTATTTATACAAGTTTTCCTAAGATTGCTACCAATGAACATATTTCCACAGAAAAAGACACTCACAGACTTATCAAATAAACTACTGGTTAGCCAAAATGAAAGGTGGGAGGATGGGTAAATTAGGACTATGGGGTTAACATACATATACTAATGTAAGTTAAATGTATATAAACATATAACATATAAATGATATGAATTATATATTCACCAATACCTTCAAAATATACATTCTGTAATCACATACATGGTAACAGGATCCGAAGATGAACAGACATATGTGTGAATCATTGAGCAGATTCTGTACAGCCAGACAATCAAAACACTCTAATCAAATTTACTCCGATAGGAAAGACAAATTAAATTTAAAAAACAAACATAAGTAAGGAGACATAAACTTCTGGGGGCTTGTCCCAGCACATTGCACTCTAATTTACAAGATCGGAACACTACCTCAAGGAAGACTCTGTTGTCCTAGTAACAAGACTTGAGAACGTAATAATGCTGCCGCCTTGTGGCTGTCTCCCAAAACAGCAGCTTTAAACCCAGTGACAATGGTTGCTTATATAGTCACAAGGACTGCAGGGCTGTAAATGACACAGGCCCTCAAAAATTGCCCTGGGGTAGGGAATAGGCAAGAAAATCCAACACATGAGAAATTTTTCAAGAAGTCAATAAGAGGAGGGGAGTTGTACTCACTCTTTAAAAAAAAAAAGGAAAAGAAAAAAAAGGACATGCCTAAAGCTTAGTATAAGGAATTATTAGCCACATACAAATTCAAATTCAAAAAGGTTTCAGCTCACACCAGTCATTACCATCAGCAAAATGTCTACAAACTATAAATGCTGAAGGGGTTTTAGAGATCTGTGTACCTTCTAGCTGCTGGTGGGATGTAAAGTGGCAACAGCACTAACGCAAACTGAATGGAGCTGCTTGAAAAGGTAAAAATTGAGCTACCATATGATGCGGCAGGGCACCTTTTGGGCCTATAACCTAAGACCACCAGATTCGGAAAGAGAGAGGCAGGCAAATGTGCATTGCAACAATATTGAAATAGCCAAGACATGGAAGCAAAAAAAAGGTCCATAAACAGATGAATGGACAAAGACGAAATGGTACACGTACCAAATGGAATAGAAGCCTCTGGAAAAAAATGAACAATGCCGTTTTCAGGACTAGAGATGAGCCTAGAAATAATCATATAAGGTTAAGTAAGTCAAAAGGGTATGACAAATATCCTATGATATCATTAATACATGTTATCCTAAGATTGCTACCAATGAACATATTTCCACAGAAAAAGACACTCACAGACTTATCAAATAAACTAATGGTTAGCCAAAATGAAAGGTGGGAGGATGGGTAAATTAGGACAATGGGGTTAACATACATATACTAATGTATGTTAAATGTATATAAACATATCACATATAAACTATATGCATTATATCATCACCAATAGCTTCAAAAATATACATTCTGTAATCACGTACATGGTAGCAGGATCCGAAGATGAACAGACATATGTATGAATCATTGAGCAGATTCTGTACAGCCAGACAATCAAAACACTCTAAGCAAATTGACTCTGATAAGAAATAGAAATTAAATTTAAAAAGCAAACATAAGTTAGGAGACATAAACTTCTGGGGGCTTGTCCCAGCACATTCCACTCTAATTTACAACCTTGGAAAACTACCTCCAGGAAGACTCTGTTGCCCTAGTAACAAGAGTTGAGAACGTAATAATGCTGCCGCCTTGTGGCTGTCTCCAAAAACAGCACCTTTAAACCCAGTGCCAATGGTTGCTTATATAGTCACAAGGACTGTACGGTTGTAAATGACACAGGCACTCAAAAAATGCCCTGGGGTAGGGAATAGGCAAGAAAATTCAACACATAAGAAACTTTTCAAGAAATCAATAAGAGGAGGGAAGTTGTACTCACTCTTTTTAAAAAAAAGGAAAAGAAAAAATAGGACATGCCTAAAGCTCAGCATAAGGAATTATTAGCCACATGCATATCCAACCTCCAAAAAGGTTTCAGCTCACACCAGTCATGACCATCAGCAAAAAGTCTACAAACTATAAATGCTGAAGGGGTTTTAGAGAAGTGTGTACCTTCTAGCTGCTGGTGGGATATAAAGTCGTAACATCACTAATGCAAACTGAATCGAGCTGCTTGAAAACGTAAAAATTGAGCTACCATATGATGCGGCAGGGCACCTTTTCGGCCTATAACCTAAGACCACCAGAATCGGAAAGACAGAGGCAGACAAATGTGCACTGCAACAATACTGAAATAGCCAAGATATGGAAGCAAAAAAAAGGTCCATAAACAGATGAATGGACAAAGAAGAAGTGGTATACGGACAGAATGGAATAGTAGCCTCGGGAGAAAAATGAACAATGCTGTTTTCAGGACTACAGTTGAGCCTAGAAAAAATCATATAAGGTTAAGTAAGTCAAAAGGGTATGACAAATATCCTATGATATCATTTATACAAGTTTTCTTAAGATTGCTACCAATGAACATATTTCCACAGAAAAAGACACTCACAGACTTATCAAATAAACTAATGGTTAGCCAAAATGAAAGGTGGGGGGATGGGTAAGTTAGGACTATGGGGTTAACATACATATACTAATGTAAGTTAAATGTATATAAACTTATAACATATAAACGATATGAATTATATAATCACCAATACCTTCAAAATATATATTCTGTGATCACATACATGGTAACAGGATCCGAAGATGAACAGACATATGTATGAATCATTGAACAGATTCTGTACAGCCAGACAATCAAAACACTCTAATCAAATTTACTCCGATAAAAAATACAAATTAAATTTAAAAAACAAACATAAGTAAGGAGACATAAACTTCTGGGGGCTTGTCCCAGCACATTGCACTCTAATTTAAAAGCTCGGAACACTACCTCCAGGAAGACTCTGTTGTCCTAGTAACAAGACTTGAGAACGTAATAATGCTGCCGCCTTGTGGCTGTCTCCAAAAACAGCACCTTTAAACCCAGTGCCAATGGTTGCTTATATAGTCACAAGGACTGCACGGTTGTAAATGACACAGGCACTCAAAAAATGCCCTGGGGTAGGGAATAGGCAAGAAAATTCAACACATAAGAAACTTTTCAAGAAATCAATAAGAGGAGGGAAGTTGTACTCACTCTTTTTAAAAAAAAGGAAAAGAAAAAATAGGACATGCCTAAAGCTCAGCATAAGGAATTATTAGCCACATGCGTATCCAACCTCCAAAAAGGTTTCAGCTCACACCAGTCATGACCATCAGCAAAAAGTCTACAAACTATAAATGCTGAAGGGGTTTTAGAGAAGTGTGTACCTTCTAGCTGCTGGTGGGATATAAAGTCGTAACAGCACTAATGCAAACTGAATCGAGCTGCTTGAAAACGTAAAAATTGAGCTACCATATGATGCGGCAGGGCACCTTTTGGGCCTATAACCTAAGACCACCAGAATCGGAAAGACAGAGGCAGGCAAATGTGCACTGCAACAATACTGAAATAGCAAAGACATGGAAGCAAAAAAAAGGTCCATAAACAGGTGAATGGACAAAGAAGAAGTGGTATATGGACAGAATGGAAGAGTAGCCTCGGGAAAAAAATGAACAATGCCGTTTTCAGGACTAGAGTTGAGACTAGAAATAATCATATAAGGTTAAGTAAGACAAAAGGGTATTACAAATATCCTATGATATTATTTATACAAGTTTTCCTAAGATTGCTACCAATGAACATATTTCCACAGAAAAAGACACTCACAGACTTATCAAATAAACTACTGGTTAGCCAAAATGAAAGGTGGGAGGATGGGTAAATTAGGACTATGGGGTTAACATACATATACTAATGTAAGTTAAATGTATATAAACATATAACATATAAATGATATGAATTATATATTCACCAATACCTTCAAAATATACATTCTGTAATCACATACATGGTAACAGGATCCGAAGATGAACAGACATATGTGTGAATCATTGAGCAGATTCTGTACAGCCAGACAATCAAAACACTCTAATCAAATTTACTCCGATAAGAAAGACAAATTAAATTTAAAAAACAAACATAAGTAAGGAGACATAAACTTCTGGGGGCTTGTCCCAGCACATTGCACTCTAATTTACAAGCTCGGAACACTACCTCCAGGAAGACTCTGTTGTCCTAGTAACAAGACTTGAGAACGTAATAATGCTGCCGCCTTGTGGCTGTCTCCCAAAACAGCAGCTTTAAACCCAGTGACAATGGTTGCTTAAATAGTCACAAGGACTGCAGGGCTGTAAATGACACAGGCCCTCAAAAATTGCCCTGCGGTAGGGAATAGGCAAGAAAATCCAACACATGAGAAATTTTTCAAGAAGTCAATAAGAGGAGGGGAGTTGTACTCACTCTTTAAAAAAAAAAGGAAAAGAAAAAAAAGGACATGCCTAAAGCTTAGTATAAGGAATTATTAGCCACATACAAATTCAAATTCAAAAAGGTTTCAGCTCACACCAGTCATTACCATCAGCAAAATGTCTACAAACTATAAATGCTGAAGGGGTTTTAGAGATCTCTGTACCTTCTAGCTGCTGGTGGGATGTAAAGTGGCAACAGCACTAACGCAAACTGAATGGAGCTGCTTGAAAAGGTAAAAATTGAGCTACCATATGATGCGGCAGGGCACCTTTTGGGCCTATAACCTAAGACCACCAGATTCGGAAAGAGAGAGGCAGGCAAATGTGCATTGCAACAATATTGAAATAGCCAAGACATGGAAGCAAAAAAAAGGTCCATAAACAGATGAATGGACAAAGACGAAGTGGGATACGTACCAAATGGAATAGTAGCCTCGGGAAAAAAATGAACAATGCCGTTTTCAGGACTACAGTTGAGCCTAGAAATAATCATATAAGGTTAAGTAAGTCAAAAGGGTATGACAAATATCCTAGGACATCATTTATACATGTTATCCTAAGATTGCTACCAATGAACATATTTCCACAGAAAAAGACACTCACAGACTTATCAAATAAACTAATTGCTAGCCAAAATGAAAGGTGGGAGGATGGGTAAATTAGGACTATGGGGTTAAAATACATATACTAATGTATGTTAAATGTATATAAACATATAACATATGAAATATATAAATTATATAATCACCAATACCTTTAAAATATACATTCTGTAATCACATACATGCTAACAGGTTCGAAGATGAACAGACATATGTATGAATCATTGAGCAGATTCTGTACAGCCAGAAAACCACAACACTCTAATCAAATTTACTCCGATAAGAAATAGAAATTAAATTTAAAAAACAAACATAAGTTAGGAGACATAAACTTCTGGGGGCTTGTCCCAGCACATTGCACTCTAATTTACAAGCTCGGAACACTACCTCCAGGAAGACTGTGTTGTCCTAGTAACAAGACTTGAGAACGTAATAATGCTGCTGCCTTGTGGCTGCTTCCCACAACAGTAGCTTTAAACCCAGTGCCAATGGTTGCTTATATAGTCACAAGGACTGCAGGGCTGTAAAAGACACAGGCCCTCAAAAAATGCCCTGGGGTATGGAATTGGCAAGAAAATTCAACACATGAGAAATTTTCAAGAAGTCAATAAGAGGAGGGAAGTTGTAGTCACTCTTTAAAAAAAAGGAAAAGAAAAAAAGGACATGCCTAAAGCTCAGCATAAGGAATTATTAGCCACATGCGTATCCAACCTCCAAAAAGGTTTCAGCTCACACCAGTCATGACCATCAGCAAAAAGTCTACAAACTATAAATGCTGAAGGGGTTTTAGAGAACTGTGTACCTTCTAGCTGCTGGTGGGATGTAAAGTGGTAACAGCAGTAACGCAAACTGAATCGAGCTGCTTGAAAAGGTAAACATTGAGCTACCATATGATGCGGCAGGGCACATTTTGGGCCTATAACCTAAGACAACTGGATTCGGAAAGACAGAGGCAGGCAAATGTGCACTGCAACAATATTGAAATAGCCAAGACATGGAAGCAAAAAAAAGGTCCATAAACAGATGAATGGACAAAGACGAAATGGTACACGTACCAAATGGAATAGAAGCCTCTGGAAAAAAATGAACAATGCCGTTTTCAGGACTAGAGATGAGCCTAGAAATAATCATATAAGGTTAAGTAAGTCAAAAGGGTATGACAAATATCCTATGATATCATTAATACATGTTATCCTAAGATTGCTACCAATGAACATATTTCCACAGAAAAAGACACTCACAGACTTATCAAATAAACTAATGGTTAGCCAAAATGAAAGGTGGGAGGATGGGTAAATTAGGACAATGGGGTTAACATACATATACTAATGTATGTTAAATGTATATAAACATATCACATATAAACTATATGCATTATATCATCACCAATAGCTTCAAAAATATACATTCTGTAATCACGTACATGGTAGCAGGATCCGAAGATGAACAGACATATGTATGAATCATTGAGCAGATTCTGTACAGCCAGACAATCAAAACACTCTAAGCAAATTGACTCTGATAAGAAATAGAAATTATATTTAAAAAGCAAACATAAGTTAGGAGACATAAACTTCTGGGGGCTTGTCCCAGCACATTGCACTCTAATTTAAAAGCTCGGAACACTACCTCCAGGAAGACTCTGTTGTCCTAGTAACAAGACTTGAGAACGTAATAAGGCTGCCGCCTTGTGGCTGTCTCCAAAAACAGCACCTTTAAACCCAGTGCCAATGGTTGCTTATATAGTCACAAGGACTGCACGGTTGTAAATGACACAGGCACTCAAAAAATGCCCTGGGGTAGGGAATAGGCAAGAAAATTCAACACATAAGAAACTTTTCAAGAAATCAATAAGAGGAGGGAAGTTGTACTCACTCTTTTTAAAAAAAAGGAAAAGAAAAAATAGGACATGCCTAAAGCTCAGCATAAGGAATTATTAGCCACATGCGTATCCAACCTCCAAAAAGGTTTCAGCTCACACCAGTCATGACCATCAGCAAAAAGTCTACAAACTATAAATGCTGAAGGGGTTTTAGAGAAGTGTGTACCTTCTAGCTGCTGGTGGGATATAAAGTCGTAACAGCACTAATGCAAACTGAATCGAGCTGCTTGAAAACGTAAAAATTGAGCTACCATATGATGCGGCAGGGCACCTTTTGGGCCTATAACCTAAGACCACCAGAATCGGAAAGACAGAGGCAGGCAAATGTGCACTGCAACAATACTGAAATAGCAAAGACATGGAAGCAAAAAAAAGGTCCATAAACAGGTGAATGGACAAAGAAGAAGTGGTATATGGACAGAATGGAAGAGTAGCCTCGGGAAAAAAATGAACAATGCCGTTTTCAGGACTAGAGTTGAGACTAGAAATAATCATATAAGGTTAAGTAAGACAAAAGGGTATTACAAATATCCTATGATATTATTTATACAAGTTTTCCTAAGATTGCTACCAATGAACATATTTCCACAGAAAAAGACACTCACAGACTTATCAAATAAACTACTGGTTAGCCAAAATGAAAGGTGGGAGGATGGGTAAATTAGGACTATGGGGTTAACATACATATACTAATGTAAGTTAAATGTATATAAACATATAACATATAAATGATATGAATTATATATTCACCAATACCTTCAAAATATACATTCTGTAATCACATACATGGTAACAGGATCCGAAGATGAACAGACATATGTGTGAATCATTGAGCAGATTCTGTACAGCCAGACAATCAAAACACTCTAATCAAATTTACTCCGATAAGAAAGACAAATTAAATTTAAAAAACAAACATAAGTAAGGAGACATAAACTTCTGGGGGCTTGTCCCAGCACATTGCACTCTAATTTACAAGATCGGAACACTACCTCCAGGAAGACTCTGTTGTCCTAGTAACAAGACTTGAGAACGTAATAATGCTGCCGCCTTGTGGCTGTCTCCCAAAACAGCAGCTTTAAACCCAGTGACAATGGTTGCTTATATAGTCACAAGGACTGCAGGGCTGTAAATGACACAGGCCCTCAAAAATTGCCCTGGGGTAGGGAATAGGCAATAAAATCCAACACATGAGAAATTTTTCAAGAAGTCAATAAGAGGAGGGGAGTTGTACTCACTCTTTAAAAAAAAAAAGGAAAAGAAAAAAAAGGACATGCCTAAAGCTTAGTATAAGGAATTATTAGCCACATACAAATTCAAATTCAAAAAGGTTTCAGCTCACACCAGTCATTACCATCAGCAAAATGTCTACAAACTATAAATGCTGAAGGGGTTTTAGAGATCTGTGTACCTTCTAGCTGCTGGTGGGATGTAAAGTGGCAACAGCACTAACGCAAACTGAATGGAGCTGCTTGAAAAGGTAAAAATTGAGCTACCATATGATGCGGCAGGGCACCTTTTGGGCCTATAACCTAAGACCACCAGATTCGGAAAGAGAGAGGCAGGCAAATGTGCATTGCAACAATACTGAAATAGCCAAGACATGGAAGCAAAAAAAAGGTCCATAAACAGATGAATGGACAAAGACGAAATGGTACACGTACCAAATGGAATAGAAGCCTCTGGAAAAAAATGAACAATGCCGTTTTCAGGACTAGAGATGAGCCTAGAAATAATCATATAAGGTTAAGTAAGTCAAAAGGGTATGACAAATATCCTATGATATCATTAATACATGTTATCCTAAGATTGCTACCAATGAACATATTTCCACAGAAAAAGACACTCACAGACTTATCAAATAAACTAATGGTTAGCCAAAATGAAAGGTGGGAGGATGGGTAAATTAGGACAATGGGGTTAACATACATATACTAATGTATGTTAAATGTATATAAACATATCACATATAAACTATATGCATTATATCATCACCAATAGCTTCAAAAATATACATTCTGTAATCACGTACATGGTAGCAGGATCCGAAGATGAACAGACATATGTATGAATCATTGAGCAGATTCTGTACAGCCAGACAATCAAAACACTCTAAGCAAATTGACTCTGATAAGAAATAGAAATTATATTTAAAAAGCAAACATAAGTTAGGAGACATAAACTTCTGGGGGCTTGTCCCAGCACATTCCACTCTAATTTACAACCTTGGAAAACTACCTCCAGGAAGACTCTGTTGCCCTAGTAACAAGAGTTGAGAACGTAATAATGCTGCCGCCTTGTGGCTGTCTCCAAAAACAGCACCTTTAAACCCAGTGCCAATGGTTGCTTATATAGTCACAAGGACTGTACGGTTGTAAATGACACAGGCACTCAAAAAATGCCCTGGGGTAGGGAATAGGCAAGAAAATTCAACACATAAGAAACTTTTCAAGAAATCAATAAGAGGAGGGAAGTTGTACTCACTCTTTTTAAAAAAAAGGAAAAGAAAAAATAGGACATGCCTAAAGCTCAGCATAAGGAATTATTAGCCACATGCATATCCAACCTCCAAAAAGGTTTCAGCTCACACCAGTCATGACCATCAGCAAAAAGTCTACAAACTATAAATGCTGAAGGGGTTTTAGAGAAGTGTGTACCTTCTAGCTGCTGGTGGGATATAAAGTCGTAACATCACTAATGCAAACTGAATCGAGCTGCTTGAAAACGTAAAAATTGAGCTACCATATGATGCGGCAGGGCACCTTTTCGGCCTATAACCTAAGACCACCAGAATCGGAAAGACAGAGGCAGACAAATGTGCACTGCAACAATACTGAAATAGCCAAGATATGGAAGCAAAAAAAAGGTCCATAAACAGATGAATGGACAAAGAAGAAGTGGTATACGGACAGAATGGAATAGTAGCCTCGGGAGAAAAATGAACAATGCTGTTTTCAGGACTACAGTTGAGCCTAGAAAAAATCATATAAGGTTAAGTAAGTCAAAAGGGTATGACAAATATCCTATGATATCATTTATACAAGTTTTCTTAAGATTGCTACCAATGAACATATTTCCACAGAAAAAGACACTCACAGACTTATCAAATAAACTAATGGTTAGCCAAAATGAAAGGTGGGGGGATGGGTAAGTTAGGACTATGGGGTTAACATACATATACTAATGTAAGTTAAATGTATATAAACATATAACATATAAACGATATGAATTATATAATCACCAATACCTTCAAAATATATATTCTGTGATCACATACATGGTAACAGGATCCGAAGATGAACAGACATATGTATGAATCATTGAGCAGATTCTGTACAGCCAGACAATCAAAACACTCTAATCAAATTTACTCCGATAAGAAATAGAAATTAAATTTAAAAAAAAACATAAGTTAGGAGACAGAAACTTCTGGGGGCTTGTCCCAGCATATTGCACTCTAATTTACAAGCTCAGAACACTACCTCCAGGAAGACTCTGTTCTCCTAGTAACAAGACTTGAGAACGCAATAATGCTGCCGCCTTGTGGCTGCTTCCCACAACAGCACTTTAAACCCAGTGCCAATGATTGCTTATATAGTCACAAGGACTGCAGGGCTGTAAATGACACAAGCCCTCAAAATATGCCCTGGGGTAGGGAATTGGCAAGAACATTCAACACATGAGAAATTTCCAAGAAGTCAATAAGAGGAGGGAAGTTGTACTCACTCTTTAAAAAAAAAGGAAAAGAAAAAAAAGGACATGCCTAAAGCTTAGTATAAGGAATTATGAGCCACATACAAATTCAAATTCAAAAAGGTTTCAGCTCACACCAGTCATTACCATCAGCAAAATGTCTACAAACTATAAATGCTGAAGGGGTTTTAGAGATCTGTGTACCTTCTAGCTGCTGGTGGGATGTAAAGTGGAAACAGCACTAACGCAAACTGAATCGAGCTGCTTGAAAAGGTAAAAATTGAGCTACCAAATGATGGGGCAGGGCACCTTTTGGGCCTATAACCTAAGACCACCAAAATAGGAAAGACAGAGGCAGGCAAATATGCACTGCAACAATACTGAAATAGCCAAGATATGGAAGCAAAAAAAAGGTCCATAAACAGATGAATGGACAAAGAAGAAGTGGTATACGGACAGAATGGAATAGTAGCCTCGGGAGAAAAATGAACAATGCTGTTTTCAGGACTACAGTTGAGCCTAGAAAAAATCATATAAGGTTAAGTAAGTCAAAAGGGTATGACAAATATCCTATGATATCATTTATACAAGTTTTCTTAAGATTGCTACCAATGAACATATTTCCACAGAAAAAGACACTCACAGACTTATCAAATAAACTAATGGTTAGCCAAAATGAAAGGTGGGGGGATGGGTAAGTTAGGACTATGGGGTTAACATACATATACTAATGTAAGTTAAATGTATATAAACATATAACATATAAACGATATGAATTATATAATCACCAATACCTTCAAAATATATATTCTGTGATCACATACATGGTAACAGGATCCGAAGATGAACAGACATATGTATGAATCATTGAACAGATTCTGTACAGCCAGACAATCAAAACACTCTAATCAAATTTACTCCGATAAAAAATACAAATTAAATTTAAAAAACAAACATAAGTAAGGAGACATAAACTTCTGGGGGCTTGTCCCAGCACATTGCACTCTAATTTAAAAGCTCGGAACACTACCTCCAGGAAGACTCTGTTGTCCTAGTAACAAGACTTGAGAACGTAATAATGCTGCCGCCTTGTGGCTGTCTCCAAAAACAGCACCTTTAAACCCAGTGCCAATGGTTGCTTATATAGTCACAAGGACTGCACGGTTGTAAATGACACAGGCACTCAAAAAATGCCCTGGGGTAGGGAATAGGCAAGAAAATTCAACACATAAGAAACTTTTCAAGAAATCAATAAGAGGAGGGAAGTTGTACTCACTCTTTTTAAAAAAAAGGAAAAGAAAAAATAGGACATGCCTAAAGCTCAGCATAAGGAATTATTAGCCACATGCGTATCCAACCTCCAAAAAGGTTTCAGCTCACACCAGTCATGACCATCAGCAAAAAGTCTACAAACTATAAATGCTGAAGGGGTTTTAGAGAAGTGTGTACCTTCTAGCTGCTGGTGGGATATAAAGTCGTAACAGCACTAATGCAAACTGAATCGAGCTGCTTGAAAACGTAAAAATTGAGCTACCATATGATGCGGCAGGGCACCTTTTGGGCCTATAACCTAAGACCACCAGAATCGGAAAGACAGAGGCAGGCAAATGTGCACTGCAACAATACTGAAATAGCAAAGACATGGAAGCAAAAAAAAGGTCCATAAACAGGTGAATGGACAAAGAAGAAGTGGTATATGGACAGAATGGAAGAGTAGCCTCGGGAAAAAAATGAACAATGCCGTTTTCAGGACTAGAGTTGAGACTAGAAATAATCATATAAGGTTAAGTAAGACAAAAGGGTATTACAAATATCCTATGATATTATTTATACAAGTTTTCCTAAGATTGCTACCAATGAACATATTTCCACAGAAAAAGACACTCACAGACTTATCAAATAAACTACTGGTTAGCCAAAATGAAAGGTGGGAGGATGGGTAAATTAGGACTATGGGGTTAACATACATATACTAATGTAAGTTAAATGTATATAAACATATAACATATAAATGATATGAATTATATATTCACCAATACCTTCAAAATATACATTCTGTAATCACATACATGGTAACAGGATCCGAAGATGAACAGACATATGTGTGAATCATTGAGCAGATTCTGTACAGCCAGACAATCAAAACACTCTAATCAAATTTACTCCGATAAGAAAGACAAATTAAATTTAAAAAACAAACATAAGTAAGGAGACATAAACTTCTGGGGGCTTGTCCCAGCACATTGCACTCTAATTTACAAGCTCGGAACACTACCTCCAGGAAGACTCTGTTGTCCTAGTAACAAGACTTGAGAACGTAATAATGCTGCCGCCTTGTGGCTGTCTCCCAAAACAGCAGCTTTAAACCCAGTGACAATGGTTGCTTAAATAGTCACAAGGACTGCAGGGCTGTAAATGACACAGGCCCTCAAAAATTGCCCTGCGGTAGGGAATAGGCAAGAAAATCCAACACATGAGAAATTTTTCAAGAAGTCAATAAGAGGAGGGGAGTTGTACTCACTCTTTAAAAAAAAAAGGAAAAGAAAAAAAAGGACATGCCTAAAGCTTAGTATAAGGAATTATTAGCCACATACAAATTCAAATTCAAAAAGGTTTCAGCTCACACCAGTCATTACCATCAGCAAAATGTCTACAAACTATAAATGCTGAAGGGGTTTTAGAGATCTCTGTACCTTCTAGCTGCTGGTGGGATGTAAAGTGGCAACAGCACTAACGCAAACTGAATGGAGCTGCTTGAAAAGGTAAAAATTGAGCTACCATATGATGCGGCAGGGCACCTTTTGGGCCTATAACCTAAGACCACCAGATTCGGAAAGAGAGAGGCAGGCAAATGTGCATTGCAACAATATTGAAATAGCCAAGACATGGAAGCAAAAAAAAGGTCCATAAACAGATGAATGGACAAAGACGAAGTGGGATACGTACCAAATGGAATAGTAGCCTCGGGAAAAAAATGAACAATGCCGTTTTCAGGACTACAGTTGAGCCTAGAAATAATCATATAAGGTTAAGTAAGTCAAAAGGGTATGACAAATATCCTAGGACATCATTTATACATGTTATCCTAAGATTGCTACCAATGAACATATTTCCACAGAAAAAGACACTCACAGACTTATCAAATAAACTAATTGCTAGCCAAAATGAAAGGTGGGAGGATGGGTAAATTAGGACTATGGGGTTAAAATACATATACTAATGTATGTTAAATGTATATAAACATATAACATATGAAATATATAAATTATATAATCACCAATACCTTTAAAATATACATTCTGTAATCACATACATGCTAACAGGTTCGAAGATGAACAGACATATGTATGAATCATTGAGCAGATTCTGTACAGCCAGAAAACCACAACACTCTAATCAAATTTACTCCGATAAGAAATAGAAATTAAATTTAAAAAACAAACATAAGTTAGGAGACATAAACTTCTGGGGGCTTGTCCCAGCACATTGCACTCTAATTTACAAGCTCGGAACACTACCTCCAGGAAGACTGTGTTGTCCTAGTAACAAGACTTGAGAACGTAATAATGCTGCTGCCTTGTGGCTGCTTCCCACAACAGTAGCTTTAAACCCAGTGCCAATGGTTGCTTATATAGTCACAAGGACTGCAGGGCTGTAAAAGACACAGGCCCTCAAAAAATGCCCTGGGGTATGGAATTGGCAAGAAAATTCAACACATGAGAAATTTTCAAGAAGTCAATAAGAGGAGGGAAGTTGTAGTCACTCTTTAAAAAAAAGGAAAAGAAAAAAAGGACATGCCTAAAGCTCAGCATAAGGAATTATTAGCCACATGCGTATCCAACCTCCAAAAAGGTTTCAGCTCACACCAGTCATGACCATCAGCAAAAAGTCTACAAACTATAAATGCTGAAGGGGTTTTAGAGAACTGTGTACCTTCTAGCTGCTGGTGGGATGTAAAGTGGTAACAGCAGTAACGCAAACTGAATCGAGCTGCTTGAAAAGGTAAACATTGAGCTACCATATGATGCGGCAGGGCACATTTTGGGCCTATAACCTAAGACAACTGGATTCGGAAAGACAGAGGCAGGCAAATGTGCACTGCAACAATATTGAAATAGCCAAGACATGGAAGCAAAAAAAAGGTCCATAAACAGATGAATGGACAAAGACGAAATGGTACACGTACCAAATGGAATAGAAGCCTCTGGAAAAAAATGAACAATGCCGTTTTCAGGACTAGAGATGAGCCTAGAAATAATCATATAAGGTTAAGTAAGTCAAAAGGGTATGACAAATATCCTATGATATCATTAATACATGTTATCCTAAGATTGCTACCAATGAACATATTTCCACAGAAAAAGACACTCACAGACTTATCAAATAAACTAATGGTTAGCCAAAATGAAAGGTGGGAGGATGGGTAAATTAGGACAATGGGGTTAACATACATATACTAATGTATGTTAAATGTATATAAAC
Source organism: Balaenoptera physalus (assembly GCF_965194825.1). Taxonomy (NCBI): domain Eukaryota; kingdom Metazoa; phylum Chordata; class Mammalia; order Artiodactyla; family Balaenopteridae; genus Balaenoptera; species Balaenoptera physalus. The sequence continues at coordinate 285,730 of NW_028125736.1, forward strand.
ATATCACATATAAACTATATGCATTATATCATCACCAATAGCTTCAAAAATATACATTCTGTAATCACGTACATGGTAGCAGGATCCGAAGATGAACAGACATATGTATGAATCATTGAGCAGATTCTGTACAGCCAGACAATCAAAACACTCTAAGCAAATTGACTCTGATAAGAAATAGAAATTATATTTAAAAAGCAAACATAAGTTAGGAGACATAAACTTCTGGGGGCTTGTCCCAGCACATTGCACTCTAATTTAAAAGCTCGGAACACTACCTCCAGGAAGACTCTGTTGTCCTAGTAACAAGACTTGAGAACGTAATAAGGCTGCCGCCTTGTGGCTGTCTCCAAAAACAGCACCTTTAAACCCAGTGCCAATGGTTGCTTATATAGTCACAAGGACTGCACGGTTGTAAATGACACAGGCACTCAAAAAATGCCCTGGGGTAGGGAATAGGCAAGAAAATTCAACACATAAGAAACTTTTCAAGAAATCAATAAGAGGAGGGAAGTTGTACTCACTCTTTTTAAAAAAAAGGAAAAGAAAAAATAGGACATGCCTAAAGCTCAGCATAAGGAATTATTAGCCACATGCGTATCCAACCTCCAAAAAGGTTTCAGCTCACACCAGTCATGACCATCAGCAAAAAGTCTACAAACTATAAATGCTGAAGGGGTTTTAGAGAAGTGTGTACCTTCTAGCTGCTGGTGGGATATAAAGTCGTAACAGCACTAATGCAAACTGAATCGAGCTGCTTGAAAACGTAAAAATTGAGCTACCATATGATGCGGCAGGGCACCTTTTGGGCCTATAACCTAAGACCACCAGAATCGGAAAGACAGAGGCAGGCAAATGTGCACTGCAACAATACTGAAATAGCAAAGACATGGAAGCAAAAAAAAGGTCCATAAACAGGTGAATGGACAAAGAAGAAGTGGTATATGGACAGAATGGAAGAGTAGCCTCGGGAAAAAAATGAACAATGCCGTTTTCAGGACTAGAGTTGAGACTAGAAATAATCATATAAGGTTAAGTAAGACAAAAGGGTATTACAAATATCCTATGATATTATTTATACAAGTTTTCCTAAGATTGCTACCAATGAACATATTTCCACAGAAAAAGACACTCACAGACTTATCAAATAAACTACTGGTTAGCCAAAATGAAAGGTGGGAGGATGGGTAAATTAGGACTATGGGGTTAACATACATATACTAATGTAAGTTAAATGTATATAAACATATAACATATAAATGATATGAATTATATATTCACCAATACCTTCAAAATATACATTCTGTAATCACATACATGGTAACAGGATCCGAAGATGAACAGACATATGTGTGAATCATTGAGCAGATTCTGTACAGCCAGACAATCAAAACACTCTAATCAAATTTACTCCGATAAGAAAGACAAATTAAATTTAAAAAACAAACATAAGTAAGGAGACATAAACTTCTGGGGGCTTGTCCCAGCACATTGCACTCTAATTTACAAGATCGGAACACTACCTCCAGGAAGACTCTGTTGTCCTAGTAACAAGACTTGAGAACGTAATAATGCTGCCGCCTTGTGGCTGTCTCCCAAAACAGCAGCTTTAAACCCAGTGACAATGGTTGCTTATATAGTCACAAGGACTGCAGGGCTGTAAATGACACAGGCCCTCAAAAATTGCCCTGGGGTAGGGAATAGGCAATAAAATCCAACACATGAGAAATTTTTCAAGAAGTCAATAAGAGGAGGGGAGTTGTACTCACTCTTTAAAAAAAAAAAGGAAAAGAAAAAAAAGGACATGCCTAAAGCTTAGTATAAGGAATTATTAGCCACATACAAATTCAAATTCAAAAAGGTTTCAGCTCACACCAGTCATTACCATCAGCAAAATGTCTACAAACTATAAATGCTGAAGGGGTTTTAGAGATCTGTGTACCTTCTAGCTGCTGGTGGGATGTAAAGTGGCAACAGCACTAACGCAAACTGAATGGAGCTGCTTGAAAAGGTAAAAATTGAGCTACCATATGATGCGGCAGGGCACCTTTTGGGCCTATAACCTAAGACCACCAGATTCGGAAAGAGAGAGGCAGGCAAATGTGCATTGCAACAATACTGAAATAGCCAAGACATGGAAGCAAAAAAAAGGTCCATAAACAGATGAATGGACAAAGACGAAATGGTACACGTACCAAATGGAATAGAAGCCTCTGGAAAAAAATGAACAATGCCGTTTTCAGGACTAGAGATGAGCCTAGAAATAATCATATAAGGTTAAGTAAGTCAAAAGGGTATGACAAATATCCTATGATATCATTAATACATGTTATCCTAAGATTGCTACCAATGAACATATTTCCACAGAAAAAGACACTCACAGACTTATCAAATAAACTAATGGTTAGCCAAAATGAAAGGTGGGAGGATGGGTAAATTAGGACAATGGGGTTAACATACATATACTAATGTATGTTAAATGTATATAAACATATCACATATAAACTATATGCATTATATCATCACCAATAGCTTCAAAAATATACATTCTGTAATCACGTACATGGTAGCAGGATCCGAAGATGAACAGACATATGTATGAATCATTGAGCAGATTCTGTACAGCCAGACAATCAAAACACTCTAAGCAAATTGACTCTGATAAGAAATAGAAATTATATTTAAAAAGCAAACATAAGTTAGGAGACATAAACTTCTGGGGGCTTGTCCCAGCACATTCCACTCTAATTTACAACCTTGGAAAACTACCTCCAGGAAGACTCTGTTGCCCTAGTAACAAGAGTTGAGAACGTAATAATGCTGCCGCCTTGTGGCTGTCTCCAAAAACAGCACCTTTAAACCCAGTGCCAATGGTTGCTTATATAGTCACAAGGACTGTACGGTTGTAAATGACACAGGCACTCAAAAAATGCCCTGGGGTAGGGAATAGGCAAGAAAATTCAACACATAAGAAACTTTTCAAGAAATCAATAAGAGGAGGGAAGTTGTACTCACTCTTTTTAAAAAAAAGGAAAAGAAAAAATAGGACATGCCTAAAGCTCAGCATAAGGAATTATTAGCCACATGCATATCCAACCTCCAAAAAGGTTTCAGCTCACACCAGTCATGACCATCAGCAAAAAGTCTACAAACTATAAATGCTGAAGGGGTTTTAGAGAAGTGTGTACCTTCTAGCTGCTGGTGGGATATAAAGTCGTAACATCACTAATGCAAACTGAATCGAGCTGCTTGAAAACGTAAAAATTGAGCTACCATATGATGCGGCAGGGCACCTTTTCGGCCTATAACCTAAGACCACCAGAATCGGAAAGACAGAGGCAGACAAATGTGCACTGCAACAATACTGAAATAGCCAAGATATGGAAGCAAAAAAAAGGTCCATAAACAGATGAATGGACAAAGAAGAAGTGGTATACGGACAGAATGGAATAGTAGCCTCGGGAGAAAAATGAACAATGCTGTTTTCAGGACTACAGTTGAGCCTAGAAAAAATCATATAAGGTTAAGTAAGTCAAAAGGGTATGACAAATATCCTATGATATCATTTATACAAGTTTTCTTAAGATTGCTACCAATGAACATATTTCCACAGAAAAAGACACTCACAGACTTATCAAATAAACTAATGGTTAGCCAAAATGAAAGGTGGGGGGATGGGTAAGTTAGGACTATGGGGTTAACATACATATACTAATGTAAGTTAAATGTATATAAACATATAACATATAAACGATATGAATTATATAATCACCAATACCTTCAAAATATATATTCTGTGATCACATACATGGTAACAGGATCCGAAGATGAACAGACATATGTATGAATCATTGAACAGATTCTGTACAGCCAGACAATCAAAACACTCTAATCAAATTTACTCCGATAAAAAATACAAATTAAATTTAAAAAACAAACATAAGTAAGGAGACATAAACTTCTGGGGGCTTGTCCCAGCACATTGCACTCTAATTTAAAAGCTCGGAACACTACCTCCAGGAAGACTCTGTTGTCCTAGTAACAAGACTTGAGAACGTAATAATGCTGCCGCCTTGTGGCTGTCTCCAAAAACAGCACCTTTAAACCCAGTGCCAATGGTTGCTTATATAGTCACAAGGACTGCACGGTTGTAAATGACACAGGCACTCAAAAAATGCCCTGGGGTAGGGAATAGGCAAGAAAATTCAACACATAAGAAACTTTTCAAGAAATCAATAAGAGGAGGGAAGTTGTACTCACTCTTTTTAAAAAAAAGGAAAAGAAAAAATAGGACATGCCTAAAGCTCAGCATAAGGAATTATTAGCCACATGCGTATCCAACCTCCAAAAAGGTTTCAGCTCACACCAGTCATGACCATCAGCAAAAAGTCTACAAACTATAAATGCTGAAGGGGTTTTAGAGAAGTGTGTACCTTCTAGCTGCTGGTGGGATATAAAGTCGTAACAGCACTAATGCAAACTGAATCGAGCTGCTTGAAAACGTAAAAATTGAGCTACCATATGATGCGGCAGGGCACCTTTTGGGCCTATAACCTAAGACCACCAGAATCGGAAAGACAGAGGCAGGCAAATGTGCACTGCAACAATACTGAAATAGCAAAGACATGGAAGCAAAAAAAAGGTCCATAAACAGGTGAATGGACAAAGAAGAAGTGGTATATGGACAGAATGGAAGAGTAGCCTCGGGAAAAAAATGAACAATGCCGTTTTCAGGACTAGAGTTGAGACTAGAAATAATCATATAAGGTTAAGTAAGACAAAAGGGTATTACAAATATCCTATGATATTATTTATACAAGTTTTCCTAAGATTGCTACCAATGAACATATTTCCACAGAAAAAGACACTCACAGACTTATCAAATAAACTACTGGTTAGCCAAAATGAAAGGTGGGAGGATGGGTAAATTAGGACTATGGGGTTAACATACATATACTAATGTAAGTTAAATGTATATAAGCATATAACATATAAATGATATGAATTATATATTCACCAATACCTTCAAAATATACATTCTGTAATCACATACATGGTAACAGGATCCGAAGATGAACAGACATATGTGTGAATCATTGAGCAGATTCTGTACAGCCAGACAATCAAAACACTCTAATCAAATTTACTCCGATAAGAAAGACAAATTAAATTTAAAAAACAAACATAAGTAAGGAGAGATAAACTTCTGGGGGCTTGTCCCAGCACATTGCACTCTAATTTACAAGCTCGGAACACTACCTCCAGGAAGACTCTGCTTCCCTATTAACAAGACTTGAGAACGTAATAATGCTGCCGCCTTGTGGCTGTCTCCCAAAACAGCAGCTTTAAACCCATTGACAATGGTTGCTTATATAGTCACAAGGACTGCAGGGCTGTAAATGACACAGGCCCTCAAAAATTGCCCTGGGGTAGGGAATAGGCAAGAAAATCCAACACATGAGAAATTTTTCAAGAAGTCAATAAGAGGAGGGGAGTTGTACTCACTCTTTAAAAAAAAAAAAGGAAAAGAAAAAAAAGGACATGCCTAAAGCTTAGTATAAGGAATTATTAGCCACATACAAATTCAAATTCAAAAAGGTTTCAGCTCACACCAGTCATTACCATCAGCAAAATGTCTACAAAGTATAAATGCTGAAGGGGTTTTAGAGATCTGTGTACCTTCTAGCTGCTGGTGGGATGTAAAGTGGAAACAGCACTAACGCAAACTGAATCGAGCTGCTTGAAAAGGTAAAAATTGAGCTACCAAATGATGCGGCAGGGCACCTTTTGGGCCTATAAACTAAGACCACCAAAATTGGAAAGACAGAGGCAGGCAAATATGCACTGCAACAATACTGAAATAGCTAAGATATGGAAGCAAAAAAAAGGTCCATAAACAGATGAATGGACAAAGAAGAAGTGGTATACGGACAGAATGGAATAGTAGCCTCGGGAGAAAAATGAACAATGCTGTTTTCAGGACTACAGTTGAGCCTAGAAAAAATCATATAAGGTTAAGTAAGTCAAAAGGGTATGACAAATATCCTATGATATCATTTATACAAGTTTTCTTAAGATTGCTACCAATGAACATATTTCCACAGAAAAAGACACTCACAGACTTATCAAATAAACTAATGGTTAGCCAAAATGAAAGGTGGGGGGATGGGTAAGTTAGGACTATGGGGTTAACATACATATACTAATGTAAGTTAAATATATATAAACATATAACATATAAACGATATGAATTATATAATCACCAATACGTTCAAAATATATATTCTGTGATCACATACATGGTAACAGGATCCGAAGATGAACAGACATATGTATGAATCATTGAGCAGATTCTGTACAGCCAGACAATCAAAACACTCTAATCAAATTTACTCCGATAAGAAATAGAAATTAAATTTAAAAAAAAAACATAAGTTAGGAGACATAAACTTCTGGGGGCTTGTCCCAGCATATTGCACTCTAATTTACAAGCTCAGAACACTACCTCCAGGAAGACTCTGTTCTCCTAGTAACAAGACTTGAGAACGCAATAATGCTGCCGCCTTGCGGCTGCTTCCCACAACAGCACTTTAAACCCAGTGCCAATGATTGCTTATATAGTCACAAGGACTGCAGGGCTGTAAATGAAACAAGCCCTCAAAATATGCCCTGGGGTAGGGAATTGGCAAGAACATTCAACACATGAGAAATTTCCAAGAAGTCAATAAGAGGAGGGAAGTTGTACTCACTCTTTAAAAAAAAAAGGAAAAGAAAAAAAAGGACATGCCTAAAGCTTAGTATAAGGAATTATTAGCCACATACAAATTCAAATTCAAAAAGGTTTCAGCTCACATCAGTCATTACCATCAGCAAAATGTCTACAAACTATAAATGCTGAAGGGGTTTTAGAGATCTGTGTACCTTCTAGCTGCTGGTGGGATGTAAAGTGGAAACAGCACTAACGCAAATTGAATCGAGCTGCTTGAAAAGGTAAAAATTGAGCTACCAAATGATGCGGCAGGGCACCTTTTGGGCCTATAACCTAAGACCACCAAAATTGGAAAGACAGAGGCAGGCAAATATGCACTGCAACAATACTGAAATAGCCAAGATATGGAAGCAAAAAAAAGGTCCATAAACAGATGAATGGACAAAGAAGAAGTGGTATACGGACAGAATGGAATAGTAGCCTCGGGAGAAAAATGAACAATGCTGTTTTCAGGACTACAGTTGAGCCTAGAAAAAATCATATAAGGTTAAGTAAGTCAAAAGGATATGACAAATATCCTATGATATCATTTATACATGTTATCCTAAGATTGCTACCAATGAACATATTTCCACAGAAAAAGACACTCACAGACTTATCATATAAACTAATGGTTAGCCAAAATGAAAGGTGGGAGGATGGGTAAATTAGGACTATGGGGTTAACATACATATACTAATGTATGTTAAATGTATATAAACATATAACATATAAATGATATGAATTATATATTCACCAATACCTTCAAAATATACATTCTGTAATCACATACATGGTAACAGGATCCGAAGATGAACAGACATATGTATGAATCATTGAGCAGATTCTGTACAGCCAGAAAACCACAACACTCTAATCAAATTTACTCCGATAAGAAATAGAAATTAAATTTAAAAAACAAACATAAGTTAGGAGACATAAACTTCTGGGGGCTTGTCCCAGCACATTGCACTCTAATTTACAAGCTCGGAACACTACCTCCAGGAAGACTGTGTTGTCCTAGTAACAAGACTTGAGAACGTAATAATGCTGCCGCCTTGTGGCTGCTTCCCACAACAGTAGCTTTAAACCCAGTGCCAATGGTTGCTTATATAGTCACAAGGACTGCAGGGCTGTAAAAGACACAGGCCCTCAAAAAATGCCCTGGGGTATGGAATTGGCAAGAAAATTCAACACATGAGAAATTTTCAAGAAGTCAATAAGAGGAGGGAAGTTGTACTCACTCTTTAAAAAAAAAGGAAAAGAAAAAAAAAGGACATGCCTAAAGCTCAGTATAAGGAATTATTAGCCACATGCAAATTCAAATTCAAAAAGGTTTCAGGTGACACCAGTCATGACCATCAGCAAAAAGTCTACAAACTATAAATGATGAAGGGGTTTTAGAGAATTGTGTACATTCTAGCTGCTGGTGGGATGTAAAGTGGTAACAGCACTAACGCATACTGAAAGGAGCTGCTTGAAAAGGTAAAAATTGAGTTACCATATGATGCGGCAGGGCACCTTTTGGGCCTATAACCTAAGACCACCAAAATCGGAAATACAGAGGCAGGCAAATGTGCACTGCAACAATACTGAAATACCCAAGACATGGAAGCAAAAAATGGTCCATAAACAGGTGAATGGACAAAGAAGAAGTGGTATATGGACAGAATGGAAGAGTAGTCTCGGGAAAAAAATGAACAATGCCGTTTTCAGAACTACAGTTGAGACTAGAAATAGTCATATAAGGGTAAGTTAGTCAAAAGGGTATGACAAATATCCTATGATATCATTTATACATGTTATCCTAAGATTGCTACCAATGAACATATTTCCACAAAAAAAGACACTCACAGACTTATCAAATAAACTAATGGTTAGCCAAAATGAAAGGTGGGAGGATGGGTAAATTAGGACTATGGGGTTAACATACATATACTAATGTATGTTAAATGTATATAAACATATAACATATGAACTATATAAAATATATAATCACCAAACCTTTAAAATATACATTCTGTAATCACATACATGATAACAGGTTCCGAAGATGAACAGATATATGTATGAATCATTGAGCAGATTCTGTACAGCCAGACAATCAAAACACTCTAATCAAATTTACTCCGATAAGAAATAGAAATTAAATTTAAAAAGCAAACATAAGTTAGGAGACATAAACTTCTGGGGGCTTGTCCCAGCACATTCCACTCTAATTTACAACCTTGGAAAACTACCTCCAGGAAGACTCTGTTGCCCTAGTAACAAGAGGTGAGAACGTAATAATGCTGCCGCCTTGTGGCTGTTTCCCACAACAGCAGCTTTAAACCCAGTGCCAAAGGTTGCTTAATAGTCACAAGGACTGAAGGGCTCTAAATGACACCTGCCTTCAAAACATGCCCTGGGGTAGGGAATAGGCAAAAAAATTCAACACATGAGAAACTTTTCAAGAAGTCAATAAGAGGAGGGAAGTTGTACTCACTCTTTAAAACAAAAGGAAAAGAAAAAAATGACATGCCTAAAGCTCAGTATAAGGAATTATTAGCCACATGCAAATTCAAATTCAAAAAGGTTTCAGGTAACACCAGTCATGACCATCATCAAAAAGTCTACAAACTATAAATGCTGAAGGGGTTTTAGAGGAATGTGTACCTTCTAGCTGCTGGTGGGATGTAAAGAAGTAATACCACTAATGAAACTGAATGGAGCTGCTTGAAAAGGTAAAAATTGAGTTACCATACGATGCAGCAGGGCACCTTTTGGGCCTATAACCTAAGACCACCAGAATCGGAAAAACAGAGGCAGGCAAATGTGCACTGCAACAATACTGAAATAGCCAAGACATGGAAGCAAAAAAAGGTCCATAAACAGATGAATGGACAAAGACGAAATGGTATACATACCAAATGGAATAGTAGCCTCTGGAAAACAATGAACAATGCCGTTTTCAGGACTAGAGTTGAGCCTAGAAATAATCATATAAGGTTAAGTAAGTCAAAAGGGTATGACAAATATCCTATGATATCATTTATACATGTTATCCTAAGATTGCTACCAATGAACATATTTCCACAGAAAAAGACACTCACAGACTTATCAAATAAACTAATGGTTAGCCAAAATGAAAGGTGGGGGGATGGGTAAATTAGGACTATGGGGTTAACATACATATACTAATATAAGTTAAATGTATATAAACATATAACATATAAATGATATGAATTATATAATCACCAATACCTTCAAAATATACATTCTGTAATCACATACATGGTAACAGGATCCGAAGATGAACAGACATATGTATGAATCATTGAACAGATTCTGAACAGCCAGACAATCAAAACACTCTAATCAAATTTACTCCGATAAAAAATACAAATTAAATTTAAAAAACAAACATAAGTAAGGAGACATAAACTTCTGGGGGCTTGTCCCAGCACATTGCACTCTAATTTAAAAGCTCGGAACACTACCTCCAGGAAGACTCTGTTGTCCTAGTAACAAGACTTGAGAACGTAATAATGCTGCCGCCTTGTGGCTGTCTCCAAAAACAGCACCTTTAAACCCAGTGCCAATGGTTGCTTATATAGTCACAAGGACTGTACGGTTGTAAATGACACAGGCACTCAAAAAATGCCCTGGGGTAGGGAATAGGCAAGAAAATTCAACACATAAGAAACTTTTCAAGAAATCAATAAGAGGAGGGAAGTTGTACTCACTCTTTTTAAAAAAAAGGAAAAGAAAAAATAGGACATGCCTAAAGCTCAGCATAAGGAATTATTAGCCATATGCGTATCCAACCTCCAAAACGGTTTCAGCTCACACCAGTCATGACCATCAGCAAAAAGTCTACAAACTATAAATGCTGAAGGGGTTTTAGAGAAGTGTGTACCTTCTAGCTGCTGGTGGGATATAAAGTCGTAACAGCACTAAAGCAAACTGAATCGAGCTGCTTGAAAACGTAAAAATTGAACTACCATATGATGCGGCAGGGCACCTTTTGGGCCTATAACCTAAGACCACCAGAATCGGAAAGACAGAGGCAGGCAAATGTGCACTGCAACAATACTGAAATAGCAAAGACATGGAAGCAAAAAAAAGGTCCATAAACAGGTGAATGGACAAAGAAGAAGTGGTATATGGACAGAATGGAAGAGTAGCCTCGGGAAAAAAATGAACAATGCCGTTTTCAGGACTAGAGTTGAGACTAGAAATAATCATATAAGGTTAAGTAAGACAAAAGGGTATTACAAATATCCTATGATATTATTTATACAAGTTTTCCTAAGATTGCTACCAATGAACATATTTCCACAGAAAAAGACACTCACAGACTTATCAAATAAACTAATGGTTAGCCAAAATGAAAGGTGGGAGGATGGGTAAATTAGGACTATGGGGTTAACATACATATACTAATATAAGTTAAATGTATATAAACATATAACATATAAATGATATGAATTATATAATCACCAATACCTTCAAAATATACATTCTGTAATCACATACATGGTAACAGGATCCGAAGATGAACAGACATATGTGTGAATCATTGAACAGATTCGGTACAGCCAGACAATCAAAACACTCTAATCAAATTTACTCCGATAAAAAATACAAATTAAATTTAAAAAACAAACATAAGTAAGGAGACATAAACTTCTGGGGGCTTGTCCCAGCACATTGCACTCTAATTTACAAGCTCGGAACACTACCTCCAGGAAGACTCTGTTGTCCTAGTAACAAGACTTGAGAACGTAATAATGCTGCCGCCTTGTGGCTGTCTCCCAAAACAGCAGCTTTAAACCAAGTGACAATGGTTGCTTATATAGTCCCAAGGACTGCAGGGCTGTAAATGACACAGGCCCTCAAAAATTGCCCTGGGGTAGGGAATAGGCAAGAAAATCCAACACATGAGAAATTTTTCAAGAAGTCAATAAGAGGAGGGGAGTTGTACTCACTCTTTAAAAAAAAAAAGGAAAAGAAAAAAAAGGACATGCCTAAAGCTTAGTGTAAGGAATTATTAGCCACATACAAATTCAAATTCAAAAAGGTTTCAGCTCACACCAGTCATTACCATCAGCAAAATGTCTACAAACTATAAATGCTGAAGGGGTTTTAGAGATCTGTGTACCTTCTAGCTGCTGGTGGGATGTAAAGTGGAAACAGCACTAACGCAAACTGAATCGAGCTGCTTGAAAAGGTAAAAATTGAGCTACCAAATGATGCGGCAGGGCACCTTTTGGGCCTATAACCTAAGACCACCAAAATTGGAAAGACAGAGGCAGGCAAATATGCACTGCAACAATACTGAAATAGCCAAGATATGGAAGCAAAAAAAAGGTCCATAAACAGATGAATGGACAAAGAAGAAGTGGTATACGGACAGAATGGAATAGTAGCCTCGGGAGAAAAATGAACAATGCTGTTTTCAGGACTACAGTTGAGCCTAGAAAAAATCATATAAGGTTAAGTAAGTCAAAAGGGTATGACAAATATCCTATGATATCATTTATACAAGTTTTCTTAAGATTGCTACCAATGAACATATTTCCACAGAAAAAGACACTCACAGACTTATCAAATAAACTAATGGTTAGCCAAAATGAAAGGTGGGGGGATGGGTAAGTTAGGACTATGGGGTTAACATACATATACTAATGTAAGTTAAATGTATATAAACATATAACATATAAACGATATGAATTATATAATCACCAATACCTTCAAAATATATATTCTGTGATCACATACATGGTAACAGGATCCGAAGATGAACAGACATATGTATGAATCATTGAGCAGATTCTGTACAGCCAGACAATCAAAACACTCTAATCAAATTTACTCCGATAAGAAATAGAAATTAAATTTAAAAAAAAAACATAAGTTAGGAGACATAAACTTCTGGGGGCTTGTCCCAGCATATTGCACTCTACTTTACAAGCTCAGAACACTACCTCCAGGAAGACTCTGTTCTCCTAGTAACAAGACTTGAGAACGCAATAATGCTGCCGCCTTGTGGCTGCTTCCCACAACAGCACTTTAAACCCAGTGCCAATGATTGCTTATATAGTCACAAGGACTGCAGGGTTGTAAATGACACAAGCCCTCAAAATATGCCCGGGGGTAGGGAATTGGCAAGAACATTCAACACATGAGAAATTTCCAAGAAGTCAATAAGAGGAGGGAAGTTGTACTCACTCTTTAAAAAAAAAAAGGAAAAGAAAAAAAACGACATGCCTAAAGCTTAGTATAAGGAATTATTAGCCACATACAAATTCAAATTCAAAAAGGTTTCAGCTCACACCAGTCATTACCATCAGCAAAATGTCTACAAACTATAAATGCTGAAGGGGTTTTAGAGATCTGTGTACCTTCTAGCTGCTGGTGGGATGTAAAGTGGTAACAGTAGTAACGCAAACTGAATCGAGCTGCTTGAAAAGGTAAAAATTGAGTTACCATATGGTGCGGCAGGGCACCTTTTGGGCCTATAACCTAAGACCACCAGATTCGGAAAGAGAGAGGCAGGCAAATGTGCATTGCAACAATATTGAAATAGCCAAGACATGGAAGCAAAAAAAAAGGTCCATAAACAGATGAATGGACAAAGACGAAGTGGGATACGTACCAAATGGAATAGTAGCCTCGGGAAAAAAATGAACAATGCCGTTTTCAGGACTACAGTTGAGCCTAGAAATAATCATATAAGGTTAAGTAAGTCAAAAGGGTATGACAAATATCCTATGACATCATTTATACATGTTATCCTAAGATTGCTACCAATGAACATATTTCCACAGAAAAAGACACTCACAGACTTATCAAATAAACTAATGGCTAGCCAAAATGAAAGGTGGGAGGATGGGTAAATTAGGACTATGGGGTTAACATACATATACTAATGTATGTTAAATGTATATAAACATATAACATATGAACTATATAAATTATATAATCACCAATACCTTTACAATATACATTCTGTAATCACAGACATGCTAACAGGTTCGAAGATGAACAGACATATGTATGAATCATTGAGCAGATTCTGTACAGCCAGAAAACCACAACACTCTAATCAAATTTACTCCGATAAGAAATAGAAATTAAATTTAAAAAACAAACATAAGTTAGGAGACATAAACTTCTGGGGGCTTGTCCCAGGACATTGCACTCTAATTTACAGGCTCGGAACACTACCTCCAGGAAGACTGTGTTGTCCTAGTAACAAGACTTGAGAACGTAATAATGCTGCCGCCTTGTGGCTGCTTCCCACAACAGTAGCTTTAAACCCAGTGCCAATGGTTGCTTATATAGTCACAAGGACTGCAGGGCTGTAAAAGACACAGGCCCTCAAAAAATGCCCTGGGGTAGGGAATTGGCAAGAAAATTCAACACATGAGAAATTTTCAAGAAGTCAATAAGAGTACGGAAGTTGTACTCACTCTTTAAAAAAAAAGGAAAAGAAAAAAAGGACATGCCTAAAGCTCAGCATAAGGAATTATTAGCCACATGCGTATCCAACCTCCAAAAAGGTTTCAGCTCACACCAGTCATGACCATCAGCAAAAAGTCTACAAACTATAAATGCTGAAGGGGTTTTAGAGAACTGTGTACCTTCTAGCTGCTGTTTGGATGTAAAGTGGTAACAGCAGTAACGCAAACTGAATCGAGCTGCTTGAAAAGGTAAACATTGAGCTACCATATGATGCGGCAGGGCACCTTTTGGGCCTATAACCTAAGACCACCGGATTCGGAAAGACAGAGGCAGGCAAATGTGCACTGCAACAATACTGAAATAGCAAAGACATGGAAGCAAAAAAAAGGTCCATAAAAAGATGAATGGACAAAGACGAAATGGTATACGTACCAAATGGAATAGTAGCCTCTGGAAAAAAATGAACAATGCCGTTTTCAGGACTAGAGTTGAGCCTAGAAATAATCATATAAGGTTAAGTAAGTCAAAAGGGTATGACAAATATCCTATGATATCATTTATACATGTTATCCTAAGATTGCTACCAATGAAAATATTTCCACAGAAAAAGACACTCACAGACTTATCAAATAAACTAATGGTTAGCCAAAATGAAAGGTGGGGGGATGGGTAAATTAGGACTATGGGGTTAACATACATATACTAATATAAGTTAAATGTATATAAACATATAACATATAAATGATATGAATTATATAATCACCAATACCTTCAAAATATACATTCTGTAATCACATACATGCTAACAGGTTCCGAAGATGAACAGATATATGTATGAATCATTGAACAGATTCTGTACAGCCAGACAATCAAAACACTCTAATCAAATTTACTCCGATAAAAAATACAAATTAAATTTAAAAAACAAACATAAGTAAGGAGACATAAACTTCTGGGGGCTTGTCCCAGCATATTGCACTCTAATTTAAAAGCTCGGAACACTACCTCCAGGAAGACTCTGTTGTCCTAGTAACAAGACTTGAGAACGCAATAATGCTGCCGCCTTGTGGCTGCTTCCCACAACAGCACTTTAAACCCAGTGCCAATGATTGCTTATATAGTCACAAGGACTGCAGGGCTGTAAATGACACAAGCCCTCAAAATATGCCCTGGGGTAGGGAATTGGCAAGAACATTCAACACATGAGAAATTTCCAAGAAGTCAATAAGAGGAGGGAAGTTATACTCACTCTTTAAAAAAAAAAGGTAAAGAAAAAAAAGGACATGCCTAAAGCTTAGTATAAGGAATTATTAGCCACATACAAATTCAAATTCAAAAAGGTTTCAGCTCACACCAGTCATGACCATCAGCAAAAAGTCTACAAAGTATAAATGCTGAAGGGGTTTTAGAGAAGTGTGTACCTTCTAGCTGCTGGTGGGATATAAAGTCGTAACAGCACTAATGCAAACTGAATCGAGCTGCTTGAAAACGTAAAAATTGAGCTACCATATGATGCGGCAGGGCACCTTTTGGGCCTATAACCTAAGACCACCAGAATCGGAAAGACAGAGGCAGGCAAATGTGCACTGCAACAATACTGAAATAGCAAAGACATGGAAGCAAAAAAAAGGTCCATAAACAGGTGAATGGACAAAGAAGAAGTGGTATATGGACAGAATGGAAGAGTAGCCTCGGGAAAAAAATGAACAATGCCGTTTTCAGGACTAGAGTTGAGACTAGAAATAATCATATAAGGTTAAGTAAGACAAAAGGGTATTACAAATATCCTATGATATTATTTATACAAGTTTTCCTAAGATTGCTACCAATGTACATATTTCCACAGAAAAAGACACTCACAGACTTATCAAATAAACTAATGGTTAGCCAAAATGAAAGGTGGGAGGATGGGTAAATTAGGACTATGGGGTTAACATACATATACTAATGTAAGTTAAATGTATATAAACATATAACATATAAATGATATGAATTATATATTCACCAATACCTTCAAAATATACATTCTGTAATCACATACATGGTAACAGGATCCGAAGATGAACAGACATATGTGTGAATCATTGAGCAGATTCTGTACAGCCAGACAATCAAAACACTCTAATCAAATTTACTGCGATAAGAAAGACAAATTAAATTTAAAAAACAAACATAAGTAAGGAGACATAAACTTCTGGGGGCTTGTCCCAGCACACTGCACTCTAATTTACAAGCTCGGAACACTACCTCCAGGAAGACTCTGTTCTCCTAGTAACAAGACTTGAGAACGCAATAATGCTGCCGCCTTGTGGCTGCTTCCCACAACAGCACTTTAAACCCAGGGTCAATGATTGCTTATATAGTCACAAGGACTGCAGGGCTGTAAATGACACAAGCCCTCAAAATATGCCCTGGGGTAGGGAATTGGCAAGAACATTCAACACATGAGAAATTTCCAAGAAGTCAATAAGAGGAGGGAAGTTGTACTCACTCTTTAAAAAAAAAAGGAAAAGAAAAAAAAGGACATGCCTAAAGCTTAGTATAAGGAATTATTAGCCACATACAAATTCAAATTCAAAAAGGTTTCAGCTCACACCAGTCATTACCATCAGCAAAATGTCTACAAACTATAAATGCTGAAGGGGTTTTAGAGATCTGTGTACCTTCTAGCTGCTGGTGGGATGTAAAGTGGAAACAGCACTAACGCAAACTGAATCGAGCTGCTTGAAAAGGTAAAAATTGAGCTACCAAATGATGCGGCAGGGCACCTTTTGGGCCTATAACCTAAGACCACCAAAATTGGAAAGACAGAGGCAGGCAAATATGCACTGCAACAATACTGAAATAGCCAAGATATGGAAGCAAAAAAAAGGTCCATAAACAGATGAATGGACAAAGAAGAAGTGGTATACGGACAGAATGGAATAGTAGCCTCGGGAGAAAAATGAACAATGCTGTTTTCAGGACTACAGTTGAGCCTAGAAAAAATCATATAAGGTTAAGTAAGTCAAAAGGGTATGACAAATATCCTATGATATCATTTATACAAGTTTTCTTAAGATTGCTACCAATGAACATATTTCCACAGAAAAAGACACTCACAGACTTATCAAATAAACTAATGGTTAGCCAAAATGAAAGGTGGGGGGATGGGTAAGTTAGGACTATGGGGTTAACATACATATACTAATGTAAGTTAAATGTATATAAACATATAACATATAAACGATATGAATTATATAATCACCAATACCTTCAAAATATATATTCTGTGATCACATACATGGTAACAGGATCCGAAGATGAACAGACATATGTATGAATCATTGAGCAGATTCTGTACAGCCAGACAATCAAAACACTCTAATCAAATTTACTCCGATAAGAAATAGAAATTAAATTTAAAAAAACAAACATAAGTTAGGAGATATAAACTTTTGGGGGCTTGTCCGAGCACATTGCACTCTAATTTACAAGCTCAGAACACTACCTCCAGGAAGACTCTGTTCTCCTAGTAACAAGACTTGAGAACGCAATAATGCTGCCGCCTTGTGGCTGCTTCCCACAACAGCACTTTAAACCCAGTGCCAATGATTGCTTATATAGTCACAAGGACTGCAGGGCTGTAAAAGACACAGGCCCTCAAAAAATGCCCTGGGGTATGGAATTGGCAAGAAAATTCAACACATGAGAAATTTTCAAGTAGTCAATAAGAGGAGGGAAGTTGTAGTCACTCTTTAAAAAAAAAGGAAAAGAAAAAAAGGACATGCCTAAAGCTCAGCATAAGGAATTATTAGCCACATGCGTATCCAACCTCCAAAAAGGTTTCAGCTCACACCAGTCATGACCATCAGCAAAAAGTCTACAAACTATAAATGCTGAAGGGGTTTTAGAGAACTGTGTACCTTCTAGCTGCTGGTGGGATGTAAAGTGGTAACAGCAGTAACGCAAACTGAATCGAGCTGCTTGAAAAGGTAAACATTGAGCTACCATATGATGCGGCAGGGCACATTTTGGGCCTATAACCTAAGACAACTGGATTCGGAAAGACAGAGGCAGGCAAATGTGCACTGCAACAATATTGAAATAGCCAAGACATGGAAGCAAAAAAAAGGTCCATAAACAGATGAATGGACAAAGACGAAATGGTACACGTACCAAATGGAATAGAAGCCTCTGGAAAAAAATGAACAATGCCGTTTTCAGGACTAGAGTTGAGCCTAGAAATAATCATATAAGGTTAAGTAAGTCAAAAGGGTATGACAAATATCCTATGATATCATTAATACATGTTATCCTAAGATTGCTACCAATGAACATATTTCCACAGAAAAAGACACTCACAGACTTATCAAATAAACTAATGGTTAGCCAAAATGAAAGGTGGGAGGATGGGTAAATTAGGACAATGGGGTTAACATACATATACTAATGTATGTTAAATGTATATAAACATATAATATATAAACTATATAAATAATATAATCACCAATACCTTTAAAATATACATTCTGTAATCACATACATGCTAACAGGTTCCGAAGATGAACAGATATATGTATGAATCATTGAACAGATTCTGTACAGCCAGACAATCAAAACAGTCTAATCAAATTTACTCCGATAAAAAATACAAATTAAATTTAAAAAACAAACATAAGTAAGGAGACATAAACTTCTGGGGGCTTGTCCCAGCACATTGCACTCTAATTTAAAAGCTCGGAACACTACCTCCAGGAAGACTCTGTTGTCCTAGTAACAAGACTTGAGAACGTAATAATGCTGCCGCCTTGTGGCTGTCTCCAAAAACAGCACCTTTAAACCCAGTGCCAATGGTTGCTTATATAGTCACAAGGACTGCACGGTTGTAAATGACACAGGCACTCAAAAAATGCCCTGGGGTAGGGAATAGGCAAGAAAATTCAAAACATAAGAAACTTTTCAAGAAATCAATAAGAGGAGGGAAGTTGTACTCACTCATTTTAAAAAAAAGGAAAAGAAAAAATAGGACATGCCTAAAGCTCAGCATAAGGAATTATTAGCCACATGCGTATCCAACCTAGAAAAAGGTTTCAGCTCACACCAGTCATGAGCATCAGCAAAAAGTCTACAAACTATAAATGCTGAAGGGGTTTTAGAGAAGTGTGTACCTTCTAGCTGCTGGTGGGATATAAAGTTGTAACAGCACTAATGCAAACTGAATCGAGCTGCTTGAAAACGTAAAAATTGAGCTACCATATGATGCGGCAGGGCACCTTTTGGGCCTATAACCTAAGACCACCAGAATCGGAAAGACAGAGGCAGGCAAATGTGCACTGCAACAATACTGAAATAGCAAAGACATGGAAGCAAAAAAAAAGGTCCATAAACAGATGAATGGACAAAGACGAAGTGGGATACGTACCAAATGGAATAGTAGCCTCGGGAAAAAAATGAACAATGCCGTTTTCAGGACTACAGTTGAGCCTAGAAATAATCATATAAGGTTAAGTAAGTCAAAAGGGTATGACAAATATCCTATGACATCATTTATACATGTTACCCTAAGATTGCTACCAATGAACATATTTCCACAGAAAAAGACACTCACAGACTTATCAAATAAACTAATGGCTAGCCAAAATGAAAGGTGGGAGGATGGGTAAATTAGGACAATGGGGTTAAAATACATATACTAATGTATGTTAAATGTATATAAACATATAACATATGAAATATATAAATAATATAATCACCAATACCTTTAAAATATACATTCTGTAATCACATACATGCTAACAGGTTCGAAGATGAACAGACATATGTATGAATCATTGAGCAGATTCTGTACAGTCAGAAAACCACAACACTCTAATCAAATTTACTCCGATAAGAAATAGAAATTAAATTTAAAAAACAAACATAAGTTAGGAGACATAAACTTCTGGGGGCTTGTCCCAGCACATTGCACTCCAATTTACAAGCTCGGAACACTACCTCCAGGAAGACTGTGTTGTCCTAGTAACAAGACTTGAGAACGTAATAATGCTGCCGCCTTGTGGCTGCTTCCCACAACAGTAGCTTTAAACCCAGTGCCAATGGTTGCTTATATAGTCACAAGGACTGCAGGGCTGTAAAAGACACAGGCCCTCAAAAAATGCCCTGGGGTATGGAATTGGCAAGAAAATTCAACACATGAGTAACTTTTCAAGAAGTCAATAAGAGGAGGGAAGTTGTACTCACTCTTTAAAAAAAAAGGAAAAGAAAAAAAAAGGACATGCCTAAAGCTCAGTATAAGGAATTATTAGCCACATGCAAATTCAAATTCAAAAAGGTTTCAGGTGACACCAGTCATGACCACCAGCAAAAAGTCTACAAACTATAAATGCTGAAGGGGTTTTAGAGAACTGTGTACATTCTAGCTGCTGGTGGGATGTAAAGTGGTAACAGCACTAACGCATACTGAATGGAGCTGCTTGAAAAGGTAAAAATTGAGTTACCATATGATGCGGCAGGGCACCTTTTGGGCCTATAACCTAAGACCACCAAAATCGGAAATACAGAGGAAGGCAAATGTGCACTGCAACAATACTGAAATACCCAAGACATGGAAGCAAAAAATGGTCCATAAACAGGTGAATGGACAAAGAAGAAGTGGTATATGGACAGAATGGAAGAGTAGCCTCGGGAAAAAAATGAACAATGCCGTTTTCAGAACTACAGTTGAGACTAGAAATAGTCATATAAGGTTAAGTAAGTCAAAAGGGTGTGACAAATATCCTTTGAAATCATTTATACATGTTTTCCTAAGATTACTACCAATGAACATATTTCCACAGAAAAAGACAGTCACAGACTTATCAAAAATACTAACGGTTAGCCAAAATGAAAGGTGGGAGGATGGGTAAATTAGGACTATGGGGTTAACCAACATATACTAATGTATGTTAAATGTATATAAACATATAACATATGAACTATATAAATTATATAATCACCAAACCTTTAAAATATACATTCTGTAATCACATACATAATAACAGGTTCCGAAGATGAACAGATATATGTATGAATCATTGAGCAGATTCTGTACAGCCAATCAAAACACTCTAATCAAATTTACTCCGATAAGAAATAGAAATTAAATTTAAAAAGCAAACATAAGTTAGGAGACATAAACTTCTGGGGGCTTGTCCCAGCACATTCCACTCTAATTTACAACCTTGGAAAACTACCTCCAGGAAGACTCTGTTGCCCTAGTAAGAAGAGGTGAGAACGTAATAATGCTGCCGCCTTGTGGCTGTTTCCCACAACAGCAGCTTTAAACCCAGTGCCAAAGGTTGCTTAATAGTCACAAGGACTGAAGGGCTCTAAATGACACCTGCCTTCAAAAAATGCCCTGGGGTAGGGAATAGGCAAAAAAATTCAACACATGAGAAACTTTTCAAGAAGTCAATAAGAGGAGGGAAGTTGTACTCACTCTTTAAAACAAAAGGAAAAGAAAAAAATGACATGCCTAAAGCTCAGTATAAGGAATTATTAGCCACATGCAAATTCAAATTCAAAAAGGTTTCAGGTAACACCAGTCATGACCATCATCAAAAAGTCTACAAACTATAAATGCTGAAGGGGTTTTAGAGGAATGTGTACCTTCTAGCTGCTAGTGGGATGTAAAGAAGTAATACCACTAATGAAACTGAATGGAGCTGCTTGAAAAGGTAAAAATTGAGTTACCATACGATGCAGCAGGGCACCTTTTGGGCCTATAACCTAAGAGCACCAGAATCGGAAGGACAGAGGCAGGCAAATGTGCACTGCAACAATACTGAAATAGCCAAGACATGGAAGCAAAAAAAGGTCCATAAACAGATGAATGGACAAAGACGAAATGGTATACATACCAAATGGAATAGTAGCCTCTGGAAAACAATGAACAATGCCGTTTTCAGGACTAGAGTTGAGCCTAGAAATAATCATATAAGGTTAAGTAAGTCAAAAGGGTATGACAAATATCCTATGATATCATTTATACATGTTATCCTAAGATTGCTACCAATGAACATATTTCCACAGAAAAAGACACTCACAGACTTATCAAATAAACTAATGGTTAGCCAAAATGAAAGGTGGGGGGATGGGTAAATTAGGACTATGGGGTTAACATACATATACTAATATAAGTTAAATGTATATAAACATATAACATATAAATGATATGAATTATATAATCACCAATACCTTCAAAATATACATTCTGTAATCACATACATGGTAACAGGATCCGAAGATGAACAGACATATGTATGAATCATTGAACAGATTCTGTACAGCCAGACAATCAAAACACTCTAATCAAATTTACTCCGATAAAAAATACAAATTAAATTTAAAAAACAAACATAAGTAAGGAGACATAAACTTCTGGGGGCTTGTCCCAGCACATTGCACTCTAATTTAAAAGCTCGGAACACTACCTCCAGGAAGACTCTGTTGTCCTAGTAACAAGACTTGAGAACGTAATAATGCTGCCGCCTTGTGGCTGTCTCCAAAAACAGCACCTTTAAACCCAGTGCCAATGGTTGCTTATATAGTCACAAGGACTGTACGGTTGTAAATGACACAGGCACTCAAAAAATGCCCTGGGGTAGGGAATAGGCAAGAAAATTCAACACATAAGAAACTTTTCAAGAAATCAATAAGAGGAGGGAAGTTGTACTCACTCTTTTTAAAAAAAAGGAAAAGAAAAAATAGGACATGCCTAAAGCTCAGCATAAGGAATTATTAGCCATATGCGTATCCAACCTCCAAAAAGGTTTCAGCTCACACCAGTCATGACCATCAGCAAAACGTCTACAAACTATAAATGCTGAAGGGGTTTTAGAGAAGTGTGTACCTTCTAGCTGCTGGTGGGATATAAAGTTGTAACAGCACTAAAGCAAACTGAATCGAGCTGCTTGAAAACGTAAAAATTGAACTACCATATGATGCGGCAGGGCACCTTTTGGGCCTATAACCTAAGACCAACAGAATCGGAAAGACAGAGGCAGGCAAATGTGCACTGCAACAATACTGAAATAGCAAAGACATGGAAGCAAAAAAAAGGTCCATAAACAGGTGAATGGACAAAGAAGAAGTGGTATATGGACAGAATGGAAGAGTAGCCTCGGGAAAAAAATGAACAATGCCGTTTTCAGGACTAGACTTGAGACTAGAAATAATCATATAAGGTTAAGTAAGACAAAAGGGTATTACAAATATCCTATGATATTATTTATACAAGTTTTCCTAAGATTGCTACCAATGAACATATTTCCACAGAAAAAGACACTCACAGACTTATCAAATAAACTAATGGTTAGCCAAAATGAAAGGTGGGAGGATGGGTAAATTAGGACTATGGGGTTAACATACATATACTAATATAAGTTAAATGTATATAAACATATAACATATAAATGATATGAATTATATAATCACCAATACCTTCAAAATATACATTCTGTAATCACATACATGGTAACAGGATCCGAAGATGAACAGACATATGTGTGAATCATTGAACAGATTCTGTACAGCCAGACAATCAAAACACTCTAATCAAATTTACTCCGATAAAAAATACAAATTAAATTTAAAAAACAAACATAAGTAAGGAGACATAAACTTCTGGGGGCTTGTCCCAGCACATTGCACTCTAATTTACAAGCTCGGAACACTACCTCCAGGAAGACTCTGTTGTCCTAGTAACAAGACTTGAGATCGTAATAATGCTGCCGCCTTGTGGCTGTCTCCCAAAACAGCAGCTTTAAACCCAGTGACAATGGTTGCTTATATAGTCCCAAGGACTGCAGGGCTGTAAATGACACAGGCCCTCAAAAATTGCCCTGGGGTAGGGAATAGGCAAGAAAATCCAACACATGAGAAATTTTTCAAGAAGTCAATAAGAGGAGGGGAGTTGTACTCACTCTTTAAAAAAAAAAAGGAAAAGAAAAAAAAGGACATGCCTAAAGCTTAGTATAAGGAATTATTAGCCACATACAAATTCAAATTCAAAAAGGTTTCAGCTCACACCAGTCATTACCATCAGCAAAATGTCTACAAACTATAAATGCTGAAGGGGTTTTAGAGATCTGTGTACCTTCTAGCTGCTGGTGGGATGTAAAGTGGAAACAGCACTAACGCAAACTGAATCGAGCTGCTTGAAAAGGTAAAAATTGAGCTACCAAATGATGCGGCAGGGCACCTTTTGGGCCTATAACCTAAGACCACCAAAATTGGAAAGACAGAGGCAGGCAAATATGCACTGCAACAATACTGAAATAGCCAAGATATGGAAGCAAAAAAAAGGTCCATAAACAGATGAATGGACAAAGAAGAAGTGGTATACGGACAGAATGGAATAGTAGCCTCAGGAGAAAAATGAACAATGCTGTTTTCAGGACTACAGTTGAGCCTAGAAAAAATCATATAAGGTTAAGTAAGTCAAAAGGGTATGACAAATATCCTATGATATCATTTATACAAGTTTTCTTAAGATTGCTACCAATGAACATATTTCCACAGAAAAAGACACTCACAGACTTATCAAATAAACTAATGGTTAGCCAAAATGAAAGGTGGGGGGATGGGTAAGTTAGGACTATGGGGTTAACATACATATACTAATGTAAGTTAAATGTATATAAACATATAACATATAAACGATATGAATTATATAATCACCAATACCTTCAAAATATATATTCTGTGATCACATACATGGTAACAGGATCCGAAGATGAACAGACATATGTATGAATCATTGAGCAGATTCTGTACAGCCAGACAATCAAAACACTCTAATCAAATTTACTCCGATAAGAAACAGAAATTAAATTTAAAAAAAAAACATAAGTTAGGAGACATAAACTTCTGGGGGCTTGTCCCAGCATATTGCACTCTACTTTACAAGCTCAGAACACTACCTCCAGGAAGACTCTGTTCTCCTAGTAACAAGACTTGAGAACGCAATAATGCTGCCGCCTTGTGGCTGCTTCCCACAACAGCACTTTAAACCCAGTGCCAATGATTGCTTATATAGTCACAAGGACTGCAGGGTTGTAAATGACACAAGCCCTCAAAATATGCCCGGGGGTAGGGAATTGGCAAGAACATTCAACACATGAGAAATTTCCAAGAAGTCAATAAGAGGAGGGAAGTTGTACTCACTCTTTAAAAAAAAAAGGAAAAGAAAAAAAACGACATGCCTAAAGCTTAGTATAAGGAATTATTAGGCACATACAAATTCAAATTCAAAAAGGTTTCAGCTCACACCAGTCATTACCATCAGCAAAATGTCTACAAACTATAAATGCTGAAGGGGTTTTAGAGATCTGTGTACCTTCTAGCTGCTGGTGGGATGTAAAGTGGTAACAGCAGTAACGCAAACTGAATCGAGCTGCTTGAAAAGGTAAACATTGAGCTACCATATGATGCGGCAGGGCACATTTTGGGCCTATAACCTAAGACAACTGGATTCGGAAAGACAGAGGCAGGCAAATGTGCACTGCAACAATATTGAAATAGCCAAGACATGGAAGCAAAAAAAAGGTCCATAAACAGATGAATGGACAAAGACGAAATGGTACACGTACCAAATGGAATAGAAGCCTCTGGAAAAAAATGAACAATGCCGTTTTCAGGACTAGAGTTGAGCCTAGAAATAATCATATAAGGTTAAGTAAGTCAAAAGGGTATGACAAATATCCTATGATATCATTAATACATGTTATCCTAAGATTGCTACCAATGAACATATTTCCACAGAAAAAGACACTCACAGACTTATCAAATAAACTAATGGTTAGCCAAAATGAAAGGTGGGAGGATGGGTAAATTAGGACAATGGGGTTAACATACATATACTAATGTATGTTAAATGTATATAAACATATAATATATAAACTATATAAATAATATAATCACCAATACCTTTAAAATATACATTCTGTAATCACATACATGCTAACAGGTTCCGAAGATGAACAGATATATGTATGAATCATTGAACAGATTCTGTACAGCCAGACAATCAAAACAGTCTAATCAAATTTACTCCGATAAAAAATACAAATTAAATTTAAAAAACAAACATAAGTAAGGAGACATAAACTTCTGGGGGCTTGTCCCAGCACATTGCACTCTAATTTAAAAGCTCGGAACACTACCTCCAGGAAGACTCTGTTGTCCTAGTAACAAGACTTGAGAACGTAATAATGCTGCCGCCTTGTGGCTGTCTCCAAAAACAGCACCTTTAAACCCAGTGCCAATGGTTGCTTATATAGTCACAAGGACTGCACGGTTGTAAATGACACAGGCACTCAAAAAATGCCCTGGGGTAGGGAATAGGCAAGAAAATTCAAAACATAAGAAACTTTTCAAGAAATCAATAAGAGGAGGGAAGTTGTACTCACTCATTTTAAAAAAAAGGAAAAGAAAAAATAGGACATGCCTAAAGCTCAGCATAAGGAATTATTAGCCACATGCGTATCCAACCTAGAAAAAGGTTTCAGCTCACACCAGTCATGAGCATCAGCAAAAAGTCTACAAACTATAAATGCTGAAGGGGTTTTAGAGAAGTGTGTACCTTCTAGCTGCTGGTGGGATATAAAGTCGTAACAGCACTAATGCAAACTGAATCGAGCTGCTTGAAAACGTAAAAATTGAGCTACCATATGATGCGGCAGGGCACCTTTTGGGCCTATAACCTAAGACCACCAGAATCGGAAAGACAGAGGCAGGCAAATGTGCACTGCAACAATACTGAAATAGCAAAGACATGGAAGCAAAAAAAAAGGTCCATAAACAGATGAATGGACAAAGACGAAGTGGGATACGTACCAAATGGAATAGTAGCCTCGGGAAAAAAATGAACAATGCCGTTTTCAGGACTACAGTTGAGCCTAGAAATAATCATATAAGGTTAAGTAAGTCAAAAGGGTATGACAAATATCCTATGACATCATTTATACATGTTACCCTAAGATTGCTACCAATGAACATATTTCCACAGAAAAAGACACTCACAGACTTATCAAATAAACTAATGGCTAGCCAAAATGAAAGGTGGGAGGATGGGTAAATTAGGACAATGGGGTTAAAATACATATACTAATGTATGTTAAATGTATATAAACATATAACATATGAAATATATAAATAATATAATCACCAATACCTTTAAAATATACATTCTGTAATCACATACATGCTAACAGGTTCGAAGATGAACAGACATATGTATGAATCATTGAGCAGATTCTGTACAGTCAGAAAACCACAACACTCTAATCAAATTTACTCCGATAAGAAATAGAAATTAAATTTAAAAAACAAACATAAGTTAGGAGACATAAACTTCTGGGGGCTTGTCCCAGCACATTGCACTCCAATTTACAAGCTCGGAACACTACCTCCAGGAAGACTGTGTTGTCCTAGTAACAAGACTTGAGAACGTAATAATGCTGCCGCCTTGTGGCTGCTTCCCACAACAGTAGCTTTAAACCCAGTGCCAATGGTTGCTTATATAGTCACAAGGACTGCAGGGCTGTAAAAGACACAGGCCCTCAAAAAATGCCCTGGGGTATGGAATTGGCAAGAAAATTCAACACATGAGTAACTTTTCAAGAAGTCAATAAGAGGAGGGAAGTTGTACTCACTCTTTAAAAAAAAAGGAAAAGAAAAAAAAAGGACATGCCTAAAGCTCAGTATAAGGAATTATTAGCCACATGCAAATTCAAATTCAAAAAGGTTTCAGGTGACACCAGTCATGACCACCAGCAAAAAGTCTACAAACTATAAATGCTGAAGGGGTTTTAGAGAACTGTGTACATTCTAGCTGCTGGTGGGATGTAAAGTGGTAACAGCACTAACGCATACTGAATGGAGCTGCTTGAAAAGGTAAAAATTGAGTTACCATATGATGCGGCAGGGCACCTTTTGGGCCTATAACCTAAGACCACCAAAATCGGAAATACAGAGGCAGGCAAATGTGCACTGCAACAATACTGAAATACCCAAGACATGGAAGCAAAAAATGGTCCATAAACAGGTGAATGGACAAAGAAGAAGTGGTATATGGACAGAATGGAAGAGTAGCCTCGGGAAAAAAATGAACAATGCCGTTTTCAGAACTACAGTTGAGACTAGAAATAGTCATATAAGGTTAAGTAAGTCAAAAGGGTGTGACAAATATCCTTTGAAATCATTTATACATGTTTTCCTAAGATTACTACCAATGAACATATTTCCACAGAAAAAGACAGTCACAGACTTATCAAAAATACTAACGGTTAGCCAAAATGAAAGGTGGGAGGATGGGTAAATTAGGACTATGGGGTTAACCAACATATACTAATGTATGTTAAATGTATATAAACATATAACATATGAACTATATAAATTATATAATCACCAAACCTTTAAAATATACATTCTGTAATCACATACATAATAACAGGTTCCGAAGATGAACAGATATATGTATGAATCATTGAGCAGATTCTGTACAGCCAATCAAAACACTCTAATCAAATTTACTCCGATAAGAAATAGAAATTAAATTTAAAAAGCAAACATAAGTTAGGAGACATAAACTTCTGGGGGCTTGTCCCAGCACATTCCACTCTAATTTACAACCTTGGAAAACTACCTCCAGGAAGACTCTGTTGCCCTAGTAAGAAGAGGTGAGAACGTAATAATGCTGCCGCCTTGTGGCTGTTTCCCACAACAGCAGCTTTAAACCCAGTGCCAAAGGTTGCTTAATAGTCACAAGGACTGAAGGGCTCTAAATGACACCTGCCTTCAAAAAATGCCCTGGGGTAGGGAATAGGCAAAAAAATTCAACACATGAGAAACTTTTCAAGAAGTCAATAAGAGGAGGGAAGTTGTACTCACTCTTTAAAACAAAAGGAAAAGAAAAAAATGACATGCCTAAAGCTCAGTATAAGGAATTATTAGCCACATGCAAATTCAAATTCAAAAAGGTTTCAGGTAACACCAGTCATGACCATCATCAAAAAGTCTACAAACTATAAATGCTGAAGGGGTTTTAGAGGAATGTGTACCTTCTAGCTGCTGGTGGGATGTAAAGAAGTAATACCACTAATGAAACTGAATGGAGCTGCTTGAAAAGGTAAAAATTGAGTTACCATACGATGCAGCAGGGCACCTTTTGGGCCTATAACCTAAGAGCACCAGAATCGGAAGGACAGAGGCAGGCAAATGTGCACTGCAACAATACTGAAATAGCCAAGACATGGAAGCAAAAAAAGGTCCATAAACAGATGAATGGACAAAGACGAAATGGTATACATACCAAATGGAATAGTAGCCTCTGGAAAACAATGAACAATGCCGTTTTCAGGACTAGAGTTGAGCCTAGAAATAATCATATAAGGTTAAGTAAGTCAAAAGGGTATGACAAATATCCTATGATATCATTTATACATGTTATCCTAAGATTGCTACCAATGAACATATTTCCACAGAAAAAGACACTCACAGACTTATCAAATAAACTAATGGTTAGCCAAAATGAAAGGTGGGGGGATGGGTAAATTAGGACTATGGGGTTAACATACATATACTAATATAAGTTAAATGTATATAAACATATAACATATAAATGATATGAATTATATAATCACCAATACCTTCAAAATATACATTCTGTAATCACATACATGGTAACAGGATCCGAAGATGAACAGACATATGTATGAATCATTGAACAGATTCTGTACAGCCAGACAATCAAAACACTCTAATCAAATTTACTCCGATAAAAAATACAAATTAAATTTAAAAAACAAACATAAGTAAGGAGACATAAACTTCTGGGGGCTTGTCCCAGCACATTGCACTCTAATTTAAAAGCTCGGAACACTACCTCCAGGAAGACTCTGTTGTCCTAGTAACAAGACTTGAGAACGTAATAATGCTGCCGCCTTGTGGCTGTCTCCAAAAACAGCACCTTTAAACCCAGTGCCAATGGTTGCTTATATAGTCACAAGGACTGTACGGTTGTAAATGACACAGGCACTCAAAAAATGCCCTGGGGTAGGGAATAGGCAAGAAAATTCAACACATAAGAAACTTTTCAAGAAATCAATAAGAGGAGGGAAGTTGTACTCACTCTTTTTAAAAAAAAGGAAAAGAAAAAATAGGACATGCCTAAAGCTCAGCATAAGGAATTATTAGCCATATGCGTATCCAACCTCCAAAAAGGTTTCAGCTCACACCAGTCATGACCATCAGCAAAACGTCTACAAACTATAAATGCTGAAGGGGTTTTAGAGAAGTGTGTACCTTCTAGCTGCTGGTGGGATATAAAGTTGTAACAGCACTAAAGCAAACTGAATCGAGCTGCTTGAAAACGTAAAAATTGAACTACCATATGATGCGGCAGGGCACCTTTTGGGCCTATAACCTAAGACCAACAGAATCGGAAAGACAGAGGCAGGCAAATGTGCACTGCAACAATACTGAAATAGCAAAGACATGGAAGCAAAAAAAAGGTCCATAAACAGGTGAATGGACAAAGAAGAAGTGGTATATGGACAGAATGGAAGAGTAGCCTCGGGAAAAAAATGAACAATGCCGTTTTCAGGACTAGAGTTGAGACTAGAAATAATCATATAAGGTTAAGTAAGACAAAAGGGTATTACAAATATCCTATGATATTATTTATACAAGTTTTCCTAAGATTGCTACCAATGAACATATTTCCACAGAAAAAGACACTCACAGACTTATCAAATAAACTAATGGTTAGCCAAAATGAAAGGTGGGAGGATGGGTAAATTAGGACTATGGGGTTAACATACATATACTAATATAAGTTAAATGTATATAAACATATAACATATAAATGATATGAATTATATAATCACCAATACCTTCAAAATATACATTCTGTAATCACATACATGGTAACAGGATCCGAAGATGAACAGACATATGTGTGAATCATTGAACAGATTCTGTACAGCCAGACAATCAAAACACTCTAATCAAATTTACTCCGATAAAAAATACAAATTAAATTTAAAAAACAAACATAAGTAAGGAGACATAAACTTCTGGGGGCTTGTCCCAGCACATTGCACTCTAATTTACAAGCTCGGAACACTACCTCCAGGAAGACTCTGTTGTCCTAGTAACAAGACTTGAGATCGTAATAATGCTGCCGCCTTGTGGCTGTCTCCCAAAACAGCAGCTTTAAACCCAGTGACAATGGTTGCTTATATAGTCCCAAGGACTGCAGGGCTGTAAATGACACAGGCCCTCAAAAATTGCCCTGGGGTAGGGAATAGGCAAGAAAATCCAACACATGAGAAATTTTTCAAGAAGTCAATAAGAGGAGGGGAGTTGTACTCACTCTTTAAAAAAAAAAAGGAAAAGAAAAAAAAGGACATGCCTAAAGCTTAGTATAAGGAATTATTAGCCACATACAAATTCAAATTCAAAAAGGTTTCAGCTCACACCAGTCATTACCATCAGCAAAATGTCTACAAACTATAAATGCTGAAGGGGTTTTAGAGATCTGTGTACCTTCTAGCTGCTGGTGGGATGTAAAGTGGAAACAGCACTAACGCAAACTGAATCGAGCTGCTTGAAAAGGTAAAAATTGAGCTACCAAATGATGCGGCAGGGCACCTTTTGGGCCTATAACCTAAGACCACCAAAATTGGAAAGACAGAGGCAGGCAAATATGCACTGCAACAATACTGAAATAGCCAAGATATGGAAGCAAAAAAAAGGTCCATAAACAGATGAATGGACAAAGAAGAAGTGGTATACGGACAGAATGGAATAGTAGCCTCGGGAGAAAAATGAACAATGCTGTTTTCAGGACTACAGTTGAGCCTAGAAAAAATCATATAAGGTTAAGTAAGTCAAAAGGGTATGACAAATATCCTATGATATCATTTATACAAGTTTCTTAAGATTGCTACCAATGAACATATTTCCACAGAAAAAGACACTCACAGACTTATCAAATAAACTAATGGTTAGCCAAAATGAAAGGTGGGGGGATGGGTAAGTTAGGACTATGGGGTTAACATACATATACTAATGTAAGTTAAATGTATATAAACATATAACATATAAACGATATGAATTATATAATCACCAATACCTTCAAAATATATATTCTGTGATTACATACATGGTAACAGGATCCGAAGATGAACAGACATATGTATGAATCATTGAGCAGATTCTGTACAGTCAGAAAACCACAACACTCTAATCAAATTTACTCCGATAAGAAATAGAAATTAAATTTAAAAACAAACATAAGTTAGGAGACATAAACTTCTGGGGGCTGTCCCAGCACATTGCACTCCAATTTACAAGCTCGGAACACTACCTCCAGGAAGACTGTGTTGTCCTAGTAACAAGACTTGAGAACGTAATAATGCTGCCGCCTTGTGGCTGCTTCCCACAACAGTAGCTTTAAACCCAGTGCCAATGGTTGCTTATATAGTCACAAGGACTGCAGGGCTGTAAAAGACACAGGCCCTCAAAAAATGCCCTGGGGTATGGAATTGGCAAGAAAATTCAACACATGAGTAACTTTTCAAGAAGTCAATAAGAGGAGGGAAGTTGTACTCACTCTTTAAAAAAAAAGAAAGAAAAAAAAAGGACATGC